>NC_051326.1:36222422-36525452 GCF_015220235.1 Choloepus didactylus
TGCTGGGACCCAGGAAGCCACAGCAAGGCACCATATCTAGACCAGGGTCTCTCAGAAAGGCAAGTACATCATGGCAATAAGAATCCAGAAGACGGGCTCCATTTTCCTTGGGGTCTTTCTCAGCAGTACTTCTGCTTCTGAAGCAGATTGAGAGCCCCAAATGAAAAACACCACATGCGGTAGCCAGCCTCCCACCCCCCACCCCCATTCCTTTAGCTCTGCCTAAGCAAGTTGCAATAATATTTGGAATTGGCAAAGCGACTTCTTTCCAGGGAGTTCACAGTGCTAAGACATTCCCTCATTAATACACACAGCACTCCTGTGGAGTAGGTGGGTGGCAAGCAATTTTAAATCCTTTTCTTCTATACCTACCAAGGAGTCTTTGCTTTCAAGAGCTCAAACAAATGAGTGGAGCATTTTGGTTATAAGATTATGATTCGCCCATCACCCCCCATGAACATTATTAAAATAACCTTTGTCCTTCTTAAAATCTGTGCAGCCAAGTGTACACAGAGTTAAAAAGCACATAAAGACTATCCTGGAAGGTCTGTGTGTGGGACCAGGCCTTAGATACGATTTCCTTTGTCTGACTTTGGAAAACTCCCATAAAACAAACAGGATTAAATGTGGCACTTTTCTTTCTCTGGCAGCTTCCTAAAGCTCACCCCACTTTACAACCTTTTATCCTCACAGCCTTCTAGACCTCTGGCCTAGCTGTCATGGCAGATGTCTGGAAATTCTGTGCTCCACCAAGGAAAAGATTAATTGCCACCATAATCTATTATGTAAAAGAGGGCAAGCAAGCCAAAAATCAAACTACCAAATTTGGAGCAGCCCTCATCTCCCCTATTTTGCGTCCATGCTTGATGCTCAGAGCCCTCACGCCTGCCCTCCCAGGGTTTCCTCCATGCCCATATGTGTGGGCCCCTCTTAGAGCAAGAGTGACACCTCATGTTCTGGAACTTTTCTGAATCCTCTGCCACAACTTCATTGTCTTTGGTTCCACTCTACTAAATAACTGGATTTACTAATGGACAGTTTAAAGTCCACTATGTGGGATGGTAGAAGGGGAGAAGAGAACGGTGCAGATGTATTGTAACATCATTCATTGTCACGAGAGCCCTTTAAAGTATGTATTAACATTCCTGTTTCTATTCACCCATATCCCAGTGGCTCAACACAACACAGGTTTGTTTCTCACTTCTGATACATGTCCGTCATGCCTCTGTCCCACGCAGTCATTCAGGCACCCAGCTGATGGAGGCGCTGCCACTTTGGAGCTGTGTGATCTGGACCCCAGGACCACCTCAGGCACCACAGCTGGAGAAGAGAGCCTGCAGGATCATACTCAGGCTTTTCACTACTTGTGCTCACCTATCATTGGCTAGAAGAGTCTTGTTCTAGTTTGCTAATGCTGCCGGAATGCAAAACACCAGAGACGGATCGGCTTTTATAAAAGGGGGTTTATTTAGTTACACAGTTACATTCTTAAGGCCATAAAGTGTCCAAGGTAACACATCAGCAATCGGGTACCTTCACTGGAGGATGGCCAATGGTGTCTGGAAAACCCCTGTTAGCTGGGAAGGCATGTGGCTGGCATCTGCTCCAAAGTTCTGGTTTCAAAATAGCTTTCTCCCAGGACATTCCTCTCTAGGCTGCAGTTCCTCAAAAATGTCACTCTTAGTTGCTCTTGCGTCGTTTTACTCTCTTAGCTTCTCCGGAGAAAAGTCTGCTTTCAACAGCCATCTTCAAACTGTCTCTTGTCTGCAGCTCCTGTGCTTTCTTCAAAGTGTCTCTCTTGGCTGTAGCTCCTCTTCAAAATGTCACTCACAGCTGCACTGAGTTCCTTTTGTTTGTCAGCTCATTTATATGGCTCCACTGATCAAGGCCCACCCTGAATGGGTAGGGCCATGCCCCCATGGAAATATCTCATCAGAGTTATCACCTACAGTTGGGTGGGGTGCACCTCCATGCAAACAACCTAATCCAAACATTGCAACTTAATCCCCACTAATATGTCTGCCCCACAAGATTGCATCAAAGAATATGGCTTTTTCTGGGGGAGATAATACATTCAAACCAGCACAAGTCTCATATCCCCGCCCCCCAACATAGCCCGTTGCAAGGGGACTGGGAAATGTGTGAAAGCAGAAAGAATATTTGCTGAGTCCCGGTGACCTTCCCAGAGGATTATAAATGTAAATGTTAATAGGTATGCCTCTTCATATACACATATCACACTTTTAATGATTGCATAAAATCCCACTGCATGACTGTACCATACCTGATTAATCTTGGCCTCTGTTTTGGACACTGAAATTGCTTTCTGTCAATTAACATTCTTTGAACACATTATTACATGCAGGGCTCTGTAGGGGGGGAAAAGTAAGAAAAAGTTTACTGATTCAGATGGAGAGTCAGACATGTTCACAAATAGATGTGATTTTAATAAAAGGCAGAATTCGATGAATGGAACAAGACAATGGATTCCAAAGGAAGTAATCCTTTCCTGCCAAGAACTTGGAGGGGGATTTATATGTTTCAATTGGGCTTTATTTCCCAATAAGTAGTATTTCCCAACAGGTAAAGAAGGGGATAGGGGCAAAGGCAGTTGTGCAGTAAAGCTGGGAGGGTGTTCAGGGGTT
This sequence comes from Choloepus didactylus, assembly GCF_015220235.1. Lineage (NCBI taxonomy): Eukaryota > Metazoa > Chordata > Mammalia > Pilosa > Megalonychidae > Choloepus > Choloepus didactylus. The sequence goes on from NC_051326.1 coordinate 36,225,068, forward strand.
GGCAGGTGGTGTGATGTGTGCCTCAGGCTGGGATGCAGGAGGGGAAGGCAAGAGAGATGAGGCCAGACAGATCAGGGGGTTCGTGAATGCCATTCTTGGGAGTTTGGCCATATGGGGAAAGGGGAAGCCACCCACAGAGGGTATCCGAGCACAGGATTTCATGGTGGGGAGCTATCCTAGGCTCTCCTAAGGACAGCAGCTCTAAGAGTATTAACTAGCAATTTTTTCTCTTCCTCCCTTTGGGAATTCCTAGTCTTCATGAGCATATTTATTTTCCCTTTATCCTGGGATTTGTAATCAAACATGAATTTCATCTGCCTAAACACACATATCACAGAAGGAAAGTTTCTATTTTATTCAAAGAAGTATGTAATCAGGCATTTTCACTCCCTCAGCTTTCTTGGTGGTTTTCCTCCTCTTTTAAATAAACAGTCTTGCAAAGTATTGCAACTTCAGAATAAAAATCAGGGAATGTGGCTCCATGCTGTGTTCTGGTTCTGTCAATATTGAGTCTGGCTGTGCTGAATTTGGACAACTTGTTATGACTAAAGGCCAATTCACCACCTTCTTGCTGGTAAGTGGCACAGCCAAGTTGTAAGATGTGCAGACTGTCAGATAGCAAAGCCCACACTGATTCTACTCCATCGTGGTACAAGGTGCTGGTAGCAGAAGCTTATGTTTGCCTCAAGCCTATCATTGGGCCTCTTTGTAGCCAACTGAGGCAAGAAAGAGTGATTTCTTGGATTGTCACAATTTTCTAGATTACATCAGCTGTGATGGATCAATACCCGCAGTATGGTCGCCTCCCCAGCCTCTGGGCTCTCCTCGCCCATCCAGTCAGACTTGCTGCTTCCACGGGCATCTCCAGAGGCTTCCTCTGAATCACCGTTCGGTCACTCCCTCTTAATTGTGCACAATTACCCAAGTTCCCAGTCCTACAATAAGCAAGGAAAAGGGTAGCATTTTCTAAGACATATGTGTTTAGTGTTGCTGGCAGATTTATAAACTTATTAGTGCTTCCACACACCATACAATTAAGATCAAATTATCCAAAAGTTCAAAATAGTGCCTGCTGCTATTGTACTATTGAAAACGCTAAGGGAAAAAATATCTGCTTTTTTTCATAAACAGCTCACCTCCTTTTTGTCTGAAATTTCCATTCTCAAAGGGGCTGCCTAGACTGATGAAGGGGGCTCATTATGCTGATACAATTGCTCTTAGAAAGGTTGCCACCAAAGTTAGAAATAATATCAGAAGCCCAGGGACACAATGAAAGACATCTTCTGTCGTGCCTCCTAAGCGGGGCTTGCAGCACTAGGCAGGCCACTGGGTCAGGAGGCTGGAAGAGGCATTGGCACAAGGGCAGAACCTCAGTGCTGGAGGCCTGGGGCTTGAGACTGATTCTTTATAAGGGGGAGAATGTACAGTGTGCAAGTTATTAATGCCCGGTGCCATGCATAAATAAACACATGAACACATGCACTGTGGAGCCCAGAGAGAAGCAGGAGACAGAAAACAGCTAATCCAGGCACACATATGAAGCACCCACTGGGAGGCACCGTGCTGGGCTCTCAGAGTTTGATAAACTCATCCCTGTCCTTAGAGAGCTGAAGATCTAATGGGGAAGGCAGAAAGTAAAGGCAAGGAAGCTATCCCCCAGTGGTGAAATGCTTGCAGGCAGCGGGGGCTTTGGTGCATGGCTAGGAGGGCAGAGGAGAGCTGGAGGGGTTTCCATGGGCCGGCGAAGCTAATGGGGGTCTTGAAGACAGAGGAGGGGAAGAGGCATCTCAGGGAGAAGGAACAGCATGATTAAAGCCACAGAGGCAGCCTCTGGGAACAGGTCTGTTAGGTCTTGGCTGCCACAGCAAGGAGCCTGCGAAGGAACACTTCCAGGAGATTCCTGGCAGGAGTGATGGCGAAGGTCTTAGGTGGCCCCGAAAACAAAGGTACAAAAGCTCACTGACTTTAAGCAGGAGAAAAATATCAGATTTCTATTTTAAAACCAACCAAAAGTCACACTGGCTGTAATTGAATGGCTTGGAAGGGGAGAGTCTGGAGTTAAGACCAATTAGAACAGTGATTCTCTAAGTGTGGTGCTTGGACCTGCAGTATTGGCATCACTATACTACAGTATCAGCATTTGAGAAATATGAATTCCCAGATCTAGAGAATCAGAAACTCTAGGAGTTGGGAGTAGGGCCTGGTAATCTGTGTCTTATCAAGCCCAACCAGTGATGCTGATGCAGGCTCAAGGTCTTCAGGAGGCTACGGCCATCATCCAGGGGTACAAGGATCCAGGTGACTGATGAACTAAGGCAATGTGCTAAGGGGAAGTAAGAAAGGAGAGAAGGCAACAGATTAGAAAAATATTTGGGTAGAATCTCTTTGTCCCTCTCATGATATTTCTCACTTTACACCATGGCCATCGGTGCCTTCATCCCCTCCATGAGACTGTAAACTCCTTTGGATTTTGTGTCCTCTCCTATTCCCTATTAAATTGTTAGTGTCTTGGGAGCAGAGGTCTCATTTTCCCTTGGACACAAAAAGGGAGATGACTTGCCCCTATTCCAGACCTACTAAAAAGAAATCTTTAGTAGTGAAGGCTAGGACCCTGCATTTTTACAAGTTTCCCATGTGATCATCAACAGCTGCTAAAGTTGAGGAACCCTGTATTAACGTTTTATATATTAAAATAAAGTCGAGGCGGGGCAAGATGGCGGACTGGTGAGCTGTATGTTTTAGTTACTCCTCCAGGAAAGTAGGTAGAAAGCCAGGAACTGCGTGGACTGGACACCACAGAGCAATCTGACTTTGGGCATACTTCATACAACACTCATGAAAACATGGAACTGCTGAGATCAGCGAAATCTGTAAGTTTTTGTGGCCAGGGGACCCGCACCCCTCCCTGCCAGCCTCAGTACCGTGGGAGGAGGGGCTGTCAGCTCCAGGAAGAAGAAGGGAGAACTGCAGTGGCAGCCCTTATCGGAAACTCATTCTACTGATCCAAACTCCAACCATAGATAGACTGAGACCAGATACCAGAGAATCTGAGAGCAGCCAGCCCAGCAGAGATGAGACAGGCATAGAAAAAAACAACACGAAAAACTCCAAAATAAAAGCGGAGGATTTTTGGAGTTCTGGTGAACATAGAAAGGGGAAGGGCAGAGCTCAGGCCCTGAGGCTCATATGCAAATCCCGAAAAAAAGCTGATCTCTCTGCCCTGTGGACCTTTCCTTAATGGCCCTAAATGCTTTGTCTCTTAGCATTTCAATAACCCATTAGATCTCTGAGGAGGGCCCTTTTTTTTAATCCTTTTTTCTTTTTCTAAAACAATTACTCTAAGAAGCCCAATACAGAAAGCTTCAAAGACTTGCAATTTGGGCAGGTCAAGACAAGAGCAGAACTAAGAGAGCTCTGAGACAAAAGGCAATAATCCAGTGGCTGAGAAAATTCACTAAACACCACAACTTTCCAAGAAAAGGGGGGTGTCCGCTCACAGCCATCATCCTGGTGGACAGGAAACACTCCTGCCCATCGCCAGCCCCATAGCCCAGAGCTGCCCCAGACAACCCAGTGTGACGGAAGCGCTTCAAATAAGAGGCACACACCACAAAACTGGGTGTGGACATTAGCCTTCCCTGCAACCTCAGCTGATTGTCCCAGAGTTGGGAAGGTGGAGCAGTGTGAATTAACAAAGCCCCATTCAACCATCATTTCAGCAGACTGGGAGCCTCCCTACACAGCCCAGCAGCCCAGAACTGCCCTAGAGGGATGGCACTCACCTGTGACATAGCACAGTCATCCCTCAACAGAGGACCCGGGGTGCACAGCCTGGAAGAGGGGCCCACTTGCAAGTCTCAGGAGCCATACGCCAATACCAAGGACTTGTGGGTCAGTGGCAGAGACAAACTGTGGCAGGACTGAACTGAAGGATTAGACTATTGCAGCAGCCTTAAAACTCTAGGATCACCAGGGAGATTTGATTGTTAGAGCCACCCCCCTTCCCTGACTGCCAAGAAACACACCCTATATACAGGGCAGGCAACACCAACTACACACGCAAGCTTGGTACACCAATTGGACCCCACAAGACTCACTCCCCCACTCACCAAAAAGGCTAAGCAGGGGAGAACTGACTTGTGGAGAACAGGTGGCTCATGGATGCCACCTGCTGGTTAGTTAGAGAAAGTGTACTCCACGAAGCTGTAGATCTGATAAAATTAGAGATAAGGACTTCAATTGGTCTACAAATCCTAAAAGAACCCTATCAAGTTCAGCAAATGACAAGAGGCCAAAAACAACAGAAAATTATAAAGCATATGAAAAAACCAGACGATATGGATAACCCAAGCCCAAGCACCCAAATCAAAAGACCAGAAGAGACACAGCACCTAGAGCAGCTACTCAAAGAACTAAAGATGAACAATGAGACCATAGTACGGGATACAAAGGAAATCAAGAAGACTCTAGAAGAGCATAAAGAAGACATTGCAAGACTAAATAAAAAAATGGATGATCTTATGGAAATTAAAGAAACTGTTGACCAAATTAAAAAGATTCTGGACACTCATAGTACAAGACTAGAGGAAGTTGAACAACGAATCAGTGACCTGGAAGATGACAGAATGGAAAATGAAAGCATAAAAGAAAGAATGGGGAAAAAATTGAAAAAATTGAAATGGACCTCAGGGATATGATAGATAATATGAAACGTCCGAATATAAGACTCATTGGTGTTCCAGAAGGGGAAGAAAAGGGTAAAGGTCTAGGAAGAGTCTTCAAAGAAATTGTTGGGGAAAACTTCCCAAATCTTCTAAACACCATAAATACACAAATCATAAATGCTCAGCGAACTCCAAATAGAATAAATCCAAATAAACCCACTCCGAGACATATTCTGATCACACTGTCAAACACAGAAGAGAAGGAGCAAGTTCTGAAAGCAGCAAGAGAAAAGCAATTCACCACATACAAAGGAAACAGCATAAGACTAAGTAGTGACTACTCAGCAGCCACCGTGGAGGCCAGAAGGCAGTGGCACGATATATTTAAAATTCTGAGTGAGAAAAATTTCCAGCCAAGAATACTTTATCCAGCAAAGCTCTCCTTCAAATTTGAGGGAGAGCTTAAATTTTTCACAGACAAACAAATGCTGAGAGAATTTGCTAACAAGAGACCTGCCCTACTGGAGATACTAAAGGGAGCCCTACAGACAGAGAAACAAAGAAAGGACAGAGAGACTTGGAGAAAGGTTCAGTACTAAAGAGATTTGGTATGGGTACAATAAAGGATATTAATAGACAGAGGGGAAAAATATATATGACAAACATAAACCAAAGGATAAGATGGCTGATTCAAGAAATGCCTTCACGGTTATAACGTTGAATGTAAATGGATTAAACTCCCCAATTAAAAGATATAGATTCGCAGAATGGATCAAAAAAAATGAACCATCAATATGTTGCATACAAGGGACTCATCTTAGACACAGGGACACAAAGAAACTGAAAGTGAAAGGATGGAAAAAAATATTTCATGCAAGCTACAGCCAAAAGAAAGCAGGTGTAGCAATATTAATCTCAGATAAAATAGACTTTAAATGCAGGGATGTTTTGAGAGACAAAGAAGGCCACTACATACTAATAAAAGGGGCAATTCAACAAGAAGAAATAACAATAGTAAATGTCTATGCACCCAATCAAGGTGCCACAAAATACATGAGAGAAACACTGGCAAAACTAAAGGAAGCAATTGATGTTTCCACAATAATTGTGGGAGACTTCAACACATCACTCTCTCCTATAGATAGATCAACCAGACAGAAGACCAATAAGGAAATTGAAACCTAAACAATCTGATAAATGAATTAGATTTAACAGACATATACAGGACATTACATCCCAAATCACCAGGATACACATACTTTTCTAGTGCTCACGGAACTTTCTCCAGAATAGATCATATGCTGGGACATAAAATAAGCCTCAATAAATTTAAAAAGATTCAAATTATTCAAAGCACATTCTCTGACCACAATGGAATACAATTAGAAGTCAATAACCATCAGAGACTTAGAAAATTCACAACTACCTGGAGGTTAAACAACACACTCCTAAACAATCAGTGGGTTAAAGAAGAAATAGCAAGAGAAATTGCTAAATATATAGAGACGAATGAAAATGAGAACACAACATACCAAAACCTATGGGATGCAGCAAAAGCAGTGCTAAGGGGGAAATTTATAGCACTAAATGCATATATTAAAAAGGAAGAAAGAGCCAAAATCAAAGAACTAATGGATCAACTGAAGAAGCTAGAAAATGAACAGCAAACCAATCCTAAACCAAGTAGAAGAAAAGAAATAACAAGGATTAAAGCAGAAATAAATGACATAGAGAACAAAAAAACAATAGAGAGGATAAATATCACCAGAAGTTGGTTCTTTGAGAAGATCAACAAGATTGACAAGCCCCTAGCTAGACTGACAAAATCAAAAAGAGAGAAGACCCATATAAACAAAATAATGAATGAAAAAGGTGACATAACTGCAGATCCTGAAGAAATTAAAAAAATTATAAGAGGATATTATGAACAACTGTATGGCAACAAACTAGATAATGTAGAAGAAATGGACAATTTCCTGGAAACATATGAACAACCTAGACTGACCAGAGAAGAATTAGAAGACCTCAATCAACCCATCACAAGCAAAGAGATCCAATCAGTCATCAAAAATCTTCCCACAAATAAATGCCCAGGGCCAGATGGCTTCACAGGGGAATTCTACCAAACTTTCCAGAAAGAACTGACATCAATCTTACTCAAACTCTTTCAAAACACTGAAGAAAATGGAACACTACCTAACTCATTTTATGTAGCTAACATCAATCTAATACCAAAACCAGGCAAAGATGCTACAAAAAAGGAAAACTACCGGCCAATCTCCATAATGAATATAGATGCAAAAATCCTCAACAAAATACTTGCAAATCGAATCCAAAGACACATTAAAAAAATCATGCACCATGACCAAGTGGGGTTCATTCCAGGCATGCAAGGATGGTTCAACATAAGAAAATCAATCAATGTATTACAACGCATTAACAAGTCAAAAGGGAAAAATCAATTGATCATCTCAATAGATGCTGAAAAAGCATTTGACAAAATCCAACATCCGTTTTTGATAAAAACACTTCAAAAGGTAGGAATTGAAGGAAACTTCCTCAACATGATAAAGAGCATATATGAAAAACCCACAGCCAGCATAGTACTCAATGGTGAGAGACTGAAAGCCTTCCCTCTAAGATCAGGAACAAGACAAGGATGCCCGCTGTCACCACTGTTATTCAACATTGTGCTGGAAGTGCTAGCCAGGGCAATCCGGCAAGACAAAGAAATAAAAGGCATCCAAATTGGAAAAGAAGAAGTAAAACTGTCATTGTTTGCAGATGATATGATCTTATATCTAGAAAACCCTGAGAAATCTATGATACAGCTACTAGAGCTAATAAACAAATTTAGCAAAGTAGCGGGATACAAGATTAATGCACATAAGTCAGTAATGTTTCTATATGCTAGAAATGAACAAACTGAAGAGACACTCAAGAAAAAGATACCATTTTCAATAGCAACTAAAAAAATCAAGTACCTAGGAATAAACTTAACCAAAGATGTAAAAGACCTATACAAAGAAAACTACATAACTCTACTAAAAGAAATAGAAGGGGACCTTAAAAGATGGAAAAATATTCGATGTTCATGGATAGGAAGACTAAATGTCATTAAGATGTCAATTCTACCCAAACTCATCTACAGATTCAATGCAATCCCAATCAAAATTCCAACAACCTACTTTGCAGACTTGGAAAAGCTAGCTATCAAATTTATTTGGAAAGGAAAGATGCCTCGAATTGCTAAAGACACTCTAAAAAAGAAAAACCAAGTGGGAGGACTTACACTCCCTGACTTTGAAGCTTATTATAAAGCCACAGTTGCCAAAACAGCATGGTACTGGCACAAAGATAGGCATATAGATCAATGGAATCGAATTGAGAATTCAGAGATAGACCCTCAGATCTATGGCCGACTGATCTTTGATAAGGCCCCCAAAGTCACTGAACTGAGTCATAATGGTCTTTTCAACAAATGGGGCTGGGAGAGTTGGATATCCATATCCAAAAGAATGAAAGAGGACCCCTACCTCACCCCCTACACAAAAATTAACTCAAAATGGATGAAAGATCTCAATATAAAAGAAAGTACCATAAAACTCCTAGAAGATAATGTAGGAAAACATCTTCAAGACCTTGTATTAGGCGGCCACTTCCTAGACTTTACACCCAAAGCACAAGCAACAAAAGAGAAAATAGATAAATGGGAACTCCTCAAGCTTAGAAGTTTCTGCACCTCAAAGGAATTTCTCAAAAAGGTAAAGAGGCAGCCAACTCAACGGTAAAAAATTTTTGGAAACCATGTATCTGACAAAAGACTGATATCTTGCATGTATAAAGAAATCCTACAACTCAATGACAATAGTACAGACAGCCCAATTATAAAATGGGCAAAAGATATGAAAAGACAGTTCTCTGAAGAGAAAATACAAATGGCCAAGAAACACATGAAAAAATGTTCAGCTTCACTAGCTATTAGAGAGATGCAAATTAAGACCACAATGAGATACCATCTAACACCGATTAGAATGGCTGCCATGAAACAAACAGGAAACTACAAATGCTGGAAGGGATGTGGAGAAATTGGAACTCTTATTCATTGTTGGTGGGACTGTATAATGGTTCAGCCACTCTGGAAGTCAGTCTGGCAGTTCCTTAGAAAACTAGATATAGAGTTACCATTCGATCCAGCGATTGCACTTCTCGGTATATACCCGGAAGGTCAGAAAGCAGTGACACGAACAGATATCTGCACGCCAATGTTCATAGCAGCATTATTCACAATTGCCAAGAGATGGAAACAACCCAAATGTCCTTCAACAGATGAGTGGATAAATAAAATGTGGTATATACACACGATGGAATACTACGTGGCAGTAAGAAGGAACGACCTCGTGAAACATATGACAACATGGATGAACCTTGAAGACATGATGCTGAGTGAAATAAGCCAGGCACAAAAAGAGAAATATTATATGCTACCACTAATGTGAACTTTGAAAAATGTGAAACAAATGGTTTATAATGTAGAATGTAGGGGAACTAGCAATAGAGAGCAATTAAGGAAGGGGGAACAATAATCCAAGAAGAACAGATAAGCTATTTAACGTTCTGGGGATGCCCAGGAATGACTATGGTCTGTTAATTTCCGATGGATATAGTAGGAACAAGTTCACAGAAATGTTGCTATATTAGGTAACTTTCTTGGGGTAAAGTAGGAACATGTTGGAAGTTAAGCAGTTATCTTAGGTTAGTTGTCTTTTTCTTACTCCCTTGTTATGGTCTCTTTGAAATTGTTCTTTTATTGTATGTTTGTTTTCTTTTTAACTTTTTTTTTCATACAGTTGATTTAAAAAAGAAGGCAAAGTTAAAAAAAAAAAAAGAAAAACAAGGAAAAAAAGATGTAGTGCCCCCTTGAGGAGCCTGTGGAGAATGCAGGGGTATTCGCCTACCCCACCTCCACGGTTGCTAACATGACCACAGACATAGGGGACTGGTGGTTTGATGGGTTGAGCCCTCTATCATAGGTTTTCCCCTTGGGAAGACGGTTGCTGCAAAGGAGAGGCTAGGCCTCCCTATGGTTGTGCCTAAGAGCCTCCTCCTGAATGCCTCTTTGTTGCTCAGATGTGGCCCTCTCTCTCTGGCTAAGCCAACTTGAAAGGTGAAATCACTGCCCTCCCTCCTACGTGGGATCAGACACCCAGGGGAGTGAATCTCCCTGGCAACATGGAATATGACTCCCGGGGAGGAATGTAGACCTGGCATCGTGGGACGGAGAACATCTTCTTGACCAAAAGGGGGATGTGAAAGGAAATGAAATAAGCTTCAGTGGCAGAGAGATTCCAAAAGGAGCCGAGAGGTCACTCTGGTGGGCACTCTTACGCACACTTTAGACAACCCTTTTTAGGTTCTAAAGAATTGGGGTAGCTGGTGGTGGATACCTGAAACTATCAAACTACAACCCAGAACCCATGAATCTTGAAGACAGTTGTATAAAAATGTAGCTTATGCGGGGTGACAATGGGATTGGGAAAGCCATAAGGACCACACTCCACTTTGTCTAGTTTATGGATGGATGAGTAGAAAAATAGGGGAAGGAAACAAACAGACAAAGGTACCCAGTGTTCTTTTTTACTTCAATTGCTCTTTTTCGCTCTAATTATTATTCTTGTTATTTTTGTGTGTGTGCTAATGAAGGTGTCAGGGATTGATTTAGGTGATGAATGTACAACTATGTAATGGTACTGTGAACAATCGAAAGTATGATTTGTTTTGTATGACTGCGTGGTATGTGAATATATCTCAATAAAATGAAGATTAAAAAAAAAATAAAGTCAACACATGAAGATAGCAGTTCACTGCTGAGGGTATCTGAGGAAGGCTTCGGGAAGGACCCCTCTAGAGTTGAATTTATGATACAATTAAAGACCGCAAGTCCTGTAAGGGAGTGACAAATGAATTATTTTAACAGGGAGCACTGGTATTCCTCTTGGAGAGGTAGTTGTCTCTGATAAGCCTATTGGTGGTGGACAGTGATATCCTGAGGACAAGGATTAGCCTTTCTAAGGCAATAAAAAAACAAAAAAACAAAAAACAAAACCACCAAAACAAAACAAACAAAAAAACAAACTAAAAAAAACCCCAATTTCTTCTGCATTTAAAAAGAAAAAAGGATAAAGAAAGCCAGAAGGAATGAAGGGCTAAGCAAAGAGAAGGCTAGAGCCATAGTTAAGAAATTTAAGGAATTTGGGGGGAACCAGACTATATAGAGTTAAATTTCAAGTTTGAACCATTCTAACAGAAAACCCATTGTCTTCCCAAACCTACAAAATACTGAAATGCTAAGTATTAGTGTATTTGTGTCCTTTTCCTAAGAAGGACTATACAAGAAAATAGTAAGCCTTAATTCAATTCAGGGCTTTACTGGCTTTACTTTCTCCTTCCTCCTCTCACCCCACTCCTGATTAAATGATCACCAAATGCAGCCATCTTATTCCAGTGATGCTGGTCAAATCCGTCCCTTCTTCTTCATTCCCATTCCCTTTGCTTTATTTCAGAAATATGCCCCCCCCCGCCCCCCGCCATCACTTCCTAACTAATCTGTTTATGCTTTCTCCCATCACAGTCTCAAACCAACTCTCATACTGTTACCAGAGTTAACTTTCTAACCAAGCTTTACTAGTGAGAGGCAGCATAGCATGGAGACCAAAAACACAGACTCCAGAGCCAGGCTTCCTGGGATCAAACCCTAAGTCTCTCCTATCATGAGTTGTATCTTTGGGTTGGATGAGTTACTTAACTTCTCTGCCTCAGATACCCCATCCATGAAATGGGGATGAAAATAATAGTGCTTACCTCCTTAGACTGTAATGAGGATTATGAATCAACTTGTATGAACCATGTTATTCCCCTGCTTACAAAAACTGTGTGTACAATCTATGGAATTAGGGATAAAGTCACAACTTTCATGTGGATTACTTCTGGCATGCAAAGCCTTTAACCTTCTGACTGTCAATTTACATTTCCTACGTTATTTCTCATTATATCCTCTTTACTCAACTTCAACTCCAACCACCTCAGGTTATTTAAGGTTCCTTGAATATGCTGTGCTGGTTTGAATGTATTATGCCCCCCAAAATGCCATTATCTTTGATGTAATCTTGTGTGGGCAGATGTATTAGTGTTGATTAGATTGTAATTCTTTGAGTGTTTCCATGGAGATGCACCCCACCCAACTGTGGGTGATGATTCTGATTGGATAGTTTCCATGGAGGTGTGGCCCTGCCCATTCAGCATGGGCCTTGATTAGTTTACTGGAGCACTATATAAGCTCAGACAGAAGGAGCGAGCTGTTACAGCCAAGAGGGACACTTTGAAGAATGCACAGGAACTGAGAGAGGAGCTGCAGACAAGAGACAGTTTGAAGATGGCTGTTGAAAGCAGACTTTTCTCCGGAGAAGCTAAGAGAGTAAAACGACGCAAGAGCAACTAAGAGTGACATTTTCGAGGAACTGCAGCCTAGAAAGGAATGTCCTGGGAGAAAGCCATTTTGAAACCAGAACTTGGAGCACACACCAGCCACATGCCTTCCCAGCTAACAGAGGTTTTCTGGACACCACTGGCCATCCTCCAGTGAAGGTACCTGATTGCTGATGTGTTACCTTGGACACTTTATGGCCTTAAGACCATAACTTTGTAACCAAATAAACCCCCTTTATGAAAGCCAGTCCATTTCTGGTGTTTTGCGTTCCGGCAGCATTAGCAAACTAGAACTTATACCATATACATTCTAACTTCCATGCTGTTATGCCAACTCTTTCCCTTTTTTTGGAATACTCTCCCAGTGCCAGCTCTTTCATACCTGCTTGCTTGTCTGCCTGCCTTCCCTCCTTTCCCTTCACTTCCCTTCCTTCATTCTTTCCCTTCCTTCCTCCCTCCCTCCTTCCTTCCTTCCTTTTGTCTTTCTTTCTTTCTTGTGGAATGTTCTCCCATTTGCCATCTACTACTTGGAGAACTCCTAGATGTGCTCTGATTAACTCGAATATCACCTAATCTAGAAAGTTTCCTCTCTTCCTGTTCACCAGAAGAATAACTTTCTTCTCCTTTTATTTCTATAGTTCAGGAATTTCCAGCCTTTCTGTGCATCATAATCATTGGTGGGAGATTTTTAAGAGTATACAACTCTCTGCTTCATGATTGCCTTGTCTATTCTTGGCTCTTTGCATTTCCATATAAATTCTTAAATCAGCTTATCAGTTTCTACATACCCAAACAAACAAACAAAAAAAAACCTTGCTGAGATTTTGATGGGGACTGCATTGAATCTTAAATCCTTCAATCCAAGAACATGGTATATCCCTGCATTTATTTAGATTTTTTATTTAACAAAATTTTCAATAAATATTTGCAATTTTCAGTGAAAAGGCTTACATTTCTGGGTGATTTTTTATGACACTATAAATGGTATTTTTAAAACTAATTTTCTGTTTGTTGTTAATATATGGAAATATAATTGATTTTTCTACGTTGAACCTCTATCCAGTAGTCTTGTTGCCTTGATAAATTTACTAGTTATGGAATCATGTTGTTTACAAATAATGATAGGTTTCTTCCTTCCTTTCCTACCCTATGTCTTTTCCTCCCTTGCTTCATTGCATTGCCTAGAACCATTAGGACAATATTCAGTAGAAGGGGTGATAGTGGAAAATCTCATCTTATTCCTGGTTTAAGGAAAAAGTTTGAAAACAAAACTGGAGGACACCACTACCAATATTAAAAACTGTTAAAATCTAGACTAGTCAAAACAGTGAGGTATTGGTGCAAGGATGACAAGTAGACCAAAGGAACTGAATAGAGTCCAGAAACAGGATTACACATGTTCGGTCACCTGAATTATAATAGAAATGACATTGATGTGTAGTGGGGAAAAGGTTGTGTTTTCAATAAATGGGCTGGAGCAACTGGATACCCCTAAGGGGAAAAATGACTCATGACCCTCGCCTCACACCAGACACAAAACCACCATTCCAGATGGATTGCCCACGAAAAGATAGATTCTCAACATGAAAAGTAAAGCAACAAAGATTTAGAAAAAAAAAATAGAACATTTTCTTGACCTTGAAATAAGCAAAGATTTTTTAACAGGATGCAAAAAGCAGTAGCCACAAAGGAAAAATCTTGAGAAATTGGTTTATATTAAAATTAAGAACTTCTGTTCATTGAAGATCACCATTAAGAGAGTTACTGTCTACCCATAGAGTATGAGAAGATATATGTAATATATATATCCCACAAAACTCTTATCCAGAAAAATCCAAAAAATTTCTACAATTCTATAAGAAAAAGGCATACCACCCAATAGAAAAATGGGCAACAGACTTGAAAAGGCCCTTCAAATAAGGGATATCCAAATGGCCAATAAACTATGAAAAGGTGCTGAAGTTCATTAGTCACCAGGAGAATGCACAGTAAAACAAAAAGAGATGCTACCTTACAGCCAACAGAGTGGTTAAAATAAAAGGAAAATACCAAGTATTTGAGAGGATGTGAAACAACTAGAAGTCTTGTATATTGTTGGTGGGTGTGTATATTGGTAAAACCATTTTAAAACACTGTTTTATAATATCTATAAAACTGAATGTATGCATACTTTATGACCCAGCAATTCCACTCCTAGGGGTATACCCCAGAGAAGAGTACGCATATCATTAAAAGACATGTACTGGAATGTTCATAGCAGCACTATTCATAGTAGCCAAACATTAGGTTGAGTGAAAAGAAGGTGGACACAAATGAGTATATATATATAATTTCCATTTATATAAAGTTCTAAAACAGGCAAAACTATTCTACATTGTTAGAAGTCATAAGAGCACACTCTTGAGGGTTTGATGCTGGCAGTGTTTTGTTTCTTGATCTGGGTGTATATTATATAGGTGTGTGCCTTTTGTGAAAATTTGTCCAGCTAAACACTGATGATTCATATACTTTTCTATGTTATATTTCAATAAAAAGCTAAAAAGCCAAAAAAGATAATAAAAAGAAAAGGCAGAGACAACAAAACAAACAAATAACAACAATAAAACAGAATCCTCAGCCCCACCCAGCCATGCTGAATTAAGTTTCTGGAGGTAGAGCCAAATTGTAGCCAGACTACAAAATGACCCCCTGTGATTCTCACCTCCAGGTATTCACAGTTTTATGTAGTCATATCACACATCAAATAGAGCTGACCTATGTAGCCAAGAGGATATGGTGGAAATCTAGGTCCTATGAGATATTTCAGAGTCCACCTTGTTCTCTCTCCTGCGTCACTCTGTCTGGGGAAAGCCACCCACCAGCTCACGAGGACACTTACACAGCCTTATGGAGAAGCCCACGTGGTGTGGAGCTGAGGCCTCCTGCCCTTAGCCAGACCAACTTTCCAGATGTGTGGATGGGCCATCTCAGAAGCAGCTCCACCAGCCCCAGCCAAGACTGTAGATGATGCAGCCCTGCCTGACATCTTGACTGCAATCTCATGGAGACCCCAGGCCAGTATCATCCAGCTAACCTGCTAAGTAAGCTCTCGACCCACAAAAATTGTGTGAGATAGTAACTGCATATCGTGTGAAGCTCTAAGTTTTGGGATAATTTGTTAAGCTGCCATACATAACCAAAACAGGCCAACACATAAATATTCTTAAAAGCCCCCTAGATTCTGATGCACAGCCAAGGGTATAAAAACTCAGCACAGTATTTGCTTCCTGCTGGTGGTATTATACCTATCATTTTGTATTAGTGATATTCCTTGCTGATTTCACTGCTCGACCATGAGCTCATTAATTGAAGGAAGACTGTTTTGTTCATTTGGGTATCTTCAGTGCCCAGAAGAGCACCTGGCATATAAATACATGTTGAGTTGAAATGACCCTCCCAATAAATAAAGATAGGATCTACCATTGCCACCAGCTGGCCAAACCCTGTCAACATGTCTTTTTAATTCAATATATATTTTTTAAAACCCTACTTTGAGTCAAAGACTGGACTATTGCTGGAATTGCAAAGAAGGGAATCAGTCTTCACAGCCCGGTTACTTGGTGCAGCAGGGAAGACATCAGAGACACCAAAGGGTACGTGCTATGCATAGGTGAAGTAAGAGATCAGTTCAGCTGGATGGGCATGGAACCTTTGCAAGAGTAGGTGATGCTTGAGCCAGGTCCTGAAGAGCACCTGGGAGTTTGCAAGGTAGACAAGGAAGGAAAAGGCATTTTGGGGAGACAGAAGAGCCACAGGCATAAGCAAAATGGCTTGAAACCACTTGGAGTTGGGAGGAGAATGGCCGAAGGATGAGAGATGAAGACCGTGGTTAGGTGGTTGGATGTATCCTGTAATAGAAAGTGTGGTGGTTTGGAGCTGTGTATCCCAGAAAAAGCTATTCTTAAATTTAATCCATTCCTGTGGGTGTGAATCCTCTTAAACAGGACCTTTTGATGAGGTTCCTTCAGATAAACTATGGCCAGGAATTGTCTTAATCCTGTAACAGAAGGCCTAACAGGGAAGGCCACAGAGAGATAAAAAGCCACAGAGGGAGCCGCCAGAAGCTGTAACTCAGTGGAGACCAGAAGAGCAAGGAGAAGCCAGGCGAGACCTCCATGTGCATTGTCATGAGACAGAAGAGCCAAGGACCAGGAATCTCCAGTAGCCAGACCCATAACACCACAGTTTTCTGGGAAAATGCATCACCCTGATGATGCCTTGATTTTGGACTTCTCCTAGCCTCAAAACCATGAGCCAGCAAATTCCAGTCATTTAAGCCAACCCATTGCATGGTATTTGCTTGAGCAGCCAAGGAAACTAAAACAGAAAGTCAGAGAGAGATGGATTATAGGGCAAAACTGGAGGTCACAGGACCACTTGGAGAAGGCAGGGGTATTGCAGTGATCTGGAAGAAGAAGGTAAGGACTGACTGAGGCCAAGCCAGGGAAGATAGAGAGCAGGGGACAGGGGTGCTCCTACTGGTAAGGAATAAAGTGGAGAGCTGGAGGGATGAGTAAGCAGTATATTATACAGGTAATGTTTTCTTTTTAAAACTTCCTCCTCAGAGCCAGAAAAAGAGAGAAAGGAGAAAAGGAGAGAGGGGGTGGGATTCATGAGGAAATGTGGCACATATGTTAATGCCACTTGGGAAATGTAACCAGCTCACAATTTCCATCTATTATCTTAGGTGAAAACACAATTTCAGCCAAAAAGAATTATTTTAAAACATGGGTGTAAAATAAATGAGCACATGAGATTATGTTGTCCAAAAGGCCTCAGCAGAATGTTTTCCTTAGATAGCAGCCTTCGGGCTAACACTGCCAGCATTCTGCAGTCCCAGCAAGGATCTGTGCTTTTGTCACTCAGTGATTTGCAATGGGGAAAAAAACCTTGCTTATCTAAGAAATACATCGGAAACTCCACAGCTGGCAGGTGCTTAAGAGCACTGAACAGATTTCTGTTTGATGCACCAAAAGTCATATATGTGTATTGGAAAGTACACATGCACCAGTTCCCTGTTACTGTAGTGGAGATAATATTCCAGCTATGCAAAGAGGGCCTTTGTGCATTTGCCTTCCTGACCCCTCTCCTGCAGGATATTGAGCCCACAAGTTGGCTATCAGAGACCTCTGTTTGTTAGCGTTTGGCAGGAACTTGCTGACCCCATCTACTTCAAAAGCAAGGATTTCTGTGTGACTCTGATGTTCTCTCACAGTCATCACCATCCTCCTTCTTGTCCTCCTTCTCATCTTGGCCTCTCGGTATGTTGAGCAGCCCTTTTTTGTCTCCTCCCTTCCTTCCCTCTGAGCCTGTCTCCCGGCCTCTTTCTCTCTGTTGACTCACTCCCTCGGTGACCTCATCCACTCCCACGTCTCCTGCATCAGCTCTTATCTTCATGCTACTGATTCCTAAATCTACACCTCCACCTCCAGCATCCCTCTGGGCTATAGATTAGCATTTTAAAGCTTTTGAAGCCCCATTCTGCCCAGATGTCCTATTGGCAACTCAAATTCAACATGACGCAAAGCAAACATCATTTTCCTGGCATCAAACGCCTCTTGCTTTCCCTATTTCTATTCATGACTCTTATCATCCCTCCAACTCTCAGGCTTGGAACTTGGACTCATCCTTGACTCTGCCTCATGCCTCAATTCTCTTATGCAACCAGGGAACCATGCTGTGAGCAGTCTTCCTCACTGGCTTCCCAGTGGGTCTCCTTATCATTTTCTTTCCTGGGCTACGGTAGGAGTCTCCTAACTTCCTTCTCTGCCTCTTTCTTCAAGTCTCTTCTGGTCCAGCTTCACGCTGTACAAGACAATCTTCCTTAAGCACAGATCTGACCACTCCACTCTCCTGCTCAACACCCTTGTGTTGCCTACAGAAAAATTTCTGACTCCCTGCCTTGGCACACAAGGCCTTCTTCACTCTAGCTCCAACCAGGCTTACGTGTGGTTCCACCCCTTGCTAGTTCTATTCTCTAACCAAGTCAAATGGCTCATCATGGTGTGGACAAGCCCTATGCTTCACTGCTTCTGGGCCTTTGCTGCTGCTGTTTTCTCTGTCAGGAATGTTCTCTCTGCATTGTGATCTTTTCAAATTCTACCCAGTTTGCTTGGCCTGGCACAAAGGCCCCCTCTTCTATTAGGCCTTTCCTGGTTCCCACTGGAAGAAATCTCTCCTCTCTCTGAGCCCCCTTCATACTTTATCTGTACCTCTAAAATAGCACTTATCCCACTCTAGTTGGCATTATCAAAGTGAAAACATCTTGTCTCCCCAGAGGGCTCCAGTGTACCATGAGCCAGGGCAGCTGGGAAAGGTTGTGGGATCTTTACCTGGGTTGCTTCCTGTGGGGTCCCTGCAGGCTGCCTGAGGCTTTCAATCGGAAGGTTGCAGCTCCTGTCAGGTAGCCCTCTCAGCACATTCCTCTCTGTCTCCAGGTCTGGTAACTGGGCCCTCCCCTCGTCCCATCAGCCCAATAGGTGGTAACAAGCCCAGCTGTTCCTAGATTACTGCCCTATCCCTTGTGGTTTCCCCATAATTTGCCTGCATCTTTGTCAATAGTCCCTCTATCAAACTTTCCTTAAACTACTCTAATTTGAGTGAGCCATCTGTCTTGCTGGGACTTTGAATGATATACCATGTTCGCCAAGCCTCAACAATCAGTCAAGCCTCAACAATCACAGATCAATCTACTTCTTTTCAAAAACACATACTGAAGGGGAAGAGGGGCAAGATGGCAGCATAGAGAGGAGTGGAATTTAGTTAGTCCCCTGGAACAACTAATGGACAATGTGGAACAACTACTAAATAATTTGGAATAATTGCTGGGGGACAAATGTGACTATTCACACATCATACACCAGCCTGGATTGGGAGGAATTCCTGAGATCACAGCATAGAATCTGTAAGTAAAAACTGCAGAACCGTGCCAAGAGCCCCTCCCCCATGGCAGGTTTAACTGCAAAACCTTCCTGTGGTAGAGCAGCATGGCACCCTCTGAGTGAGTGAATATAGCTCAGCTGAGCTCCAACTGGGGTTTTAATTAACAAATGTGGACTGCTGAATACAAGCTACAAACCCCCAACAAGCAGACAGAGGCTTTTAATGATGACTGACCTTAAAGAACCAGAAGACTCATCTCGCCTGGGAGGGGGAGCCCAGAAGATCAGGTGTTACCTCTGGCAAACTGGGGGGCCATGTCCTGGCTCTGAAAGAGGGTTTTTTTTTTTTTTTTTTGGTCCCTTTTTCTCTTTCTCAACCTGGGGGGCTCAGAGGAGAGAGCTGCAGCCATTTTCAGTTCACTGTGCTCTGACCCAGATGGGTGGAGATAACAAAGTCTGAGACTCAATTTAAATGCAGATGATAATTCCCTGGGAGGGGGGTATCTTCCCTAAGAGTAAGGAGGTGGGGCCCAGCTTCCCCTTCAGAACCAGACCTCAGAGCCTGGGGGAAAACAGCCAAAAACAGAAACTAAGGAGGCCACACCTCCTCACAGCAGTAGGGAGCAGCAGGCTGGCAGGTGCCACCTGCTGGGCAGGTTAGGAAAAGCACAGTGACTGGAAACCTCATAGGAAAGCCTGTCATTCCTCTAAGGTACACCCTGAATATAACCCCATTCTGAGAACTGAACCCATTCTGGTCTGGGGAAATCTGACTGAGGTAACCAAGGAAACCAGATGCCTAGACAACAGAAAACTACAATCTACATTAGGAGAAATGAAGATAAGGCCCAGTCAAAGGAACAAACTTACACCTAGTCAAGATACAGTTGAGATACTGTTTCACTTTAATGAAACAATCTATTAAAGATTTTCAAAGAAATATGCTAAATCAAATAAAAAACCAAATCAATGAGTTCAGGGAAGATATAACAAAAAAGATGAAAGCTATAAAGAAAACACTTGGCAACCATAAGGTAGAAACCTAAAGTTTGAAAAAACTGGCAAAATCTATGGAAATGAAAGGCACAACACAAGACATGAAAAACACAATGGAGACATACAACAGCAGATCTCAGGAGGCAGAAGAAAACACCCAGGAACTGGAGAACAAGACACCTAAAATCCTACACACAAAAGAACAGATACGAAAAAGAATGAAAAAATATGAGCAACGTCTCAGGGAATTGAATGACAACATGAAATGTGTGAATGTATGTGTCGTGGGTGTTGCAGAAGGAGAAGAGAAAGAAAAATGGGCAGAAACAATAATAGAGGAAATAATCAATGAAAATTTCCCATCTCTTTGAAAGACATAAAATTACAGATCCAAGAAGTGCAGTGTACCCCAAACAGAATAGGTATGAATAGACCTACACCAAGACACTTAATAATCAGATTATCAAACATCAAAGACAAAGAAAGAATCCTGAAAGCGCAGGAGAAAAGTGATCCATCACATACAAAGGAAACTTGATAAGACTATGTGTGGATTTTTCAGTAGAAACCATGGAGGCAAGAAGGAAGTGGTGTAATATATTTAAGATACTGAAAGAGAAAAACCGCCAACCAAGAATCCTATATCTGGCAAAACTGTCCTTCAAATATGAGGGAGAGTTTAAAATATTCTCTGACAAACAGACAATGAGAGAGTTTGTGAACAAGATAACTGCTCTACAGGAAATACGAAAGGGAGCACTACAGACAGATAGGAAAAGACAGGAGTGAGAGGTTTCGAATGCAATTTGGGTGATGACAGCACAGCAATGTAAGTACACTGAACATAGATGACTGTGATTATGGTTGAAAGAGGAAGGTTAGGAGTATGTGGGACACCAGAAGGAAAGAGAAAAGATAAAGACTCGGACTGTATAACTCAGTGAAACGTAGAGTGCTCAACAATTGTGATTAAATGTACAAATATGTTTTTACATGAGGGAGAACAAATGAATGTCAACCTTGCAAGGTGTTAAAAATAGGGTGGTATTGGGGAAAAATACAATCAAAGAAAACTAGAGACTATAGGTAACAGAAACATTGTATTATGCTTCCTTTAATGTAACAAAGGCAATATACCAAAGCTAAACGCTTTTAAGAGGGGGACATAAGGGAGGGGTATGGGACTCTTGGCATTGGTGATGTTGTCTGACTCTTTTATTCTACTTTAGGTTAACTCTATCTTTCCTTTTGTCACTTTTTAGCTGTCATGGTTTTTTTCTTTCTTTTTCTTTTTCTTTGTCTCTCTACCTTCTTTGATTCTTCCTCCTTCTTTGTGGAAGAAATGGAGATGTCCTTATATAGATAGCAGTAATGGTGGTGAATACATAAATATATGACTATACAGGGAACCATTGATTGTTTACTTAGGATGGAAAGTAAGGTAGGTGAACAAAACCATCTGTAAAAAAAAAATGGATTGATGAAGAAACCTTGAGGGCACTAACTGAGTGAAATAAGACAGACACATAAGGACAAATATTGCATGGTCTCACTGATATGAACTAATTATAATATGTAAACTCATAGACATGAAATATAAGTTACCAAGATATAGAACGAGGCTAAAGAATGGGGAGCGTTTGCTTATTATCAGCAGAATGTTCTACTATGTTGAACTTAAGTGTTTAGAAATGGACAGAGGTAATGGTAGCATATTGTGAGAATAACTAACAGTGCTAAATGGTATGTGAATGTGGTGGAAAGGGTAAGCTCAGAGTCACCTATGTCATCAGAAGGAAAGTTGGAGGTTAAAGGTGGGAATGTATAAAACAGTGAATCTTGTGGTGGACAATCTCCGTGATTAACTGTACCAATATTAGAAATCTCTTTCATGAACTAGAACAAATGTATGATACTATAACTAGAAGTTAATAATAATGGGGTATATAGGGGAAAATACACCTATTGCAAACTATGTACTACAGTTAGTATTTTAACATTCTTTCATCAACAGTAACAAATGTATTATACCAATACTATGAGTCAATAATGGGGGGGGGGTTGGTGGTTGGGGGATGGGAAGATTTGCATTTTCTTTTTTTGTCTTTCTTTTCTGGAAAAATGAAAATGTTCTAAAAATTGAAAAAAAAATTAATTGTGGTGATGGATGCACAGCTGTTATGATGGTACCATGGGCAACTGATTACGCACTTTGGATCTTTGGATAATTGTATGGTATGTGAACAATCTCAATAAAATTAAATAAAAAATACATACCGAAATACTGATACATGCTACGTTCTTCAGGGGATGCATATATAGGACACAATCCTTCCCCCATGATGCTTACAGACTGGTAGAGAAAGTTGGCGATTACATCAGAGTGTGATAGGCCTGTGAGAGAGACAGCAAAGCGCAGGGGATGAGGGACAGGGCTCCAGTCAGATGGACGTGGTCCCCACTGTCACTCACTAGCCACTCCATCTTTGCCAAGCTCTCCAACTTCTCTAAGACTCAACTTCCTAGTCTGCAATGTGGGGATCATAATCATCATTACCTCATGAGAATATTTTGAGAATTATAATATCATAATTCCTTAGCACATCTTGGTACATAGAAAACACTAAATAAATGCTACTCTTTAGGTAAACCCAGGGTGCTATGGAACCAAAGAGGTGGATTAGCTAATCCAGCCTAAGCCTGGAGAAATGAGATTGGGGATCCTGGGATTCGTTTCTCACTTGTTCCTGGGTGCCTTACTTTGGAAGCTATCAGGTCTGACTTCTCAAGAGGAAGCCTGCAGAGAAGGAGGATGTCATTGAGCCTGCCAGGTACAAGTTTTCTCTTGCAATTTACCAGAGCATCAAGGTTAGAAAAGATGATGCCCAAGGTGAGTCTTCATGGAGTTAGCCAAGAGAAGAAGGGGAGAAAGTGTTATAGGCAGAGGGAAGAGACTGTGCAAAGGAGATGTGAGACAGCATGGTAAGGGGAAAGACACACAGGTTTGGTATGGTAGAGCTGGAGGGTCATTCACAGTTCAAAAGGGGCAGTGGAAGTGGTCACAGCAAACTCAGAAGCTGCTGCTCCATCCTGCTTCACGGGGGGATGCCTGAGCTCCAGGGGATCTGAGCATTTCTCACATGTTGATAAGTTCTATGTGCCTTTTCCACACTATGAGGTAGAGAGAACTGGAATGATCTTTTATTCAAATTTCCCCCAAAGCACAAAGTGAGCAAGAAGATACTACAGCATAAGACAGTGACTTAACCAGCTAAACACCACAGAGAAAATCATAAGAAACCCTACTTGGAAGTCAAAGGGCTGCTCGTACTTAAGTCTTTCTCTTGATTTGTCTTTCTGGGGAGCAATTACCTTTTGCTCCTCCTGCCCCAGGTAGGTGTTTTAAGATATTTGACCACGTTTTTAAGATGAGTTGAATGTGGTAGAATTACCTCCCAGCTATTTGGGGCTTCCCCAAAGGGAGCACCTTCTTTTTGCTGGTGGCGGGATTTCTGTGGCTCATTCATCAATAGGTCTTCCTTTGTTGGGAAATGCTGGATCTGCACAGGTAGCCCAACTCTGAATCCTCTGAATGCCTGGCCCTCCAGAGGTGGACATATAGCAATTCGTCAATACAAAGAGGTCATCCTAACTGACCAGAGGGAGGAGCAAGCAAGAAGCAAGATGTTATCTCCAAGAGACTGGTGTTGGTTAGGGAGAGTCAAGAACTGTGAAGGATCTGATATTTTACCTTACTAGCAAGAAAACAAGTCAGCCTGCCACAGCTTCATGGGTGGCTTGAAGAAGACTCAAGACTCTTGGGTCAAAGACAAGGAATTGCATTACTTGCAACAATAGAAATGACCAGAGTATCAGCATTTGTGCTCATCTCCCAAGTCCCAAGTCCTAGAGGGTGATGTGATGAAGCCCAAGGGACGCCTACTAAGCAGTGGGTTTCTTTATAAGAGAAGAACTCTGAACTTAGGAAACCCAAATTTTATAACGGACAATAGCCTGTCTGACCTTTGCTCTAGAGGGAGACATTATTTTTATTATGTTGTATAGTAAACTAACCTGCCCTTTGCTCCAGAGGGAGACAATATTGCTTCCTTCAAGTCAGTTTGCTCTACAAACATACTTGAAAAGATAGTCTAGAACAAAGGCAATCAATCAGTGCTTCTGCTAGCAAGACATGCAGAAACATGAGAGACCGTAGATGACTGTCTCCCAACAGGGAGCTGAGGTGTCTGGAACATGGGCATCCCTGGGAAATCCTGGCTGCAGGCTTAACCCAGGGCCTGGCTGGTCATACGTTTCGTGGGATGAACCCTGAACTTCCTCAGGGGGGCTGTTTCTATAATTTGTTTTGAACTTTCTGCTTCTTCCTGTTGTGTCAGCGGACAGAAGTACTGAATGGGATTTTTAGCCCTAGCCGTGCTGTTTGCTACCCATGTGCCTTCCAACAAGCTGCTTGCTAGGTCTCAGGTACAGCTTCCCATACTTCCTCTCAAGACCCCTGCCCTGCCACTCACAGCTGTGAGGACCAAGGGAGTCTCCAGTACCGGACAGCACTTTGGGACGGGCTACACAAAGGTGAGCACTGTGAGGGTTACTCCATGGTTCCCTCCAGTCTGAACATCCTGCAAGGTATAGAAGGAAGTGGCTGCTCGTGTTCTCACCCAGTTAATGATGCCAGTGAATCCAGTGAGATCATCCAAATGGTCACAGATTTGAAAATCTGCAGCCAAGGAGTCTGTGTGATCTTCAGGCTAGAGAAGATTTGTATAACATTTTTACATTTCCATCATGTACACTACTGCACAAAACCAATGGAGCCCATGTACTTACACCTGCTCATGAGCTGTGCATTGGGAATGAATCAACCACATGTCCCTCTGAGACCATGAGGCCCACTCCCAGAGAACAAGTCCTCTTTATACATCCAGTTTGGGTCCCTGTCCCCACTTTGTACAGGATGCTTCTTTGTCATTGCCTTAGTCCAGAGAGGCAGAGTATCTGTGTCACATCTCCTCTCGGGCTCTGGACTCTGGCTAGTGATGGGATTGAATAAGGCAAATGAGGCTCACTTGCTGTGAGTCAAGGGATCAGGGTCTTAGAAAGAGAGCAATACTGAAATACAGGCAGATAGTCCAATCAGGGGGAGAAACAGAAATAAACCAAGTAAGTCAGATGTGAGGTGAGATTCCACTGTCAAGGTGTTGGAAGGGAAGGAATTAAGGGCACTATAGTGGCTTCATAACATGTCAACTTGGCCAGGTTTAACTATGCTACCCAGAATTCCTCTTCCTGTATTCATCTGTTACAGTGGGTCTAGGGTTACCAAATCCTGCTTTACCTGGGACTGAGGGATTTCATAGGATGCAAGACTTTCAGTGTTAAAACCAGGCAGTCCTGGACAAAGCAGGATGGTTGGCCATCCCAGGTGGACCATAAGAGAGATTCTTGGGAGAGTTGGAGGGTAGAAGGAATTAGCAGCCACTTTGTATCTTCCACATATTGATGCTGATCTGCTGACTCCCTTCATTGACTTAAGGCAACAGCTGGATCTGCAACTGCTCCACCTTCTCCTTTAGCTTCTCTAACTCCTGTGACAAAGTGCCCCAGCTTCTGCAGGACACCTGTACCACCAAAGGTTGGAGCAATAAGACTTGACATGGGTGTCAGTCTCTCCTTGGGTGTTATAGTTCATACTTGTTGGTTCCAATCTGCCCTTTACATTCATCTTCCCTTCCTGACTCTGCCTGCCCTGAGGACTTCAAACTCTAGTATTAGACCTGGAGACAGAGACTGCTTAACCAGATCCCACAATTGTGTAAGATTAATCCCTAGTGGTAGTATATATAGTGAGATACATAGTCTAGTGGTTCTGCTTCTTGGATTCAACCCTGATGGGTACTGGCACCTTGCTTTTGTATTTATTATTCATATTAAATATTCCTTCCAGATAAGAAAATTGTTTTGGAGCCTATACTTTAATATGAATGAGTCTGATATCTTGGGACTTCACAATATTTCATATAAAAACAATACATCACCATGAAGGCCTAACCCAGACAGAATGTGGAAAACACACCGAACATCCTCTCCCATCTCATCATTCAGCCTTCCTCCCTTCTCACTTAATCCAGAGGTGAATAGGTGGTATATCAGCTAAGGTATCATAAGACTGAAAAAACATACCACTATTTTAATTGGTCAGTGGACAAGTTTTTCCTAAGCAGTTACCATGAACAAGGCACCATGCTCCATGCTGGGATACAAGAGCACATAAAGACCCCAGAGCCCACGGTAGAGCTGCTGTGCCCCCTCACTTGTCATCTCAAATTAGAGATGCATTTCTCTGGGGCACATTTGGGCCCAAAGATGTAGCATATCTCTGACCATAAGGCAGGCTGGGCTGGGCAGAAGGAAGACTTGGCCTCACTCAGCCCTTGGCCACTTTGCCTCAGGTTATCACAGGAATGTTCAAAGTACTTGGCCAACTTGATGCCTTGTCTGAAGGCCACCCATTCGGAAGCCTCAGGGTTGTTTCTTTTGTCAAATTGGATAAACTATGTCTACAGTGGGCACAGCCCATCACTGTGGTTCTCTGGGGTGCTTTTTTTTTTTAAATCTATTGTGGTAACATATATATCATAAAATTTACCGATTTATGCATTTTTAAGTGTGAAACTCAGTGGCACCACCATCCATTACCAAAACTTTTCCAGCACCCCAAACAGACATTTTGAACCCATGAAGGAGTAATTCCCCATTCCCCTTTCCCCTGCCCTTAGTAACCTCTAATCTCCTTTCTGTCTCTATGAACTTGCATATTCTAGATATTTCATATAAGTGGAATCATACAATGTTTGTTCTTTTCTGTCTGGCTTATTTCATTTGGCATAATGTTTTCAAAGTTCATCCATGCTGTCGCATGTACCAAAACTTCATTTTTTTTGGCTGAATAACAGTCCATTTTACATGTATACCACATTTTGTTTATCCATTCATCTGCTGATGGACTCTTGAGCTGTTCTACCTTTTGGCTGTTGTAAATAATGCTGTTGTGAACATTGGCTTACAAGTATCTGTTTGAGTTCCTGCTTTCAATTATTTTGGGTGTATCCTTAGCAGTGGAATTGCCAAGTCAATGGTAATTCTGTATTTAACTTTTTGAGGAAACACCTGCACTGTTTTCCACAGCAGCTTCACCATTTTACATTCCCAGTGGCAATGCACAAGACTTCCAATGTCTCCACATACACATCAACACTTATTATTTTCCATTTTTTAAAATAATAGCCATCGAGTGGGTATGAAATCATATCTTGTGATTTTGATTTGCATTTAACTAATGGCTAATGATGTTGCTCATCTTTTCATATGCCATTTGTAAATTTTCTTTGGGGAAATGTCTATTCAAGACTTTGTCCATTAAAAATTTCTTTTAATCTTTTTCTTGTTGAGTAGTAGGAATTCCATATTTTTTAAAATATTAAGCCTTTATCAGATCTGTGATTTGCAACAGTTTTCTCCCATTCTGTAGGCTGTCTTTTTCTTCCTTGATACAGGCATACCTCATTTTATTGTGCTTCACTTTGTTGCACTCCGCAGGTATTGCATGTTTTACAAATTGAAGGTTTGAGGCAACCCTGTGTCAAGAGAGTCTATCAATGCCATTTTCCAACAGCATGTGCTCAATTCATGTTACTGTCACATTTTGGTAATCCTTACAATATTTCAAACTTTTACATCATTATTGTATCTGTTATGTTATATTGTTGAAATTACAACAAAGGATTTAGAATATTCCCCAAACTTAGTTGATAAAGCAGTGGTAGGATTTGAGACAGTTGACTCCAATTTTGAAAGACGTTCAACTGTGGGTAAAATGCTGTTTTTAAATAAACAAAATCACATGCTACAGAGAAATCTTTTGTGAAAGGAAGAGTCCATCAATGTGACAAACTTCATCGTCTTATTTTAAGAAATTGCCACAGACACCCCAACCTTCAGCAACCACCACCCTGATCAGTCAGCAGCCATCAACAGTGAGGCAAGACCCTCCACCAGCAAAAAGATTATAACTCAATGAAGGCTCAGAGGATGGTTAGCATTTTTTAGCACTAAAGTATTTTTTTAAGTGTGTAAAATAACATATATACATAAAAGTGATAACTTTCAAACAGCACTAAAGTATTTTTAATTAAAGTATGCATATTGTTTTCTAGACAGAATGCTACTGCACACTTAATAAACTACAGTACAGTCTAAACATAACTTTTATCTGGAAAGCCAAAACATTCATGGGACTCACTTTATTACAATTTGCAGAACCGAACCTGCAATATCTCCGAGGTATGCCTATCTTGTCCTTTGATGCACAATCTGACATACTTTTTTCTTTTCAGCAGTTTTATTGAGATATATTCCCATACCATACAATCCATCCAAGGTGCTCAATCAATGAGTTTTAGTATAGTCACAGAGTTGTGCATTCATCATCACAATCAATTTTAGCACATTTTCATTACTCCAAAAAGAAAAACCCTATACCCCTTAACAGTCACCTCTCAATCCCTCTATCCTTCCTCAGCCCTACATAACCATCAACCTAATTCTATTTCCATAGATTTATTTATATTTAAAGAGAACTAAAATAGTACTGTTAACTACAGTCCATAGTTTTCATTAGCTGTATCTTTCCCATATACCACACTAGTGATGTACATTTCTTCTAGCTCATAAAAGAACAGTCTTATATTTTGTACTATTAACCACAGACATTGTCCAACACAGGGTTCACCATGTTATAAAGTCCCATGTTTTATCCTCTAGCTTTTCCTCTAGTAACATATGTGACCTAAAACTACCCCTTTCATTCACATTCACACACATAATTCAGCGCTGTTAATTACACTCCCAGTAATGTGCTACCATCACCTCCATCCATTTCCAAACATTTACAATCAACCTGAATAGAAATTCTGCACAAATTAACTGGCATGCTTTTTTGAAAATGAATTTTTTATTTTTGTGACTCAGAAGGGAAATCTAATTTGAGGATTTTCCTCCACTGTTAGTCTCCCTTCTGCCCCCTACCTTTACCACATTCTCTGGAGGTGGGGCCGGTGACTATTCTAAGCAATGCCCCTACTAGATTGGGATGAGATGGGGTCAAGAAAATGTGGACTCCTCTTAATTATACAAATATGACTTCTGGTAAGAGTGAAATCAATGCCCCGGTTTTTAAATTCTGTTGCAGCAAAATGTCTCACTTGGGTTTCTAGCAACTACTATTATCCCCTGAAGGAATGTATAAATACATGTAAATAAGATATTAAAATCACAAGGTTGTTTTAGATTGTTTATAAATTTGGTTTGCTCCTGTAATTGTATGTGAGGGTGCAATTCTTGGAATCTGGCCTAACCATAAAAACACCTAACAATCCCTCTAGGTTTGCAACAATCTGCAAGATGCTTACTTGCGAAAGCAAATTTCAAATTAAGTTGTAACATCTTTGTATTATCCATAAACATTGGGTCAAATACTTTTTATTTTGTTTGGGAGAGTATTGTGTTTTCCAAACCTGGTTAATTATCAGAATTATCTGGAGAGCTTTTAAAAATTCAAGTACCAGGTTTCCGCTTTTAGAAATTGTCATGACACAGATTTGGAATGGGGGTTGAGAAGCTGTAGTTTTCAAAGGCTGCCCAGATGCCCGTGATAATGAGGCAGGCCTGAGAACCACGAGTTTGGACTGAGAGTCTCACTTTTCTAAGTGTGGTTCCTGGGCCAGCAGCCTCAGCCTTACCCGGGAGCTTGTTAGAGGCACAGAATCTGCACTTTAACAAGATCCCCAGTTGATTCGCATGCACGTTGAAGTCTGAGAGGCACTGCTTTAGGGCATCCACAGGCATGGATGAAGTACTTGGGAGGAAATTACTACGATACTGTTAGTCAGGAAAGACTTTATGTAGAAGTTGGGAAGCAAGAGACTATAAAAGACAGAAAGCCAACCATTGCTCCTATGAAGAAGTAGAGGAGATGATGAAAAGGCTATGGTGATGCAGGGAATAGAATAAAAATGTTCTGCCTCAGTCTTACCAAAAGAAAGAACACAAACTTGGTTTTATTGGCATGCTGTTGCTTTAACAAATTAATTATTAAGGATTGGCCTTCAGATGTAAGGCACTATACTAGGTATTCATTGAGAGTATGCGCAAAACATATTAATATTATCCTTTTAGAGTTTTTACTCAACTAAGGTTAACAGAGGCAGCCTGGTGCCAAAGAAAGCCTTGGAGTCTCAGGAGATTGGGCCTGGAGCCAGAGAGAATTCCAACCCTTTCATTAATCTGCTGTTTGGCCCGGGTTAGTCATATGGGCTCCCTAGTCCTCAGTTTCCTCATCTTGAAAACATCTCCGGTTCCCAGTCTCATCAAACATCATGTAACATTCCCTTTGCTCTTCTAAAATGAAAATCATACATAAAACTATTCACAGATATAATTTTTTAAAAACACTATTATGCCCCAACTATACTTTAAATGAGAAACTGAAAAGAAAGTAGGTTACAATAAAATAATAAGTATTTCAATATGTAAATGCCTGGGCAGAACTACATGGAAAGACATTGCCCTTACTTAATAGCAAATAAACTTGGATTTAAGGAAAGTAAGAAGATCAGGGATCAATCATAGAAAGACAGAACAGGAGAAAGCAGAAGAATAGAAGGATAAAAGCTAGCATTAAGATAAGTATTAACAGAGGGGACTTATTTGTTTATGGTAGAAAGAAAAAAATATCTTAACTGGAGCAGAAATAAGATGCCAATATCAATTACAGATTGTCAAAATGGAGGAAAATAAGGAAGGAGGATATTCTTGCAAATCAGCTAGGCCTTATTTGTAAGCATGGTGTCAAAATAATTCCCTGGGTTATGACATAGGATGTTTGAGTGATGAACTATCATAGAAAAGCATCTCCAGTCTGGAAATCCCATCATAGGTTGAAGGCTACATTCTGTCTCAAAATGCCTTTCTGGCAGGATGTTGGAAAGTCTTAGAAGACCCTGGTAAATTCCTCCTTGTACGGACCTGTCCTGGGCCATCCAATCATTATGACAATGAAAACTTTCCACCTCAGATTTTCAAAGTGCCCATATTAAGCAACCACTAAACTGGATAGCCCCAAGGTCCTTCCGGATCTAGCTTGCTTCAGTTCTCTGATTCTGAGATCGCAGATGAAGTAGATTGCTAATGTTCTTTAAAGTTTGGTAGTTACTATGGCTAGACACTGAAGGCCATTGCCATGAACTGGCCAGAATATGCTAAGACTCTAAAGAAACAAAAAATATAAAAAGAAAATAATGACAAACCAGGTCACAGTGGCTGACTTTTGAAGGCAAATGACAACATTTCAGTGAACATCAAAAACTACTTTTAGATCTTACCACAACTGTGCAAATGACTACAGTTCTGGAAGCACAGTTTGGGGTTGGCACTCCTCAAGCCCCAAGGCTCTGAGAAGCTGAGCTGGTAGTGTGTTTATTAAGTTAGTTAAGTGCTTGGGCTCTGGAGTCAGACAAAACAAAGTTCAAATCCAGCTCTGTATGGCTGTGGTCAACTTACTTGACCTCTTTGAGCTAGTTTTCTAATTGGTAAAATTTGAATCAGATGCCTAATTTGTAGGCAGTTGTAAGGATGAGATAATGCACACAAAGGACTTAGCGCAATGCACAGTACTTAATAAGCAATGCATGCTCTTGATTTGTATCTGATCGTTCTATTTTGAAACTTTCCACCAGAGGGCGCCAAACACTAGCTTAGACCATGAAAAAACTGTTGTGCGGTTTCTGCCAAACACCCAATTTGCAGAAGACGCTTTAAAAATCCTAGGCATCAATGTCTGAGAAAAAGAACTTAGCAGAATTTACATTTGTTTGCTCTTTCGTATGTGAGGGATACTGCACCTAAAATAAAACGTCTCAAGAGCAAGACTGTTTAAATTAAAAACAATTTCTACAGGTGTGTAGGCAGTGTAACTTTTTCGCACTGAGACCATTACCTTAAATCAGTGACATACCAAAGACAGAGCAATAGAAGTACTCTGCCCCTGATTCAGGCAACAAAGGGATGCATTGTTTGCAGAGAATTTACAAGCAATAACAAAATTGACTAAAAGTCAGTTTGCTTTTAATATCACTGAGTGCCAGCAGTTTTGAATCAAGTTGGTGATAAAATACACCTCCACAAAAAAGTCTTTTGTGGCTTAAAGTTCTAAATAAATTCTGCAGGCATTATTGCATTTTAATAATATAATTGTACTCTTCAAATTATAAATTTTCATTACTTACCCATTAAGAAACATTGTATTCTATCCGGAAGTCAATTCCGAGGACTCCCAGTCGTACCGGAAGCGCCTGCTCGGTAGACTCAGCTGCGTGCATTAGTGACGGTTGTAAGTTCCTATGGGTTCAGAAACATTGGGAGCTCGGGGTTTGCTTCTTGAGGAGCCCCTATCTCCAACCCTTGTGTTTCAACAATAGATTCAAAATGAACTATGATAACACAGTAATTGTAAAGTCTGAGAAACAGACCCTTAAGGTATTTCAATTTTGTCATTCCCTTTGACCATTTGGAATTTTTATTTTTGTTTAAAATTTTAAAAAGTAAAACAAAGGGACAATTAGAGCTCTAACAATTTTTAACAGGTAAGTGCAAATTTAGTTCATAAATGACATATTTTACTAAATTTGAAAATCTTTAAAATTGAAATACATTCTTCTTTTAATTTGTTTTGAAACTATAGACTGAATCAAGAAATTAATTATTACTGATTATTACTAAAAATAATTTTGTCATATAGAGGAGAGGAGTGTTAGAAAATTATCCATAGCAGGTGTCAAAAAGGCTAGGTCTGCCTCTGTCTTCAGTCCCCAGTGATTTGCTTTCCATCTCCCTTTCTGGGAAGCACCCAGCTGCCGAGTGCCATTCAAGAAAGAAAAGAAGGCTTTCTTAACTGGAAACTGGATCCTGCTTTAGATAAGCTTAGAAAGAAATCAGTGTTGGAGCTGTAAGAAGCAACGAAGAGGTGGGAGCAGAAATGGGGTCCTGGCAGCTCAAGCAAAGCCTGCGTGCCCCCCACCCCACCCCCCTTCAGCCTTCACCATACCTGCAGCTTGAACGGGAGGAGACATTGGAAATTCCTAATCCCCTCCAAGATGAAGCTCATCCCATGCTTCATCAACCTTCCAAGTTCCTTTACTAGAGGAGGATCTATTTGTGAAAATCTCAGAAGTTTTGACAAATAGCAACTTCAGTCTGTGAGCTAGAGAGAAGGCCCTGTTGCTGCTTCACAGACAGAGGGAGCAGGCTCAGAGAGGGGGGGACCCATGGAAAGCCTCCCAGTGAGGATGCATGTGGCTACAGCCCCAACCCCAGAAATATATGCATTATTAAATCTAGACTTAATGATTCAAGAGTGGTGTCCTTTTCCTTTTCCCCCTATGGAACTTGGTCAGCAATTACCTATCTAGAGGAACTGACAATGTTTATGTCCCTTCTGTAGCCCTCACACTTGCATTGGCTTGGAAGCCATTAACATTCCCAAGTTAGAGGGTCTCTGGAAAAACAACAGCCTCCTTCCTGCCTGCAGTGCCGGCTTATCAGCAGCATAGTCAACTGCACTTCTCCCATAGCTTCCGAGCTAATAACTATCACCAGTGATTAGGATAGGATAGGATTACAGGCAAAGCATTTTATTCTGCATTATTTTGAATTCCTGCAGTAACTTCGATTTAAGAACAAGGAAACAGAAGCCCAGAGAAGTCAAGAAACTTGCTCAATGTCACCCAGCTAATGATGTTAATTAAGAGCAAGCAATAGCAGAGGGATTGCTGGGCACCAGGTACTCTTTTAGGCCTGTTAAACAAATGATCTCGTTATTCTTCCCCCAAATCTTGTAAGGTAGATACTACTATTATAACCATCCCCATCCCCATTTTAAAGATGTGGAAACTGAGGCATAGAGAGATCCAGTAACTTTCCCAGATCATAGCTAGTAAGTGTCAGAGCCGCGATGCAAAGCCAGACAGTCTGGCTCCAGAACTCACGTGCTTAATCGCTCTATTGCCTCAATGACTCAGAACAGATAGCTCCTCCAGGAGTCAACCTTTATTTCCTTCCAAAGCTCATGCTTTACAGTGCCGTCTTTAATGCTATCTACCCTGTCTAGAAGACTGGGAACCTGAGGCCTAGACACTTGCAACCACCTGCAGGTAAGTCCTCCTAAGGGCAAGGAGGGGGGTTTCAGTCTGGACCCCTGTGCTCCAGGCTGATAGCCTGTGGCTTCCTGCACTGTCCCTGCCTCATGGAGCAGTGTCCCCATCCCCCTGGGGTCCCTTTCTCTGCTCATACTCCGTACCCAGAGCATGCTCCGGTCCTCTCCCTCAGTGCTGCCTGCAGCCCGTGGGCTCCAGCTTCCTGTGACCTGGGCAGAGTACTCTGGTCTCTGGCCCCAACCGGGATGCTCTGGCAGGCCCCTCTGCAGCCTGGGGAGCACTGTCTGTGCAGGAACAGCTGTGTTTCCCATCAGGGCTGAGGAAGTCCTCTTATGGGCCATTTACCACCCTCAAACCTCTGTCAGCTGCCATTTAACGCTGAATGAAAGACTGTAGTGGACACTGAGCTGGCACCTGTGTCCAAGGAGATGGAGTCAAGGAGGTGGCATAGTCTTGCATGTATCCTTCACATACACACCTTATTTATTTCTATTTCTATTTATTTTCTTCCCATTGCCAGGCATTCAATTACCGGCCCTGAGGAAGAGCAGCTCTACTGAGAGAAAAGTTGATAGGAGCAGATTTTTCTTAATTGACCAATACAAAGGTGACTGTTTTCCTTGGAGAGGTACAACTAAAAACTCTACATCCAATTTCATCAGCACAGCCTGCAAGCATCCCCCCCTCCCCCCAACATCAGGTCTTTCTTTATTCAACCAACCAAAGCCAATGACAAGGAACCATCACCAGCTTAGCAGAGTGTGGAAGATGCTGTTTAATCAGCTAGCATAAATTAGCTAGATAAAGGAGGCAAACACCTACAGGAGTGCCTTGCAAAAATCAGAAAACTTAAAATAATAGTTAACTCAAAAAACAACTCTCTCATTCCTCAGGTGACAAGTCAAAACAGCACTTGGGCCACTCTGGGGGGTGGGTAAGAGGGCCGATGAGCCATGACAGACTGAAAATACAACAAGAAGACAGGCAAATAGGGTAAAGTGCAAGCCCAACAACAATATTTAGGATAAATCACTGACCTTGTCTTTTTCTTCAAACACACACACACACACACACACACACACACACAGAAACACCAACACACAAAAAACCTACCCCAAACACAAAAATAACAAAGTAGGAACAAATTGCAAAAGTTTCTGGTTACTGTTGCTTTAAGCTTAGTATACATTTACACAGGACAGAGCAGCTGCTATTCCGAGTTTTGTTTTTTGAATACCAAAGGTAAAGAGCAACTTTGTTCTTTCAATGCCCAAACCAGGGCAGAGAGACAGGAGTAAATTATAAATGTGGCTGAAACAACAGCCACAGGACATGAAGATTTAGGGGTGAGGGGAGGGGAGAAGGGGTAGGTTATTGCAGGAAGCCATCAGCAGGAGAGCAGAACAGTCTTAAAGAACCCCCTCCAGGGAGAGGCCCTCTAGGTTTCTGGGTTTGCCGTGAAGGGGCATTACAAACCCCAAGGCCCACCACCTTCCCCTTCTCTTCTCCGAGGACACCTACCTTACTACGAGTCACACTAAGTTGTTTGAGTGTTTACTGGGGGACAGATTTACAAAGTTCTGTGAAAGTCAATTCTGCTCTTGCTGGGTTTGTTTGAGTTGACTGAGTCCAACCCGGAACCCCCAGGGTCTTTTAGATTTTTTCCGTCTGATTGTCGGTTCTTTCAGGGAGAGGCAACTGGAGTCCTTCTACCTTGCCATGTGCCTGTGTGCTGAACTCCACTTGATAAGATGGCAGCTGCTGCATTCCTCCTAAAAGTCCACCTACCGCCACCCTGAGAATGTCCCAGGTGACATCTCTGTAGTACAGCCCCGTACCGGTGCACAGCCACCACTGTCCCTGATGCATTCCTGCTCTGCTGGGGCTGCACATCTGGACGCAACATCTGCAATCTCTAGCGGTCTCTAGCGATCTCACCATCCCGGTGCTCACATGTCCACATTCGTCTCCCTGGACATATTTAAGACGCACCCGTGGAGGCGAGGCCCCTGCCCTAGAATTCTGGATCTGCCATGTTTTTATAAACTGTGTTTCAGGAGGTATGGATTCCCCTCTCCTACGGTGACATCTTCAAAAGAGGACATAAAAGGCACACCGATGTTCGGGCTCTCAAAGTCATAATAAGCACCAACTGCTGTTTGCAGGTTCCAGTTGGTCATGGCCACGACGAAGGCGCAGCCGGCCGGGTGGAGCGGAAAACCCAGCACCGTTGGAACCTCCACCTGGCAAGTCTTGTCAGAGGGGCCCGGGCAGCTGAGCGGCTAAGTCAGCTCAGGGTCCAGGTGCACATCCACGCCCGCCGCGCCGGGAGCCGGGCACCAGCTGCCCCCTGTCCTCAGGCTCCAGCCGCGGGGCCGGGAACCGGGAGGGAGCACGCTGCCGGCGGGCGCTGTGACCCGGCTGCTTAGAGGTAGGCCCCGGGCTGCTCTCGGCTTCATAGGGGTTAACCCAGCCACTGGCTCACTCTCGCCCCCTCCACCCCACCACCACCTCGCAGCAGCCCCCCTGCCGCTCGCCTCCCTGCTGCCTCCGCCTGATAGCCTGAGACCTTGACGCCAAAATAAATCCCACTGCAGACCTCTGTTCGCTCATCCATCAAAACCCCTCTAGTCCGAGGTCCTTCACCCTTACCTGGGCTCTGCAACCCCTCTTGACCATGCCACTTCCCTAGCTGTTCTCCACCCAGCAGCCGGAGTCAGCCTTTAAAGTCAAACAGACCATGACACCTGTCTGCTCTTAAACCCCAGTGGTTTTCCCCCTCACCCAGAATCAAATCCAAATCCCTTAGCTTAGCCTAGAGGGCCCCATGGCCCAGCCACACGGACTTCCTGCTGGTCCTCACCACGTCCAGCACATTTCTGTCTCAGGGCCTTGCTCTTGCTGTTTGTTCCTTCTGCATAATGCTCCTCTCCCAGATACTGGCTAATTTCCTAATTTGCAGCAGGACTCTGCTCAAACATTACCTTTGTAAAATAGCATATCTCTCTAACTCCATATCATACTTTCTTTTCCTTCGTAACTGTCAACAGTACAGGACATTATATGAACCATTTGTTTGTGTTTTATTGTTTGTCCCCACTACTTGAATGTAAGTTCCAGAAGGGCTGGGACTTTGTTTTGTTCACTGCTGTGCCCCCAGTGCCTTAATAATGCTGGTTCATAGTGAATGTTGGGTGAATATTGGTCAGGTGAGCTGATGAATGAATAAGACCACACAACAGACAGGTTGGTCAAATTGACAGATGAGAGCTGGGAGGGACTGAATGGTGGAATCAGAATCCCAAAAGGTCTTGTGAGGTTGGCATGCCCTACTGAACTAATAAGAGGAAGATTAACAGGGATAAGTATAAAGGATTGCATTCAGGTCAATAGCACAGGTAAGTACAGGATAAGGAAGAAATGGCTTTATAGTGGCATAACTAGGGTTTCCGTTTCCTGGGCTGCTTAAGCAAATATCAATGCAATGAGTTAAACAGTGGTAACTCATTGGTTTATGGTGTTAAGGCTAAAAGAAAGTCCAAATCAAGGAATCATCAAGGCAGTGCTTTCTCCTGGAAGACTTTGGTGCTCTGGGGCTGGCTGCCACTGCTGGTGATCCTCAGGTCCTTAATTTGTCACATGCAAGGCATATGGCAGTGTCTCCTGGTCTCTCCTGGTCTCTCCCTTCTCATCCCAGTTCAGCCTCTTGCCTACTGGCTTTCTACCTCTGTCTGAATGTCACTCTGCTTATAAAGGACTCTGGTAATAGGATTAAGACCCATCCCGATGGGGTGGGCAACACCTTCTTAACTGAAGTAACTTCATCAAAAGTTACTACTTACAATGGGTGCACACCCACAGGAATGGCTTAGATTTAGGAACACGTTTTTCTGGGGTGCATACAGCTCCACACCACGACAATTAACAAAGACTCGGAAGCTACGTGTCAGCAAAAGGTCACGAGGGGTTAGCTGGGGCCTGCAGAACCACCTCTGTGGTCTTGGTCTGCTTTGGAAGAGCGAGCCATGGGGGGCTGTGCTTTGCAGAGACATCCAAGGGGCGACCCTGACACTTCCGGCCTTCACCTCTTAAGTGGGCAGAGGTCGTTCAACTACATTCTGAGGACAGCGACTAGGATGGCAAAGGCATTCCAAAGCCACATTGTATAAAAAATGATGGAAGGATCTGGAATGTTTAGCTTGTAGTTGGTAGATTTGGGAGCCAGACAGAACTGAATTCAAACCCTTCTTCTGCCTTTTACTAGCTGCAGCACAAGGATAAAATTCTTAACCTCAATAGTCCTTAGTTGCATTATTGTAAAGACGAGTATTGTAAAAGGTAATTTTAACTGCTTGATATTGTTGTTACCATACAAAGGGACCCTAATTGTATCCTTTAGAAAATCTGAAGAGTTATCCATGTAAAAAATGTATTCAATTGTCTTCACTGAAATTGCCAGTAAAATGTCCTTTACCGGAGTCCAAATATCATGTATAAAATTTAGCATTTAAGTTTAATGTCTACTGTTTATGAATTTTTACACATGAATGAGTAACCTATTTTGAGGCAAAACATATGATCCGAATTAAGACTAAATATAAACAATGGGCATCATAATAACAGCAGCAAAAATAGAATGTTAAAATGAGAAACAGCCCCTAAACAAATAACTTGTATGTCTCTTCTGTTAAGTTCGTTCATAACCTAGAACAATTCTGTTCTGTATACTCTTGACACAGAAATCTTGACTTGGCATCCTGCATTCACATCTTGGCTGAATCTGTCTTGAAACTCTTAGTTTTAAATAATCTGTACATTGTCACATTCAAGAGTCTGACTTTGGGGATTCAAAAGTTGATTTGCACTCTGGTGAGCATCCATAAATCTGTTCCTTGTGGAGTAACTGCCCTGACCAAGCTGAGTAGTTGTGACAAGAGTTGTTCTACTGGGATTTGAATGCTATTTTTCGTGGCTGTTTTCCCCAGTCTCCAGTTTGTAGCTGGTGGCATGGGCCATCAGAAAGAAATCTTGGAGAAGATAGTGGCAAATTGCTGATGAAAAGACTGGAAAGCTCAGTCTAGTTATTTACAAAAATGGGCCATATCAGAAAGTAACAGCTGAGAGTTAGAGTGACCATATGATTTATCATCCAAACTGGGACACTTTTGAAAGTGAAATGGGATGCTGTGAATAAGTACATTGCTACCACAAATGTAATCCAGGAATGTTCTGGGCAAACCAGGATGTATGGTTGTCCCAAGCAGAGCCTCTAAAGGAGATATAACATTAAGATGCCCAAGTTGGCCAAAAGCTATTTCATAGGGACTTAGTGCTTTTCTTGTGCAGAGGTATGGTTTGTCATGAGTATGAAAGACGAAAGAGAAGAGAAAGCCAAGACATTTCATTTTCATCAACATGATTTGCCAATTTGGTTTTAACAATTCCATCTATCTCTATCACATTTTCCAAGTTTGGGAAATGTGGCTATAGGTGGATAATAAAATTTTTAAACAAAAAAAAATTTTTTAATGACACCAGTAGCCTGAGTGATAGCTAAAATATCAATCAGTGGGGTGGACTGAAGTTATTCTCTGAGGTGGAATGATTAGTACATGGCAATAATGTCTTTGCAGCTTGATAGTGGGGAGACCAGAGAGTGACTCTGAAAACATACACTAGCTTAGGAAGACATGTTTGAAAAGTGTATGAAACCTCTTTGTAAGTATTCACATCTTCACCACACCTTTACAGATTTTCTAGGATTACGTTGATTGCAGTTGAGAAATATGTATGAAAATGTAATCACATTTCCCCTCCAGTATTTTTGTACCCGGGTGTTAGGTCTTTCCTCTTTAGCTTGTGTGTGTTCCCATAGCCAGGAGGTGTGTGTATTGATCAAGGTGTCACCAAGTCATCATTTCAGGAAACCTGAAGATGGTGGGGGTTCAAAAACCACTGTCATCCAAACCAAACCAAACCAAACAAATGAAAAACCCACCACTTCCAGGTTCTGAATTTGGCGCCTGATTCTAGAAATGGCAATTAAAACTGAACTTAAAAACTAGAGAAGAATGGTCAGTTTATTAAGATAGGAGCAAAGGTATCAGAAAACAAAAAATGTTCATTGTCTTGGCTGCAGTGTCAACTACTATAACATATTCTATAACAGCAGCATCAGAAGGTAATATTACAATCATTAGGGAGTGAACATTTCTAGAAGTGAAGCCCTCTTAAATTGTTTTTACATTTGCATAAAGTCAGAAAGTATCCCAAAGCTTAACCTGAGTCAGTACAAATGTTAATGGGCTTTTAGAGAAGTAAAAGTACCCACCAGGGTAAGGGACAATCTCTACCATCTCAGCAGAAGGCGCAGAAGGCAAATAACATTTTACTGTTAGGAACAAACTGCTCTCCCAGAGACCACACTCCTTCAGAGCTTCCAGAACTCTCTCTTTTATTACACACAATCTTTTTTCATTATTTTATTTTATTTCTTTGAATATGAAACTAAGATTTATTTATTCATTCATCAGTAAGGGAGTACCCCCTCAGTAAGATGCAATGTATTTAGAGGAACTGGATATTGCTGGGCAATTTTTAAAATAAACTTTATTTTTTAGAGCAGTTGTAGGTTTACAGAAAAAAAACATGCAGAATACAGAGTTCCCATCTACCTGCCCCCTTCAGTTTTCCCTATTGTTAATGTTTTGCATTACTGT
The DNA here is from genome assembly GCF_015220235.1 of Choloepus didactylus. NCBI lineage: Eukaryota > Metazoa > Chordata > Mammalia > Pilosa > Megalonychidae > Choloepus > Choloepus didactylus. Next base: position 36,266,140 of record NC_051326.1, read on the forward strand.
GGTGCATTTATTACAACTGACGAACCAATATTATTAGAAACATACTATTAACTTAAGCTCATAGCTTTTCACTTATTCACCCCTTGTGCACCACTTTAAACAGTGTGGTGCATCTCTCATTCCAGTAAGATACTTTTTCACTGCGGCAGTGACCACTTCCAGTAGGGCTCTGACAGGCTTTGGGCCGTGCAACTGAAGGCACCTCACCTGGGCGATATATTGGCCTCTTTATTTCCCAGGGTGTCTCCTATGTCTCTGCACCCAGCGGCCATGAATCCAAGAAAGTTAACACCTGAGTGATTATCCTTGACTGAGGGGGTACAGGAGTGGATGGTAAAATGCTTTCCTCTATCACCAGAGATGCCTTTTCATAAGTCTGCTCGGAAGTTCCAGAAGGTTTGAGCAGCAATAGCCAATAACTTGCCCTTGTGTTGGCTGTCCAACTTCCTCTAATTCGCTCCTCCCACTCCTCTAATCCTGCTCCCTGGGATCACTTTCCAGATAAACTTATGTGAATGCAAGTCTTTGTCTCAGACTCTGCTTTAGGGGAACCCAGGCAAAGATGCCAAGATATGGATGTATTTAAATAAATGTACATATACGTGGTTATACCAAACAACTTTAAATGACACTATTTAACTAGTTGAGACTCTAATTTTATAAATATAATTAATCTTATCATGTGTATTATTAGGCAATGTTTATAATACAATGATTTTTATCTTAATTTCAGTGTTAGAAAAAATAAGTGTGTTTACATACGGACAAGAATACATAGGTCAAAACCACATGAGCAGAGGAGTGTGGGAAGTTGGAGGAGTCGGGAGCGCCAGGACTCAGTCCTTCTACCAGATTAACTATTAAATAGGCAGGAAGTGTCTGAAACAACTGTTTCAAAACTCCGGAGGCCGGAACACTGTGCAGCATCCAGGCAAGAGCGGGAGGGAAAGGCTGGTATGTTACAGTAAAGAACAGTAAATTGCTCTCTCTGTGTGGTGGCCACCAGCGCCCATGTTTCACTCTTGCAACAGACCACCGTGAGGTCCGGTCCCTGGCTAGCTTGCTGATGACAAGAAAGGGATGTAAAAATCCTCTTCCCCAAGTCCAGGGGTGGGCACAAAATGATCACTGACCACAAATTTTGATTAGTGACTTCAGATCACTGAGGGCCCAGCTCTGAGGGCAGCTATTGTTTCAACCTGTCCCAAAGGCCAAGGCAAAGGAGGCTTAAAGATGCTACACTTCCTCAGTTCTGTGGAGGTTGAAGGACTGCATTTGCTGGGCAGGGCAAGAAAGCTCAGCTTTGGGGAGCAATGGGAGAAGGTCTTGGCACCCTTCCTGATACCTTCCCCAGGGCCCTTTGGAGCCAGTCTGCACCTCCATCATGGTTCTCTGGCCCTGTTTTGGCTGAGAAAGACTGACTTGGGAAAGTCCTCTCCAGTGGGTTGCCCCTCCTCCCAGGATTTGCCCTTCAGGAAAAAGCAGCATGAGACAATGAAAGGAGTGTAAGAAACTACAGAGGTGGACAGTCTGGGGCAAAGGCCTGCCAGCTTCAAGCACCCAGGAGATGGAGGTCTGTCTTGTCAGAAACAGAGAGGACATCCAAACTACTGTAAACAGGGCAACCCCAAAACGACTAACTAGCAAAATCCAAGGACATTGTAGACATCCAGAAAGACAGGGAAACCCCAGGACACTGCATTTGCCTGGGCAGATCTTCTGATAGGAGGGTTGAAGCTAAAGAGAATCTCTATCTTATCACTAGCTGGTGGCAAAATCAAGAAACAGATATCTCAGCAAATAAGTCCCAGAGTTAACATTTTAAAATATTAAAATGTACAGTGTGCAACAAGAGTACAAGACAAAGAAACAGGAAATGATGGCCCATCCAAAGGAAGAGGATAAAAATCCAGAAAAATGCAAAGAAAGAGGATGAGAATGTAGACATACTGAACAAAGCTTTAAAAAAAAAGATCTTAAAAATACTCAAGGAGATAAAGGAAACTACAGAGAAAGAACTAAAGGATATCAGGAAAGCAATGAATGAGCAATATGAGAGTCTTAGTAAAGAGGTAGAAATTTTAAAAAGGAACCAAACAGAACTACTGGAGTTGAAGACTATAATAACAGAAATGAAAAATTCCCAGGAGAGCATCAAGAGCAGATTGGGTCTGGCAGAAGGAAGTTTTGGTGAATTGAAGACAAAATACTTGAAAAGAGTCAGACTGAGGTGCAGAGAGAAAAAATAAATATTAAATGTCAAAATAGACTAAGACATGTCTGAGACACCATCAAGCATACAAATATACACATTGTGGGAATCCCAGAAGGAGAAGAAAGAGAGACAGGGGCCGAAGGAATATTCAAAGAAATAATGACAGAGCACTTCCCAAACTTAGCAAAATAAGTGGATATGCAAATCCAACAAGCCTAGAGAACACCAAACAGGATAAACATGAAGAAAAATACAGCTGTAATAAATTGATCACTCTATTGAACATAAAGGACAAGGAGAGAATTCCGGAAGCTGCAAGAGAAAAGCAGTGTGTTACGTACAAAGGAGTGTCCATTAGATTGAATGCCAGTTTCTCATGAGAAACCATGTAGGAAAGAAGGCAGTGGGTTGAAATACTTAAAGTGTTAAAAGAAAACAACTGCCAGACAAGAATTTTATATCTGGGAGGACTTTCCTTCAGAAATGAGGGAGAGATTAAGACATTCTCAGATAAACAAAAGCTGAGAGGGTTCATCACCACTGGAGCTAAAATTCAGGCAATGCTAAAGGGAGTTCTTCAGACTAAAGAAGAAATAAAAACCTACAGTAAAAGTAACCATTTGGGTAATTTTAAATGCTGGTACTATTGTAGTGTATTGTTTGGTACGTAACCCCACTTCTTATTTCCTACAGGTGCTAAAATACAAATGTGTAAAAAGTAATGATAAATCTATGTTTTTGGACATACAATGTACAGAGATATAAATGGTAACAAGTTCAGAAAAAAAAAAGAGGACAGAGGAGTATAGGAGAACTATACATATATGCTATTGAAGTTAAGTTGGTACCAAACCAAATATGATTGTAATTTATTTAGAATAACACATTTTAACCACAAGGTAAAATGGATAAAAAATATATCCAGATAGAAAAGAGAAGGCACTAAATATGGTACAACAGAAAAAATCAAATAAATATGAAAGTAGGATAAACAGAAGAATTGAGGGATAAAAAAGGTATAAGACTTATAATGGCTAAATAGCAAAATGGGAGAAGAAAGTCCTGTATTATCAGTGGTGATTATAAATGTAAATGGATTAAACACTCCAGCCAAAAGGAAGAGATTGGCAGAAAAGATTAAAAACAAAAACAAAAACAAAAACCAAACAAAACAAACAAAAAAATGACCCAACTATAGGCTGTTTGCAAGAGACTCACCTTAAACTCAAAGATACAAGTAGGTTGGAAGTGAAAGATGGAAAAATATATACCATGTAAGTATGTAATGAAAAGAGAACTGGGATAGCTATACCAATATCAGATAAAATAGTCTTTGAGTCAAAAAAAAGTGATGAGGTAAAAGTCATTACATACTGATAAAGGGGTCAGCTCAACAAGAAGACTTAACAATTATAGATATATATGAACCTAATAGCAGAGCTCCCAAATATGTGAAGCAAATACTGACATGTTTGAAGGGAAAAATGGATAGTGTTCTGGTTTGCTAATGCTGCCATTAAGCAAAATACCAAAAATTGATTGGCTTTTATAATGGAGGTTTATTTGGTTACACAGTTATAGTCTTAAGGCCATAAAGTGTCCAAGGTAAGGCATCAATAGAGTACCTTCACTGAAGGATGGCCACTGGCATCCGGAAAACCTCTGTTAGCTGGGAAGGCACATGGCTGGCATCCGCTTGCTCCTAGGTTGTGTTTCCTAATGGCATTTTCCAAAATGTCAGTGTCAGCTTCCAACAGCTGTCTCCAAAATGTGTCTTTCAGCTGCAGCTACTCTCTCAGCTCCTGTGCATTCTTCAAAGTGTCCCTCTTGGCTGTAGCAAGCTCACTCCTTCTGTCTGAGCTTATATAGGGCTCCAGTGGACTAATCAAGGCCCACACTGAATGGATAGGGCCACACCTCCATGGAAATTATCCAATCGGAGTTATCACCTACAGTTGGGTGGGTCAAAGCTCCATGGAAACACTCAAAGAATTACAATCTAATCAACACTAATTCTGCCCATACAAGATTGCATCAAAGATAATGGTGTTTTGGGGGACATAATACATTCAAACTGGCACAGATGTTTCACATTAATAGTAGGAGAGTTTGATATACCACTTTCAATAAGGGTTGGTACATCTAGTCAGAAAATCAATAAGGAAATACAAGACTTAAATGATACTCAAAAAAACTAGACCTAACAGACATCTATAGAGTAGTTCATCCAACAATAGAATACACATTCTTCTCAAGTGCACATGGATCATTCTCCAGGATAGACCCTATCTAAATGAATTTAAAAATATTGAAATCATATGATGTATATTCTCCAACCAAGACAGAATGAAGTTGGAAATCAATAACAGAGGGAGAAATGGAAAATTCACAAATATGTGGAAATTAAACAACATACTCTTAAACAACCAATGGGTAAAAGAGAAACTCACAATCTAAATTGGGAAATATCTTGAGGCAAATGAAAATGAAAATACAACACACCAAAACTTATGGAATGCAGTAAAAGCAGTTCTGAGAGGCCAGTTTATAGCTCTGAATGCTTACATTAGAAAAAGAGGAAAGACTTCAAATCAGAGACCTAATCTCAAAACTGGAAAACCTAGAAATAGAAGAGCAACTAAACCCAAAATGAGTAGAAGGAAGGAAATTACAAAGACTAGAGCAGAGATAAATGAAATAGAAAACAAACAGACAAACAAAAAACAATAGAATCAACCAAACCAGAAGTTGGTTCCCTGAAAAGATCAATAAAATTGACAAACCTTTAGCTAAATAGATAAAGAGAAAAAGGGAGAAGATACAAATAAAGTCAGAAACAAAAAGGGGGCATTACTACTGACCCTGCTGAAATAAAAAGGACTATGAGAGGATACTATGAAAAACTGTGCACCAATAACCTAGATAACCTAGATGTAATGGACAATGCTTAGAAATATGCCAACTACCTACACTGATTCAAGAAAAATAGAAGATCTCAACAAACCAATTACTGGTAAAGAGACTGAATTAGTGATTAAAAGCTCTCAAAAAAGAAAAGTTGACCAGATGGTGTCACAAGGGAATTCTACCAAACACTCCAAGAAGACCTACTCTGATTCTGCTCAAATTTTTCCAAAAATTTGAAGAGGAGGGAATACTTCCTTTGGATGTATTATGTCCCCCCCAAAAAACACCATGTTCTTTGATGTAATTGTGTAGGGGCAGATGTATTAGTGTTGAATAGATTGGAATTCTTTGATTGAATGTTTCCATGAAGATGTGACTCAATCAACTGTGAGTGAAATGTTTGGATAATTTCCATGGAGGTGTTACCCCACCCACTCAGGATGGGTGTTAATTGGATCACTGGAGTTGTATAAAGGAGTTCACAGACAGAAGGACCTCAGAGCAGTTAAGAGTGACATTTTGGAAAGGAGCTGCAACTTAACAGAGACATTTTGAAGACAGCCATTGAAAGCAGAGTTTTGCTGATGCTTTGGAAGTACTAGCCCGGAGTTTGACCCAAGAAGCTGACACAGAGACATTTTGGAGAATGCCATTTTGAAACACAACCTGGGAGCAAGCAGATGCCAGCCACATGACTTCCCAAATAACAGAGGTTTTCCAGATGCCAATGGCCTTTCTTCAGTGAAGGTACCCTATTGCTATTGCCTTACCTTGGACACTTTATGGCCTTAAGACTGTAACTGTGTAACCAAATAAACCCCCTTTGTAAAAGTCAATCAGTTTCTGGTATTTTGCATAACAGCAGCATTAGCAAACTGGAACACTCCCTAATTCATTCTATGAGGCCAACATCACCCTCACACCAAAGCCAGATAAAGAAACCACAAGAAAAGAAAACTACAGTGCAATATCTCTTATGAATATAGATGCAAAAATCCTCAATAAAATACTAATAAACAGAATCCAACAGCCTATTAAAAGAATTATACACTATGATCAAGTGGGACTTATCCCTGGTATGCAAGGGTGGTTCAACATAAGAAAATCAATTAATGTAATACACCACATTAACAGAATGAAGGAAAAAAATCACATGGGCATCTCAATTGATGAAGGAAAGGCATTTGACAAAGGCTCCTAGAGCTAATAATGAATTCAGCAAAGTGGCAGGGCACAAGATCAACAGCCCCAAATCAGTAGTGTTTACATATAGAAGAAAAGAGCAATAAGAAGTTATCAAGAAAAAAAATTCCATTCACAATAGCAACTAAAAGAATGAAAAGTCTAGGAATAAATCTAACCAAGGATTTAAGGAATTATACATAGAAAAACTAAAAAACATTGCTAAAAAGAATCAAAGAAGACCTAAATAAATGGAAGGACAGTCCATGTACATGGATTGGAAGACTAAATATTATTAAGATATCAATCTTACCCAAAGCAATTTATAGATTCAACACAATCCCAATCAAAATTCCAACAACCTTCTGTGCAGAAATGAAAAGCCAATCATCAAATTTATATGGAAGGTTAAGAGACCCTGAATAGCTAAAGCCATCTTGAAAAAGAAGAATGACATTAGAGGACTCACTTCCTGATCTTAAAACTTATTACAAAGCCACAATAATCAAAACAGCATGGCATAAGGTCATACATACAGACCCAAGGAATTGAATTGAGAGTTCAGAAATCAACCCCCACATTTATGGCCAACTGATTTTCAACAAGGGGGCAAAGACCACACAATAGGGAAAGAATAGTCTCTTTAAGAAATGGTGCTGGGGAAAGTGGATCTCCATTTGAAAAAAAAAAAAAAAAAAAAAAAAGGAAGACCCCCCCCACCTCACACCTTATACAAAAATCAGCTCAAAATGGATCAAAGACTTAAATAAAAGAGCTAGAACTATCAAATTTCTAGAAGAAAACATAGGGAAGCATCTTCAGGACCTTGTGTTAGGGAATTGTTTCTTAAACTTGACACTAAAAGTACAAGCAACAAAAGAAGAAATAAATAAATGAGACTTCATCAAAATTAGAAACCTTTGTGCCTCAAAGGACTTTATCAGGAAAGTAAAACAACAGCCTACACAATGGGAGAAAATATTTGGAAATCACATATCCAATAAAGGTTTAATATCTAGAATATTTAAAGAAATCCTTCAACTTAGCAACAAAAAGACAAACAATTAAAAATGAGCAAAGATTTGAACAGAATCTCTCCAAAGAAAATGTATAAATGGCCAGAAAGCACATAAGAACTGCTGAACATCATTTGTAATCGGAGAAATGCAAATCAAAACCACAGTGAGATACCATTTCACACCCATTAGAATGGCTGTTATTATGAAATGGAAAATAACAACTGTTGGAAAAGATGCAGAGAAATAGATACACTCATTCATTGCTGGTGGCAATGTAAAATGGTGCAGCAACTGTGGAGGACAATTTGGCAGTTCCTCAGAAAGCTAAGCATAGAACTACCTTCAATCCCACTACAAGGGACACACCAAAAAGAACTGAAAGCAGGAACTCAAACATATTTATATTTATACACTGATGTTTGTAGCAACGTTATCCACAAGTGTCCATTTGCATATCTTCTTTAGAGAAATGTCTATTTCTGGGTTATTTATCTTTTCATGTTGCATTGTAAAGTTCTTTACATATTCTGCATATTAAGCCCTTATCTGATACAGGGTTTGCAACTATTTTCTCCCATTCTGTAGGTTGTCTTTTCACTTTTTTGATAATTTACCTTCAGGCACAAAAGCTTTAAATTTTGAAGTCAAATTATTGTTTCTTTTGTTGTTTGTGCTTTTGGTGTCTGTGTCTGTTTGGATATATTATGTCCCTCAAAAGCCATGTTCTTTAATGCAATCTTGTGAGGGCAGACATTAATCTTTTGATTGTTTTATTGGAGATGTGACTCAATCAACTGTGAGTGAGACCTTTGATTAAATTATTTCCATGGAGATATGAACCCCACCCATTCAGGATGGGTCTTAATTAGATCACTGGAGACCTTTAAAGAGAACTCACACAGAGCAGAGAGGACAAAACACCCTCAAAGCAGCTGAGAGGGTCATTTTGGAGAGAAGCTAAGAGCTGACACTGCTGCTGATGCTGAGAGATGCTTGAAGATGCAGAGAGAAGGACATTTGGAGATGCTAAGCTAAGAGATGAAACCCAGAGTTTTCCCCAGAGAAGCTAAGAGAGGAACCCCAGATGCTTAGAGAGAAATGCTCTGGGGGAAAGAAGCAAGGACACACAGGAGCTGAGAGAGATGAGTGAAGACAGAAGCCCAGAGACAGTTTGGAGAAAGCCACTTTGAATCACAACAGGGGAGCAAAGGAGCAGCACACACCAGCCCCAAGCCTTCCCAGCTGACAGGTGTTCCGGGCGTCATTGACCGTTCCTCGGTAAAGGTATCCTGTTGTTGATGCCTTAATTTGGACAATTTTATGGCTTTTGGATTGTAAATTTGTAAGCAAATAAACCCCCTTTATAAAAGCCAATCTATTTCTGGTATTTTGTGTAATGGCAGCATTAGCAAACTGGAACAAATCATATCTAAGAATCTAAGAATCCATTGCTGAATCCCAGGTTGTGAAGATTTGACACTATGTTATCTTCTAAGATTTTTCTGGTTTAGTTCTTATATTTAGGCCCTTGCCCTTCTGAGTTGATTATTGTATATAGTGTGAGGTATGGGACTAACTTCATTCCTTTAACACCACTCATTGAAGAGACTGTTTTCTCCCATTGCATGTACTTAGCACTCTTCCAAAAAAATCAGTTGGTCAGGTGTACCAGGGAGTACATTTCTGGATTTTCAATCCTGTTCCATTGATATACTTGTCTATCTTCATACCAGTATCAGATTGTTTTGATTACTGTAGCTTTTTAGTACAATTTTAAATCAGGGAGTGTGGGTCCACCAACTTTGTTCTTCTTTTTCAATATTGTTTTGGCTTTTGGATCCCCTTTCAGTGCCATATGAATTTGAGGATCAGTTTTTTCATTTCTGCAAAAAAAAGATGCTGGAATTTTGATAGGAACTGCATTGAATATCTAGATCCCTTTGGGTAGTATTGACATCTTAACAATAATAAATCTTCCAAACAATGAATATGGAGATATCTTGCCATTTAGGTCTTCTTTAATTTCTCTCAGCAGTGCTTTGTAGTTTTCAGTGTACATGTCTTTTAATTCTTGGTTAAATTTATTCTTAAATATTTTATTTTTTAGATGCTATTGTAAGTGAAATTGTTTTCTTAATTTCACCCTCAGATTTTTCATAGTTATAGGAACACAACTGATATTCATGTGTTGATCTTATACCCTGCCACTTTGCTGAATTCATTTATTAGCTCTAATGGTTTCTTGTGGATTTCTTTGGATTTTCTATATATAAGATCAGGTCATCTACAAATGGAGATAGTTTTGCTTCTTCCTTTCCAATTCTGATACTTTTTATTTCTTTTCCTTGCCTAATTGCTTGGGCTAGAAACTCTAGTATAATATTGGATAGCAGTAGTAAAAGCAGGCATCCTTGCCTTGCTCTCAAACTTAAGGGGAAAGCTTTCAGTCTTTCATCATTGAGTATGATGTTAGCTCTGGGTTTTTCATAAATGGCCTTTCTCAAGTAGAGGAAGTTCCCTTCTATTCCTACTTATCTGGATGTTTTTATCAAGCAAGGGTGCTGGATTGTCAAATGCCCTTTCTGTGTCTACTAAGATAATCATGTGGTTTTTCCTTTGTTTTCTTTATGTGGTATATTACATTAACTGATTTTCATATGTTAAACAACTCTTGCATTCCTGGGATAAATTCCTTGTGGTCATGCTGTATAATCCTTTTAATATGTTTTTGGATTTGATTTGCTAATATTTTCCTAAGGATTTTTCATCTATATTCATAAAGGAAAATGGTCTGTAATTTTCTTTTCTTGTGATGTTTTTTCTAGGCTTTGGTATCAGAGTAATGCTGGCCTCATATAATGAATTAGGAAGTATTCTTTCCTCTTGAATTCTTTGGAAGTGTTTGAGAAGGACTGGAGTTAATTCTTCTTTAAATGTTTGATATAATTTACCAGGGAAGCTTTCTGGTCCTGGACTTTTCTTTGGTGGAATGTTTTTGATTACTGATTCAATCTCTGTTCTTGTTATAGGTCTGTTGAGGTTTTCTATTTCTTCTTGAGTTAATTTAGGTAATTTGTGTATTTCTAGGAATTTTTTTCATTTTGTCTAAATTATCTAATTTTTTGGTACACAATTATTTATAGTATTCTCTTATAATCCTTTTTATTTCCTTAAGGTCAGTAGTGATATTACCATTTTCATTTCTGATTTTAGTTATTTATGGCTTTTTCTCTTTTTTTCTTTGTCATCTAGCTAAAGGTTTATCAATTTTATTTTTTATCCAAAGAACCAACATTTTGTTTATTCTCTTCAATGTTTTGTCTAGTCTCTATTTTATCTCTGCTCTATTTTATCTCTGCTTTAATCTTACTTTCTTCTGCTAACTTCAGGTTTACTTTGCTTTTCTTTTTGTAATTCCTCAAGTTATCTAATTTATTGTCACAATTATTCATAGCGTTCCTTTATTTTTGTAATATTGCTAGTAATGTCCTCTGTTTTGTTTCTGAGTCTACTGATTTGATTCTTCTCTCTTGTTTCCTTGGTCACTCTAGCCAAAGTGTTGCCAATTTTATTGATCTTTTCAAAGAGCTAGCTTTGTGTTTCATTGGTTTTCTCTATCGTTTTTCTATTCTGTATTTCATTAATTTCCACTCTAATCTTTCTTCTTTCTTTCTTCTTCTTGCTTTAGGTTTAGTTTGCTGGGGCTTTTTTTTCCCAGTGCCTTGAGATGGAATATTAGGTTATTGATTTGAGATCTTTCTTCCTTTTAAATACATATATTTACCTCTAAGAGCTACTTTAGCTGCATACCATAACTTTTGCTATATTGTGCCTCCATTTTTATTCATCCCAAAGTATTTTCTAATTTTCCTTTTGATTTCTTCTTTGACTCATTGGTTATTTAGGGGTGTGTTATTTAATTTCCACATATTTGTGAGTTTCCCATATTACTTGTTCTTATTGATTCCTCATTTCATTCCATTGTGGTCAGAAAATATATCTTGTATTATTTTACTCCTTTTCAATTAATTGAAGCTTGGTTTTGACCTAGCATAAGGTCTAACCTAGAGAATATTCCATGTGCACCTGGGGAAAATGTATACTCTGCTGTTGATAGGTGGAATGTTCAACACGTAGCAGCTTCTTCTTTTTTTTCAGTCATTATGGAAAACATCAAATGCATACAAAACTAAGAGAGTAACATGATGAACTTTCATATATGCACCACTCACCTTCAATGATTCATGGCCAGTTGTAATAACACCAGAGGACTTTTGACTTGCAAGAACCCTGTGGTGCCTAATCACTGCCATGACTTGGGTTCTCTGGTCAGCAGCGGACTCTTGGCCAAGGAGATCAGAAGACACAAGGCCTTTTGGCATGCTACTACAGCGTCCTCCAGACAGGGGTGGAGAGGCAGGCTCTGAGCATGGAGTAATCTCTGTTGGACCTTCAAAAATATTCAAGACAATGGGGCAACAGAATTGAGCCTTGACAAAATTTTACTGCATGTATGGGAGACAAAGATTCCTTGGGAATCTTGGGGGAGGGATTTTAATGCAGAATTAGGGGGAATAACATTAGGTTGTTTGCCAAAATATAGGAGTGATTGCTTGTAAAAGTCCTATGTTGTCTAAATTTTAGCTAAGACTTTGTGACCAGATGTTAGCATGTCTTTTTAGTCAGTTTAGCAGCTACTCTAGTTTTTTTTCTGGGTACAATTAAAGTACAATAAATAAAGATCTTATTTATTGTTTATAAATCTTGTAAAATTCATTCTTATTTATTCCAAGGTCATACTACTAATATTTTATTTCTTTAAAAACATCAAAATATTAATTTTACTTTCGATTCCAATATCTTCAGTCTCTTCTACATTTCTTCTTTATCCTGATACCTGCTCATGTGGCTTAGTTTCCTTTTGTGTCTTATAATTTGTCATTATGAAATTATGTTCCATGTAACTATATCTGTAATAATTTCTTTAAGGCTTGAGTTTTTAGGTACATTCCCCAAGAGAAGATTTACACTTGCTTTTGCAGGCATCTGATACATTATCAACTCAGGACACCTTCTATTTTTACATGAAAAGCTTTAATTCAGCTAGAATTTATTTTTGTGACTTGTTTGAAGTAGGGCTAAATTTCAACTCTGTAGACTCAAACAGGTACAATAGCCAAGGCCACTGAATGCGTAGATGTTATGCACTCTGGTGAGTTCAGCTTTCAGGGCAAAATGATACTCAAAAGCAAACATCAAATAATAAACAGATTGTCTTAAAGCTTTGGTTAATATTTACTACCCACTCCAGCCCTTATTCCTTTTGATATAAATGTTCAAAAGGGCCTTTCTTTTTTTTTTATTTTGAAATAAATTCATAGTTATAGAAACAGTTGCAAAAACAATACAAACCCCATACACAGAATTCCAGCATACCCTGACCCCCCTCCCCCGATACCCCAAATCCACCAACTTTAACATGCTGTCACATTGCTATTTCTTTCCCTCCCTCGCTATCATCCATCATCTATTGCTCTGTCTTCTGAACATATGAGAGCTAGCTGCACACATCCTTGAACAAACACTATAATTCACATATACACTTCCCATGAACAAGAACATTCTTTCATGCAATCCCATTAAGCGCAGCTAAGAAGTACAAGAGATTCAACAATGATACAAAGCTTACATTCTCTATTTCCTTTTCCTTATGTCTCAACTGCGTCCCTTTGGGCCTCCTGTCCTCCATCCTCCGATCCCATCCAGGTTCATCCTTGGCATTTAATCGTCATCTATTTAGACTGTCTTTTTTATTTTTTATTTTTTATTTTTTTTCCATTGTGGAAACATATATACAGCCTAAATCTTCCCATTCCACTCCCTCCCTAGCATTCCATTAGTGGGATTAATCACATTTAGAATGTTGTAATGCTCTTTCCCACCATCCATTACTAGTAATTTCCCTTCACCTCAAACAGCAACCCTACACTCATTTCTTAACTCCCCATTGCCCCTTCCTCCATTTCTCTTAACCCATACTCTACTTTTCATCTCTATGGTTATATTCTCTGATAATTTCTTTGTGTTTACTGTAGGGCTTAAAATTAACCTCTTAAATCCATAGCAATCTTGTTTTTCTTTGATACCACCTTCACTTCAATAGGACACATAAACTATGTTCCTATACTCCTCCATTCCCCCACCTTTATATAGTTGTCTAAAATTACATATTTTACCTTGAGTTCAAAACCACTGATTTGTCATTCAAGTTTGCGTATTTTATATCATGTAGGAAGTAAATAGTGGAGTTACAATTCAAAAATTATTGACTTCTATTTGTATTCCATTGTGGTTGGAGAATGTGCTTTGAGTATATTCAATTTTTTTTTCTGAATTTATTGAGGCTTGTTTTATGTCCAAGTTTATGGTTCCTTCTGGAGAAAGATCCGTGATCACTAGAGAAAAATGAGTGTCTTGGTGATTTGGGATGTAAGGTTCTATATATGTTTATTAAAATTCTCTGTATCTCTTTCTCCTTTCTTTGTTTCTCTGTTGGTAGGGCTCCCTTTAGTATCTGAAGTAGGGCAGGTCTTTTATTGGCAAAGTCTCTCAGCATTTGTTTGTCTATGAAAAATTAAAGCTCTCCCTCAAATTTGAAGGAGAGTTTTGCTGGATAAAATATTCTTGGTTGGAAATTTTTCTCTCTCAGAATTTTAAATATGTCATGCCACTGCGTTCTTGCCTCCATGGTGGCCGCTGAATAGTCACAACTTAGTCTTATGTTGTTTCCTTTGTATGTGGTGAATTGCTTTTCTCTTGCTGCTTTCAGAACTTGCTCCTTCTCTTCCGTATTTGAGAGTCTGATCAGAATATGTCTCGGAGTGGGTTTATTTGGATTTATTCTATTTGGGGTTCGCTGGGCATTTATGCTTTGTGTATTTATATTGTGTAGAAGGTTGGGGAAGTTTTCCCCAACAATTTCTTTGAATACTCCTTCTAGACCTTTACCCTGCTCTTCCCCTTCTGGGACACCAATGAGTCTTAAGTTTGGACATTTTATTTTATCTATCATATCCCTGAGATCCATTTCGATTTTTTTTATTTTTTTCTCCATTCTTTCTTTTGTTCTTTCATTTTCTGTTCTGTGGACTTCTAGGACACTGAGACGTTGTTCAGCTTCCTCTAATCTTGTATTGTGAGTATCCAGAGTCTTTTTAATTTGGCCAACAGTTTCTTTTATTTCCTTAAGATCTTCTATTTTTTTATTTACTCTTGCATTGTCTTCTTTATGCTCTTCTAGGGTCTTCTTTATGTCGCTGATATCCTAGGCTATGGTCTTCTTTATGTCCTTTAAATCCTTTGCCATGTTTCTGTTCCTCAATTGTAGTTCTTTGATTACTTGTGCCAAGTACTGTGTCTCTTCAGATATTTTGATTTGGGAGTTTGGAATTGGTTTCTCCATATCATCTGGTTTTATCATATGCATTAAGATTTTCTGTTGTTTTTGGCCTCTTGGCATTTTCTTCGCTTGATAGGGTTCTTTCAAGTTGTGAAAAAAAAAACACCAATCTAATTTTTCAGAACTACAAGTTGGTGGCGTACACTTTCTCTAACTGACCAGCAGATGGCGTCTGCGAGTCATCTATACCCCTCAAGTCAGTTCTCCTCCATCTTGTCCCCGTGGTGTGTGGGGAAATGATTCTTGTGGGGTTCAGATGGTGAACTCAGTTTGGGTGTGTTGCTGGAGCCGAATGTGGGGTGTGTGTCTGGGTGGCCAGGGAGGAAGGGCAGCTTTAATATTCAAACCCCCCAGGTTCCTGGAGATTCAAAGCTGCTGCAAGAGTCTAAGCCTTCATTTCATTTCAGCCCCAGACCCTCTCTCTTGCTGACCCACAAACCACCGGACTTGGCATAGCGTCCCTGGGTTTTCTGAGCAGGCCCCCTTTCTCAGCTGTGATCTTCCAGGACCTCTGCTGAGGTAATGCTGTGCTATGTCACCAGTGCGCGCTGTCCCTCAAGGGAAGCCCCGGGCCGCCGGGCCATGCAGGGGCGCTCTCAGCCTGATGCAAAGATGGCCGAACGGGGGATCTCAACCCCCCCTCCTCGCACAGTTCCTCCCTCCCAGCTCCAGGACAACTGGTGCGGCTCTGGGCTGTGGGCATGGCCCTGGGCAGGAATTTATCCAGCCCTCTGGGGAGCCAGCTGCAAGTCGCGGGGTTTCTTTCTGCTTCCGGCTCTCCCCTCCGCTCCCCTGTCCCTGAGGGTATCTGCAGTGGGCTATCCTCCAGGACAGACACCGGGAGGCCGGCTCAGCCCTCTTGTGCTGTGTTTTGCTGCATGGTTCCCACTGTAACAACTGCAGCCGCTCCTGGGTTTTTCCCTCTTTTTTTTTTTTTAAAAGAACCAGTCAGTCTCCAAACGCCAACCCCTGGTTTCCCCACACCACAGCACAGCTGTGGGTCTTCCAGCCAGCTTACTTACTTGTTTCAGAATGCAGACTCCCGGTTTCACCAAGTATTCAGCCCCTGTGGTACTAGCAGACCTCGTCCAGCTGGCGCATCACTGATACTGGTATTCTGGGTCACTTTCTGGTTTTTATCTAGTATTTTTCATGGAGGTGTTTTTTTGCCCTGTCTCACCTAGCTGCCATCTTAGGTTCTCCACCTTTCTGCTTTTTTATGGAGATTATTCACTGCATTTCCTATTCTCTGATGCATTAGCCTTTCCCTATTGAGCCTCAACCACAAAGATTTTCTATTTGCTTTTCATTGTTTTATGCCTGGCTCCTTCAGATAAGATAGAACCTGAATAAAGGTGAGATATTAGAATGGTGGTAGATTTTAGGGTTATGGACTGAGCTCGGGTCTACATAAAGGTAGTCTGGGGCTGCTAATAAGAGAGCAGGTATTAGATAGTTGAAGTGTAAATTCAATCCTATCTAAATACAGAAACTTAGAATCCCATTGCAATCAACTTGGAAGGACGGTCCTAATTATTTGATGTATAAATATGTGTTAAATAAATAAGTCATTGACTAGAACTTAAAAATGATTTTGTTATAGAAAGATTTTAGTTATAATGCACAATCTTTTTAGAATCAAGAGGTAACACTAAATGAAGGCAATCCTCTATTTAGAGGTTAAATTTTCCAGTTTAGGAAACACTTCTTATGCTTTGATCAGAACAGAAAAGTTTAGTCTCTCTCCTTTTTGAGGCCACTGTATCTTATTACAACCTACTTACTATAATTAAATTGTATCTATGTATTAGAAGTTCCTTTTCTTTTTAATTCTTTCACGAGCAAAGCCTTGATATCCCTTTTCTTATTTTCTGCATTTTTACTTGGAAGTTTCCCATGTTTGTTTATTTCTGCTTTGCTGATAATCATAGGTAATTGTCAGAGCATTTCAGCAGTCCTAACTTGCAAACATTCCAATGACTCCATGCTTTTGATTGATTTTATAGTCACTATTACAATAGTTCCTTGATCTTTCCATTTCCTGTCTCTGTGTGTGGCTGAGCACCCAGAATAACAGCAGCTTCAGTGAATGTCATTTAAAAAAGAAGTGTTAGAAAGAAAGCTGTACCTCAAGGAGAATAACACTCATCCGACTGTGGGGAAGAAAAGAAATTTATTCACAATCTTGCAAGAGGGGGTGCACCACCAAAGAAATGTGGCAGGTGGGCCGAACAATAGAACACAGCAATATTTATTCTCAACTTAACACGCAAGTCCCTCCCCTGTTTCTCCATTGGCTGGATACTCCAGAGGATACAGGCTATCCAAGAGAGATAACTACCTTCCTTTGGGATTTTAAATTGTACAGCCTATCTGAGAGAGCTAACCAGCCTGCCTTTGGGAAGGAGATTGCTCCAATTCTGGGCTTAAGTCAGGGGCCCTTTCCTTCCCTTTAACCGTGGAGCCTGTTTGAGCCAGTCTTGTCTAGTTTCCATTTTCCCTACTCCATGTTGCCTTTATGTGAAAGCTAAACTTAACCCTTTGTTACAGAAGGGGCTGGCTTGTCTAGGCTCTCTTCAGTGTCCAAACCTACATGTTTTTCTGGATGATCTTTTTTACTTAACACATGCAGGACTACAAGGACACCTATAACTTTAAGTACTTGCTCTTATCTCAAGAATGAGGCTGGAGGGCTGGTTGGTAATCATTTTATGTCTTCTCGAGGTGCTCCAAGAGCTTGCCAAGGACAGGACTTAACACTATCTACACCCTGTTTTCCAAATAACCCACTCAAATTCAGAAAGTGAAGGCTGCTCGCCTGTATCTGGGAAAGGAACCGAGAGTATTATCACATGAGAATGATATCACATCTCAGACATGTAAAAAGACTCACAGGTTGTGATGGTGGGAATCCTTTGACAAGATTTGTACTGCAATCTGATGCAGGAGAAAGAGCACAGGTCTTAGAACCAGATGCTCTTGGGTTGAAATCCTAAATCTCTTGCCACCTGTGTGGTCTGGGACAAGTTATTTTAATCTCATTGAGCCTCAGTTCCATCATCTGAAGAATGGGGATAATACCAACCACCTCGTAGTATTGTTTTGAGGATTAAATAAAATAAAGTATATGTGGTGACTGAATAATGACCCCTCAAATATCCAGGTCCTAATCCCTGCAACCTATGTAGTTTACCTTATATGACAAAAGAAACTTCGCAGATGTGATTAAGTTAAGGAACTTGAGATGGGGAGATTCTATGGATTATCCAGATGGGCTTGAAATGCAATAAGGATCCTTAGAAGAGGGAGGCAGCGGGAGATTTGACTCAAAAAGGGGGAAGGCAATGTGACCACTGAAGCAAGATGTATGCTTTTGACTTTGTAGATGGAGGAAGGGGTCATGAGCCAAGGAAAACAAGGTATGCTGCTCTAGAAACTGGAAAAGGCAAGGAAACAGTCTTCCCTAGAGCCTTTAGAGGAGCACGGACATACTAACACCTTGATTTTCACCCAGGGTAGTTGCTTTTAGACTTCTGACCTCCAGGACTGTGAGAGAATAAATGTGTATTGTTTTAAGCCATCAAATTTGTACTACTTTGTTACAGCAGCCATAGGAAACAAATACACTATGTAAAGGGCCTGGCATATAGTAAATGTTCAACAAATACTGATTTCTTCAACTGGTGTTTTGTCTCCCAACAGTTTAAGAGACACTGTTTATAATCTATAATTCTCTGTTCTAGCTGCCAAGGTAACCCCAAAGGGATAAAGACAATCAGCAGGAGACTCTTGAGCTAAAGCAATTTAGGAACAGGCTATTTAAAGCAAAATCTCCATACCTCGCAGAAGCTTCTTACTGCATTTCATACCTACCTGTCTAGAGGATAGGTATAGGTTTCCCTGGAATGAGGATGACTATCAGAATGCCTTTTCTGGATGACTCCAGAAAAATGGTTGGAGGAAGGGCTTTGGCAAATCCTTCTAGGAACTGATTGAATCTACATGTCTTAAAGTCATAAACATAGTTAAAGTTTTCTAGGTCAGTCCTCGGAATAAAAGAGAACGTATGCACCTTAAACTCAAACAAGAGTGCCCTGTTTCCTATTGTTAGCAGTTGAGATGTCGCAGGCCACGTGCTAGGAATTTACTGGTCAATTTAGGTATTTTATTTAATTATGGAATTTTATCAGCAGCTCTGGGAGGTAGGCCTTGTTATCTTCATTTATAGGTTGGGACACTGAAGTTCAGAGAGGGTAAGTAGTTTACCTGTGGCACACAGTTGTTAAGTACTGAGGTAGGGATTTGATTCTAAGATGGGCTGATTCCACATTCTTTCTATGACTTGAGTCTCTTTGGGAGAATTCTGGGCTGCCGCAGGGCACGACATGACCCGCACAGCAACAATTCTCTGCCATCGGCAACTGCTGCCCGCTGGAGAATGCTGTCTGATAAAGTGGCATGGACACAAATTCAAAACTGTGCTTTGTCCACAACTTACATTTGGAAAATAACCTTTTCCCAGGTTCCTTCAGTGATTCATATCTCCTACAGAGGACAGAAACTGAAGGCTGTGTCCAGAAAAGGACTACTGCCAGCTCTGGGAGCTGTGAGAACAAGCTGATCAGCTAGTGCCAAAACATGGGTCAGGGGTGAGAACCATGTCACGTAGAGAAATACAATGGTGTGAAAGAGACCAGAAGTGTTTTTGTTGTTTTCTTGGTCAGTTATTTTTTTAATCTTTTGTGATACATTGCTTTTTTTTTTTTTTTTTTTTAAAAAAAAAAAAAAAGGAAAACCATATGCCATCTGCCTTTAGTCCAATTAAAGCTTTTTTTTCTTCCTCAAAAGAGAAAATAGTGGTCAAAGCACAGATATATCCAAGCTTGGTGTCATTAGCCATTCTCCTGCCTTCTTTCTTTGCATGATGATGACCTGGCACCTTACCTTATGGATGTCCCCACTTCCCCCTTTCCCTGCATGATCATAACAATGTAGAAGATGCCACTTGGGTTCAAAGTTCTGTCATTCAAACAGACACAGCTATAATAGAAACCTGAACATCATTAGATCTTCTATTTCCATAGCCTTTACAGTTTACAGCTTTATTTCATAAACATTATTTGATGCTCACCATTCCTTTGTTTGGTCTAATGGGCAGGTACTGCTATCACTATTTTGCAGGTGGGTAAAAATAGGAGAAGAAATGAAAGAAGTGACCATCTCAAGACTAGTACATGACTAATAGCACAGGTTAGCATGATCTGATGACTCTTCCTTGGGAGTCTGATATCAGCTAAAACATATTAGGATTCCTACTAAGACTACATACACATATGGAGAAAAATGGTGGTCTTAATCCAAATAGAATCAATCTACCTACCAATGGCTAGGATTGATAATAAGACTTTTCTTAAAACTCTAGATTTAAGAGCTCTTTGGTTCTTTAGACTACAGTAGCAAATAAATATCTCTGGGGACCCACAAGGAAGTTATTGTTCTAAAATTAACCCTTTCCAATGAGCAGTTTATCAGAACTTCTCTTACATTGCTTCCACGCCCTTATTTTGGAAGTAGCTTTCCATTTTTTAGAAGTGATAACAGGCGTGGTTGCTCTTTATTTGTTTGTTTCTTTATTTAACAGACATTTGTTGAGTGCCTTCTATATGCCCAGCTGTGTCAGGAGCTCTGAGAGAGAGTGAAGGCTCAAGAGAAATAGAATATAGACCTTTCCTTCTAAAAAGCATATGATCTAGTGAGAAACTAATATGACTAGAAATAGTAAAAAAGAGAAATCAGGGAAGAAGGAAATGAATGTCAAGGGTGAACCAAGTAAATATAGGGCCATGTTCACTTTTCAGAATTAAAACATTGGTGACACAATAGATGAGAACAATTAAAAAAATTATGTCTCATTGGTATAATGATAACAGAATAGTCTCTTAAGTCTTAGGGCAGGAGATAGTCTCAAATTGAAGGTTATTAAAATATATTTTCACTGCTCCTTAAAAGCAAATCTGGGGGATATATGTATCCCCTCCCCACCTCCCCCACACATACATACACACACCAGGTTATCCTGAACCCAAGGGAAAAATGTGAAAGTGAATCAGGTGACTAAAGGCTTTTGCCAGGGAGGAGCTGACTAAAATCACAGCACTGAGCTAGTGGAGGAAGGAACTACTTTCTCCCTGGTGTGCAGTCACATACACCTTCACTCCCCTGGGGGTAAGGAGCTGTAGGATCCGAACACCAGAGGTCAGCCCACGGGAGCATGTACTGGACAATTAGCTGATATTTGTAGACAAACTGATTCTTTATTCTTTATTGTTCCTCATCTATTTCATCGTAAAAAATAAAAACTAAACCAAACTAAATAAGCAACAGGGAAGGAAGCCTTGGCAGTGGAAAGAGCACTGATATGGAAGTCAAGAAAAACAGATTTTACTCTCTGATCTGCCACTAACAAGCCCTATAATCTTATGTAAGTCAGTCATCATCTCTGAGCCTCGGTTTCCTCATCTGTAAAGTGAGAGGATTGTAATAGAAAATTCAATTTCATTTAGATATATTTATCAAATACTTATTACGTACCAGTCTCTAGGCCCAACTCTGGGGATAAAAAGACAATTGAAACCCAGTGCTTGACCTTGAGGAGATTGCATTTAACAAAGGAAGACAGACATAAAGAAATACCTATAAGATAGTGGAGAAGTGATGCAATGTAAGTGAGGACACAGGTGAGAAAACAACTCATTGTGGGGGTAAGAGAATAGTAGGGAGGGAGAGATGGGATGTTAGGCTATAGGGATGAGGACATTGGAGATGGGCCTGGAAAGACCAGTTGGAGAAGGGAGAGAGAGATCCTGGTGACTGACTGGTCAGGAGTAGAGAAGAAAGAGAAGTTTCAAGGCTGCCCAAGGATTTTTTTAGCTTAACTGGGTGGATAGTGATGTTGTTTGCTGAGACGAAGAAACAGGTAAGATGATTTTTTTGTTTGTTTGTTTGGGATGTGTAGAGTTTGAAGTATCTGCATGAACACCATAATGGAGCTGTTTTGCAGGTTGTTGAAAATGAGGACTGGAACAACAGAGAGAATCTGATCTAGAGATGTAGATTTGGGAGTCACCAGAATGTAAGAGATAATAGAAGTTTTGAAGTAGTTGAGACCTAAGAAGGGCACATACAGTAAGAAGAGAGAGTCTGTGAAATCCTGAGAAGCACCACATTTAAGGGGTAGACACAAAAAAGAGACCATGAAAGAGAAAAAATAATCAAAGAAGTAGGAGGAGAGGCAGGAAAAAGTAGTAGTATCAGAGAAGTTAAAGGAAGAGAGAGTGTCAATGAGGAAAGAAGCTGCAGATATTGACAGAGTTACATTCTGCAGAGTACAAAAGAAGTATAGTTATTGAATAAAAGCCATCAGATTTAGCAAGATGGAGGTCAGTGGTGATCTTTGAGAAAGCTATTTCATAGGAGAGATGGACACAGGGGTCAGGATGGGAAATGCAGGGGCTGGGGAAGGAATTAGCACAGACTACTTTTTCAAGAATTTGATTGTGAAGGGAGAGAAAGAGATAGAGTGGTGGTTTGAGAGGGAGCTAGGTTGCTGAATAAAATACTGGATGCTCAGTGAAATTTGAATACTTTTACTAAAAAATTATTCATTGATTATCTAATAATTCTACTAAAATTATTTGTTGTTTATCTGATATTCAAATTTAACTGGATGTCCTGTGGGGTTTTCTCTATTCTTATTTTAATAATAAAGACTTGTGAGCTGTAGGAAATGAGCTTGAGGGGGAGGTTTGAAAAAAACTGGAGAGGGGATAAAATTGACAGAGCATGATTGGGAAGGTGTGAGAGGGCACAGGGATGTAACCAAAACAAAACAAAGCAAAACAAAAAAGGCTGATGAATTAACCTTGGAAAAAAGTAAGGATCATGCCTCCCCTGGAGAGAAGAAAGGGATAAAGATTTAGGACTTCATGCCATATGGCCTGTATTTCTCAATAAGGAAGTAAGGTCTAGAGAGCGGGTGTTGGATAGAAGTAGGTAGAAAGCCTTGAGAACAAATTATAGAAGGCTGAAAATACTCACATGGGAAATGAAAAAGGGATTGGACTAGGGACACATAAAATGATTGCTTAGTTACATTGACAGCCCAGCTGAGGTCAGGGCTCATTAATATGGAATGAAGCCAGTGGGCTCTGCCCCCAGATTTTCTGGCCTTACTCAGTTTATCCAGGAGCAGAAGTAGAGAGACAGCAATTGGTAAAGTGTCTGTGTAAAAGGTCATGCCGCTGAAGGAGTTAAGAATGCTGGAGAAAATGTAATTAAAATTACTGACCAATGGATGGGGGCTGGGCAGGGAAGGCAGTGAGTTAAATAAGGTAAGTAGAGACTCGAAGTATACTTGAGTAGAGCGGGGACAGATTTAATGAGACGGAAGATAGGGAAAGGAAACTGTGGTCAGAATGTGGAATTTCAGGATTTGGAAGTTTCAGACGTAGAGAAGTTCCGACTGATGACAAGATTATACCGGGCAGATGTTAAATTAAGAATATTTGATTTAACAACTCATATTTGAGTTCCTACAAGTATGTCCCTTGCCACAAAACAATAAAGTTCATAGCAGTAGCTACTGTTGCCAAGTCTGGTGACTTCTTGGTGGTTTTTAAGAATACAACCATTTTTAAAAAGGTGGGGATGGGGGGGGACATTATGCTTCCCTAAGTGTCAGGGTCATATAGAAATTTAATCACCAATCCAAGCCATTCCAGGCCACATAAGATGCTAAGCCAGAGTTCACAGTTCCATGTCCATTATTTGGTGTTAAGCACTCTAATGGCAGAACTTGCATTAATGCCTATTATATTCAGCATGTCAAAATTTGATATTTTAAATCTTCAATTTTGAAAAAAATTTCAGACTGTAGGAAAGTTTAAAGAATGGTACAATAAACATCCTTATACCCTTCACCCAGATTAACCATTGTCAATAATTTGCCATATTTTCATTCTCTTTCTTTGTATATGCATACATACATAAATATATGTGGTGTATGTGCAGGCACATACATATATGATAACTGTATATGTATACACATTTTCTTCTGAAGCATTTGAAAGTAAGTTGCAGACACAGTAACACACCACCTTTACATATTTCAGCAGGCATCTCTTGAGAAAAAGGACATTTTCATACATAACCACATTATCATTAACCCATCTAAAAAAAATCAACATTAATTCAGTAACATAATCTAATAGACAATCCATGTTATTTCCCTCAAAATGTCTTTGGTAGTTTTTCCTGATCTGGGATTTAATCATTTCATGCATTGCATTTGGTTGTTATGTCCCTTTAGCCTCTTTCGATCTAGAATGGTCCTTTTGCCTTTTTACTTTTGTTTTCCATGACATTGAATTTTTAGAAGAGTCCAGGCCAATTGTCTTGCAGCATATCCTACTTTGTGCATGTGTCTGATTGTTTCCTCATACTTAGATTCATGTTAAACATGTTTGACAAGAGCTCCTCCTAGGTGATGTTGTTTGTGTTCCTCTCTGCACCACGCCGGGAGGCACAGAATGTCTGCTCAGTTGCTTAAGGTGAGGAGCACCAGAACTTTCAATTGTAAAGGTGTGCTTCTCTCTCAGTCATCTGTGACTTGTGGTGTTACTTGTGGATATGCCCTTCTAAGGTGGCCATCTCTGAAAAAAACAGATGGGGAAGAGAACAGCATAGTAGGAAGAGAAAGAAAGAAAGACAGCGGAGGAAAACCAAAGAGAGAGAGAACAAATAAGCAAGGGAAGACAAGGGGTGGGGGTGGGGGGTAAGGCACTGAAAAGGGGTCATAGTCTAGTAAACAAATTAAAGGATTGAAAACAAAACTATATATCACATTTAAAATTATATATAAAGACCTTCTTAAATAGTGTGGGGAAAGATGAAATGTGAAGCTAGAGAAATGTGATGGAAAGAGTTGTGAGCAGACCTGAGGTTGCTTCACCAAGTTATTGAGTGTTGACCCTGATTTAGATTTAGTGACAATAGCATAAACCCCAACAGTAATCACTTAATTAGCATTGTTGACATTCCCATCTAGTTAATTATCCTGCTTTTTAATTATGCCTTTATTTTAGATGTCTCTTTATTTTATTTATATCCAATTAGATGTAATTGCATATTCTTAGTTCATTTTTATCATGGCTATGAGCACAAAAGCACTTTGTCAAAAAAGTATGCTGACTTCCAAAATATTCTCTTTATTTCTCTTTCCAGATGCCAGTTTTTATAGGGGAGGTTACATTCATACACACATTTCCTCCACTATAAAAAGGGTCCCTGTGGCACAATTTCTTTGACACTTTTCCTATTGAGAGATGGGGTAAACATCCCCTCCGTTTGAAATTGAATGGGCTTTTATGACTGCTTTAGATCAACAGAGTATGGTGGAAGTAACATTATGTGATGTCCAAGTCTAGGTCATAAAAGATGATAACAGCTTCCACTTTGGTTCCTGGAACAGTCATGCTTGAAGTCTACGGCTGTCATGTAGGCAGTTCAACTGTCCTGAGGCCGTCACACTAGAAGGAATACCAAACTACCTCCCAAGGAGAGACCACATGGAAAAGCACTGAGACTACAGAAAGAGAGAGAGAGAGAGAGGAAGAAAGAGAGAGAGAGAGAGAGAGAGAGAGAGAGAGAGAGAGAGATGCCTGGCCAGCCCCTAGCTGTTTCAACCTTCCATCTCATCCAATGTTCCACCTCCAGCACCCAAGTGATGAATGTTGTTTTAAGTCAGTACGTTTGGGAGTTGTTTTTTTTTAACATAGCAATAGTGTCTGGACAGACCTTTTTCCTTCCACTTTGTCACTTTCTTCTAAGGTGCTTGGTTCCTGTTTTTCTCATTGTTCTAAAAAATGAAGTGGCTCAATGACTGAGACACAAGAACCAGACAGAGGGGATGTGGCTATTAGAATGTAGTATCTGAACACAGGACCCCACTGATCATATCAGTGTCCTCAGAGCTTTCATTTTGTGGCTGTGTACAATGAAACCTTAGCCTTCCTTTCCTCAGCTGAGAAAAGCTGTCTTTTCTTAACATCCAAAGTTCAGAGGAAAAGGCTCAGAATTGTAACAGACAAAAGCAATGCAAAAATAAGTCTAATTTAAATTAGTGTAATGGCAAGGACCTGGGCTTTTGCTCTCAGAAGTGTTGCCTTTGGGTTTCTGCTTCACTGCTTGGTTCTGTGTCATTCTTTCTGTCATGCTTCCTGACTTTAAAGCATATTACAAAGCTACAGTGGTCAAAATGGCATGGTATTGGCATAAGGATAGATATATTGAGCAATGGAATTGAATTTCGAGTTCAGAAATAGACCCTCACATCTATGGCCAATCAATTTTTGACAAGACTGCCAAGACTACTCAATTGGGAAAGAATGGTCTATTCAATGAATGGTGCTGGGAGAACTGGATATCCATATGCAAAAGAATGAAAAAGGACCGCTAGCTCACATTATATACAACAATTAACTCAAAATGGATCAAAGATCTAAATGTAAGAGCCAAGACTATAAAACTCCCTAAAAGAAAATGTACGGAAGCATCTTCAGGATATTGTGTTAGGCAATGGTTTCTTAGACTTTACACCCAAAGCACAAGCAACAAAAGAAAAAATAAATAAACGGGACCTCCTCAAAACTAAAATCTTTTGTTCATCAAAAAGCCTTGTCACGAAAAGACAACCAATGCAATGGGAGAAAATATTTGGAAACCACATATTCAATAAGGGTTTAGTATCCCGAATGTATAAAGAAATCCTACAACTCAGCAATAAAAAGACAACCCAATTTAAAAATAGGCAAAAGACTCGAATAGACATTTCTCCAAAGAAGATATATAAATGTCTAAAAAGCACCTGAGAACGTGCTCAACGTCACTGGCTATTAGGGAATGCAAATTAAAACCACAATGAGATATCATTTCACACCCGCTAGAAAGGCTGCTATAAAAAAAAAAAAAACACAGAATATAACAAGTGTTGGAGAGGATGTGGAGAAATAGGAACACTCATTCTTAGCTGGTGCGATGTAAAATGGTGCAGCCACTGTGGAAGACAGTTTGGCAGTTCCTCAGGAAGCTAAGTGTAGAATTACCATATGATGTGACAATCCCGCTACTGGTTATATACCCGGAAAAATTGAATGCAGGGACTCAAACAGATATTTGCACACCGATGTTCATAGCAGCATTATTTGCATTTGCCAAAAGATGGAAACAACCCAAGTGCCCGTCAACTAATGAATGTATAAACAAAATGTAGTATAAGCATACAGGGGAATTTTTTTCAGCTGTAAAAAGCAATGAAGTCCTGATGCATGTGACAACAAAGATAACCCTTGATGATATTATGCTGAATGAAACAAGCCAGACACAAAAGGACAAATATTTTATGATCTCACTGATAGGAACTAATTATAATAAACCGACTTGAAGAGTTAAAGTCTAGAATATAGGTTACCAAGGGATAAGTTGGGGGCAGAAAATGGGGAGCTGATGCTTAATTTGTACAGAATTTCTATTTAGGTTGATTGTAAAGTTTGGAAATGGATGGTGGTGATGGTAGCATATTATTGTGAGTGTAATTAACAGTACCTAATTGTATAGGTGAATGTGGTTAATAGGAGAACCTTTAGGTCATATAGGTTACTAGAATAAAAATTAAAAGATAAAATATAGGATTATATAATACAGTGAATTGTACTGTAGACAATGGACTATAGTTAATAGTACAAGAATATTTTTTCATGAATCATAACAAATGTATGACATTTATACAAGGTGTTAATAATAGGGTGGTATATGGGAAAAAATTCACCTAATGTAAACTATGGATGATAGTTAATAGTACTATTTTAATAATCTTTCATCAATTGTAACAACAGTAATTTTTGTTAAAACAAAAAATAGTGCAATTACAAAAATTTTCTATCAACAATTGTAACAAATATTCCACACCAATGCAAGGTGGTGGTGGGGGGGTGGTATATGGGAATCCTTATTTTATGCATGATTGTTCTGTAAACCCACAACTTCTCTAATAAAAAAAATTTTTTTAAAGGATGTTACAATCTCTTTGAACTTCTGTTCTTCCTCTTTGAACTGGGAATACTGTCTCTCCTGCCTACTTCACCAGGTCATTGAGAGAACATGGGATAGCATATTTGAAAGCATTTTGTATACTGTAAAACACTAGCCACATGTAAGGGATTATCAGTAGTATCACTGAGAAGTTATTTGTTTGCTTTAATTTCCTCATCTGCAAGATGAGAATAATACTGTATCACCTTTCCTCTATTTTCATCTAAACCTTGCTATAATATCTGCAGTAACATTTGAAACCACTCAGATTGGGGTGCAGGAGAGAAGAAGCCAGCAGCATTATTTATAATAGCCAGAAGGTGAAAACAATCCAAATATTCATCAATGGACAAATGGATAAACAAAATATGGCATAGCCACACAATGGATTATTATTCCGTCATAAAAAGGAATGAAGTACTGACACGCTACAACTTGGAAGAACCTCAAAAACATTATGCTAAGTGAAATAATCAAATCACAAAAGTCCATACAAAATATGATATCATTCATATGAAAATCTAGAATAGGGAAATGCATAGACAAAGAAAGTATATTAGTAGTTGTTCAGGGCAGCGTGGGTGTGTGGGAGATGTGGGGATAGGGAGGTTATAGTTAAAGGGTATCGGGTTTCTTTTTGAGGTGAAAAAATTGTTCTAAAATTGATTGTGGTGATGGTTGCACAATTCTGTAATATTTGAAAAACCATTAAAGTAAACATCACATGGATGCATTGCATGTAAGTGAATTAAATCTCAATAAAGCTATTAAAAAAATCAGCAGTTTCTTATTTTGTTCACTAAGTATTTTGGGGTGTTGACATTCCAAAATTAGCTTTTGCTCCTTAAGGGCAAGGGTCATGCTGGAGCCATTGTTTTCAGTCCCTACAGTGCTGATGACTAAGTAGGTACTTAATAAAGGCTAGTTGATTATTTGATAGAATAACATCACCTCTAGATGATTCCATATCAATGCCATTTGTTATCTCAGAATGATGGTAAAAATTATAGCATATGTAGGGTTCTGAGTAAGTGCTTTACCTGCATTATAAATGTCACAATCTACCTCAGATTATCAGTATCCTCTGAGACCCTTATTTCTAGGCAGTTTGGACAATAATGTGCTTGACTACAGCTTCACTGAATTATGTTAATAGAATTGAAGCCTGTCCCATTACTGTTGAACTTGACTGCCATCTACTGTTCACATAATAAAGTGACATTTAGTGCTCTCCCCCTCCCACCCCCTCCAGTCTATTCTTTACTACTGAATTTTTGTTTTCCCCAGATCTCAGGGGCTTTCCATGCCTTGAGCTTCAACACACATATGTGATTTTCTAATATTTGCCAGTGTTACATTATAACAATCCAGCATGATATTAATTTTCTCTTGTGGGCAAAAAGGTTTTTAGCTTTATAGAAGATTAAACATTTTTTACTTAATGACATGATGGTCTTTTCATAGACTCCCCACCCCCCACCCCAGGAAAACTAAAAGAAAAAGGTCATGAAAATATTTTCCCTAATCATTGAGACATATATCTTGGCCACACTTCATTTAGAGTGTAAATCTTATTCATCCTTCAAGGTTATCCTTTCAAACGTTATCTTTTCCATAAATATTTTTCCCTGAGTCTCAGGCTGAAAGTAGTCTTCCTTCCAGAATTGGTAAGTATAAATAAAGGAAGGAAGACAAAATGCCGGTTCTCCCTTCTCTGTTGGTTCCTGTTTTCCGTTTGCAGAAAATAAGCTGAACTTGACTCTCAGCTATAGCAATCTTTTAAAGTGTTCTAAGATTGGAACACTTTAGGAAGGATAAGTACAAAAGTAGGGACAAATGTTGGAGAATCTCATAGAGTCTGTGGCAATTTACTTTGGGTCTGAATACTAAGAAACTTTGTTCAACTCTGTTCTTAGGTACCAGATGGTGAGGATTTCAAAGATTAATGAGGCGACAGCAGACCAAAACCCTTGCATATTTCTCCTCTATTCCCTATTTTAGAATAAAAATATCATTTTAAAAGGGGAGGATGGCAAGCAAGGAGAAATTATGTAAGTAAATTTCTGGCATAATTGAGGCATCTGGTAGTAGTTTAGCTGGATTACACTTAACGGGGAGTTTGTGAGGTGGAGTGATCAGTGCACACTACTCTCGGATTTCATAGCTCTAGATTGAAATCCAGGCTATGGTACAGATGAGCTGTATGGCCTCTAGTAAGTCACTTGGGTTTCCTCACAGGATATGATTAATCACTTCCTCTTCGGTGCATTGTATGCATGTCTCTCTAGGTCCTCTCATAGGTATTTGCATGCTTTTCCTTTTTCTTGTTCAAGGTCCTGCAGCTGCGGCACGGAGCTTTCTGGGAGTCGGCGGCGTCCAGCCCTGTGTCCCCACCCTCACACCTGGCAGATTCTCTGGGGCCACAATCACTGATTCGATCCCCTACCTGCCATCTCTTCAAAGCGAATGGATGACAATCGCCACAATTTACAGCGGCTCTTCGCTCTGAAAAGCCCTTGGTGGAGGAGAGAGGCAACTCAAGTGGAGGAAGGCAGGACAGGACCTCTTCCCGTCGTCTCACCTTCCCGGCACCTTCTGATAAGGGATATTGGGAGAGTGGTGGGTGACGGCAAAAAAAAAAGTTTTTTCCTCTAGGACCACAAATTTTCGGGTATGGCTGCATTGCCGGAGGCATTTTCCCGGACCCAGCTGGCGATCGACTTCCTGCTCCGGCTTCTCTGTCTTCGGAGTTTTGGGCTCCGCGGCTTCCGCCCGAAGTTGCTCCAGGATCGTGCAGCTAACAGCTACTTCCGCCAGGAGTCCCTAGACTGGGCCTTAGAAGCGGGTTCTAAAGCGGCCTCGTCCTCCTCTTAGCCTGTCCGCCAGAGGCCGGGTCCCCTAGGGGCCGGCGGCAGCTGCTAGCCCTGTCGCGGGGCGTTCTCTGTGGTCGAGTCCTGAGCCTGGGGTTACGAGAAGTGCGGGAGAGACGCCCGGGCCTGCCCAGCCCCAGCCTCGGTCTTCCCGCGGTCATTTGACGGTGGCCGCAGACCTCGCCGCGCCCGCCCCACCCTGGGGCGGGGCCCGACCTCCCCTCCCCGATCCCCGCCCCTCCGGCCAGCCCAGGGCCGGGTCATTCTGCTATTCATCCCTGCGGCGGTGTAACCACCTTGCGCCTCAGGACTCGGCAGTCCACTGGCTCCGGCCGCTGGACGAAGATGGAGTTTGCGGAGCTGATTAAGACCCCACGGGTGGACAATGTGGTGCTGCACCGGCCTTTCTATTCGGCCGTTGAGGGAACCCTGTGTCTGACGGGCCACCACCTGATCCTGTCCTCCCGGCAGGACAATACAGAGGAGCTGTGGCTCCTCCATTCAAACATCGACGCCATCGACAAGCGGTGAGTGCCCATCCCACCCTCCTGTTTCACAGGGCATCCGGTGTCTCTAGATGGACGCCTGAGGACACGTTTCCCGGTGTTTTCCTTGCGTCTCATTGTCCAACCAACCAGCAATCTGGCCTAGATTCAGGGTTTGAGTTTTAGAAAGCCGGAAAACATCCAAGCAGGATACCTGGTTTCCATTGAATCTGAATGGAATTCACAAGGTTGTCATGTGGTTATCATCTTGAATACCATTTTTGGTGTAAATCCATTTGGGTGGATTTTCAACGTTGTTTTTTGTTGTTGTTTTGTTTTTTAAATTCGCCGTGTCCCATCATATTTCTTGAATCGTTATTTTTGATCATAGCTCATGAAGTTGTGTGATTCAGTGTGATTTTAGGTAGTCTTTACTTACCACTTTTGAGGAAAATTTAAAGAACTGAGTATGTGGTTATCACAATGTCTAAATTCCTTGAAACTGGGTTTTTTCTCTTTCTCTTCCTCAAAAGAGTTCAGTTTGTCACATTTCTTATTTCTTACCTTCCTGATCATCAATTTAATACGTTCCATTGAGGGAGATTATAACTTCTATTTATTTTTACTTTGTTTTGTTTTTGGAAAGGACAGGGTTGGCTCTTAAGCAAAACTAGGAACTAATTAACCTCTGCACTCTGAAGTATCTTTCCAAGGCAGTGTCTCAAAGACAGAAAGTCATACTTCCATCTGCAGTCAAAATTCCCATTTCTCCAATGTCCTCCTGCCAGGGGAAAGTAAATGGATTATCTATTGTACTCTAACGTATAAATGAATGACAACAGCTTTTTCTTTTTACTGTCAGAAGAATTGGGATACTATGAGGGTTTCTAGAAAGGTTGTGTCTCAAAATAACATAACTTCTAATGGTAGAAATTCAAGCAGTATGGGTGATGGTGTGGTAGATTTATTTATTTAATTTTTAAGCAGAGTGCTCTTCTAGACCCCTCAGATCACTTTTTCCTGTATAAAAGTTTTCATTGGTCTCTCCTTGCTTTTGCAGAATAAAGTCAAAATGTTTTAGCCTGTCATTTATGGCACTCCATGTTCCAGCCCTATCCTGCTTTTCCCACTTTACTTCTTGCCATTCCCTTTCATAAACCCTTTCTTGCCATGTCCATTCTTAAACCCTTTTTTTACCAGCCAATCCTCACTGTTTAATGTTGTTCATACAGGTCTAGCATTTCCTCATCTGTTTCTTATGCTCTTCCTTCTTCCTGGAGTGCCTTATTCATCCCAAGTTTGTTAGACATTTCGTGAGGCACTAAGGACACCATGATGAATAAAATACAGTTCTTGTCTTTCATGAGCTCATAGGTTATCATCCAACTGTTAGTTGTCTATTAATATTGAGTTTAACCAGTTGGATGTCATCTCTTTCACAGATTCTTCCGTCATTCCCACAACTGGTAGTAATTCCCCTTATCTTGAAATCCTATAGCTCTTTAATTATACCTCTTTCAGAGGTATATTTTCAAATTTATGTTTTAATATGTACATATATGTTAGCTCCTTAAAACCAGGACTCACGTCTCATATTTGTATCTCCTTCAGAACTCCTAACCATGGCTTGGTTAGGTAAGCACACAGGAAATACAAGAAGGATTGACCGCAGAATGGTCACTGTGCAGTAGAATACTAATTAGTAGTCTCTCTTTTCTTTCTTATTTACTTCTTTTCATGGTTACCTTTCACTCATTGATTTCATCACATTTACCTCGTACTTATGAGGTGCTGGGTCTGGTAGGGCATAAAGAATAATATAAGATGTGGACCTTTTAATCTGTTAGGGGAGAAATGACAAGCGGTGCACATTTATCTTTTTCTTGGGAAGCGGCATGGTATAACAGAAAGGATATAAGCTATGTGTTCAAAGCAGAGTTTGTTTAATTGTTGCTTTCAAGGAGTATTTACTTCCATGTGTCTTCTTTTTGCTGAACACCATCCGGGCTCTGTGGATACGGTGGTGACCTAGAGAAACAAGGAGCTATGTACTTGAGGGGGAGATGGACACTCAATAAATGAACAAATAAGTGTATAATGATGTCAGGTATTAAGTGCCAGGAAGATAATAAAGGAAGATGAGAGGAAAGAGAGTGCCTAGAGGTGGTATAATTAGAGGAGGCAAGTGACATTTGAACAGAGACCTGAATGAAGGGAGGAAGCTAGCAGTGTGAACATCCTGGGGAAGAGCATTCCAGCAGAGGGAACAGCAAATGCAAAGACCTTGAGACAGGAACATGTTTGGCATGTACAAGACGAGCAAAGAGGACAGTGTGGCTGGAGTACAGTGAGCAAAAGGTGGGGAAAGGGAAGATGGCAGAAACTGTGGTTGGAAAGATATGTGGTGGCCAGATTGTATAGGGTCTTGTGGGCCATTGTAATGGTTTTTTCAGAAACACTTAGAGGGTTGAGAATGAGGAAGTAATATACTTTTTAAAAGTGGATTGTAGGGGCATAAGAGTGGTAGTATCAGGCCCAGGTAGGAAACTGTTGAAGTAGTTCAGATAAAGGATGATGCTGATTTGGATTAGAGTGGAAGCAAAGTGGTCAGAAGTAGTCCGATTTGGGATGTACTTTGAAAAGTAGAGCTGATATGCTTTGCTGGTGAAAGAAAAAGATATTGAGGGCAACTTCTTTAGTTTTGCCTCTATTAGATAGGTACCCTTAGGCAAGCTACTTAACTCTCTGAACCATGGTTCTTTTACATAAGAGGAAGATAACCCCTTTCATATTTAGTAGTAACTTATATTTGAATAATGATTTACAAGTTTATAGAATACTTTCATATACATTGCATACATAATTGTATTTGATCCTTTCAGTGTAGAAGGTTGCACACAAGTTTTACAATTATACCTGTTTTTTATTTCTTTTTATGGACCTCAGATGCAGAAAATTGAGTTAATCTTATTCAGTTGGTGACTCATCTTTATGACTGATTTATTAAAACATTTCCTCTGTTTTTTATTTTATTCTTTTTTTAAAAGTTTTTTTTATTAGAAAAGTTGTAAGTTTACAGAAAAATCATGCATAAAATAGAATTCCCATTATTCTATTCTTCTTCATCCCTCATTTCCACTCCCATTTTCCACTTCATCTATAATACCTGTAGGCAACCATGTTAAATGTTGCTGTTTGTCCTACTGTTGTATCCGGATGTGTGCATACATGTATGTGAATGATTAATTTATGTAATAGGAATTATGCTGTAGATCATGTTCTATTTCTTACCATTTTTACTTAGTACTCTTTTTTAGGATCTCTTATTGCTGTATATACATCCATTTCACCGCTCCTAACTGCAGCATGGAAATCCAACATATCTCTTCTACCCTTTGGATAACCTGCAAATTCCTGCTACCACAAACAGCTCTGATGAACATACTCATTTGTTTCCCATTGTAGTCTTGTGGAAGAGTTTCCCTGAGATTGTGCCTAGGAATGGGATTGAGTAACAAAGTTTTTAGTTTTTAGAGGTCTGTTGAGATGATCTATTTCTACTTGAGTCAGTTTAGGTAAGTTGTGTGTTTCTAGGAATTTTTCCATTTCCTCCAGATTATCTAATTTGTTACCATACAATTGTTCATAGTATTTTCTTATAATCCTTTTAATTTCTGTAAGGTTTTAATTTCTGTAAGGTTACTAGTAATGTACCCCCTTTCATTTTTTATTTTAGTTATTTACATGTACTCTCTTTTATCTTTGTCAGTCTGCCTAAAGGTTTCTCAATTTTATTGATCTTTTCAAAGAACCAATTTTTGGTTTCATTGATTCTCTCAATTATTTTTCTATTCTCTATTTTAGTTATCTCTGCCCTAATCTTTATTATTTCTTTCCTTCCACATACTTTAGGTTTAGTTTGCTCGTCTTTTGCTAGTTCCTTGAGATGTGAAGTTAGTTTATTGATTTGAGATCTTTCTCCTTTTTTAATATAGTCATTCATAGGTATACATTTCCCTCTGAGCACTGCCTTACCTGCATCCCATAAGTTTTGTTATGTTATATTTTCATTTTCATTCATCTCAAGATATTTCCTAATTTCCGTTATGATTTCTTCTTTGACCCATTGTTTAATTTTACATATTTGTGAATGTAGTTTTCTTTGTTATTGATTTCTGACCTCATTCCATTGTGATTGGAGAAGAGCTTTGTATAATTTCAATCTTTTATAAATTTATTGAGTTTTTTTTTGGAACCTAACATGTGGTCTGTTCGGGAGAATGGTCCATGTACACTTGAGAAGATGGTGTATTCTGCTCTTGTTGTGTGCACTGTTCTGTACATGTCTGTTAGGTCTAGTTCATTTATTTAAGTTCTCTGTTTCCTTATTGATCTTCTGTCTAAATATTATATCCATTGATGAAAATGGTGTATTGAAGTCTACGACTATTATTGTAGAAGTGTTTATTTATCTCTTCAGTTTCATCAGTGTCTGCCTCATGTATTTTGGGGCTCTGTAATTAGGTGCATATATGTTTATAATTGTTATATCTTCTTGGTAGTTTGATCCTTTTATTAATATACAGTGTCCTTCTTTGTTGTAAAAGCTTTTGACTTAAAGTCTATGTTATCTGATAGTAGAATAGCCATCTCAGATTTTTTTGGTTGCTATTTGCATGGAATATGTTTTCCATCCTTTCACATGCAATCTATTTTTGTCTTTGGGAATGAGTATCTTGTAAACAACACTGGATCATCTGTTTTTATCTGTTCTGCTAATCTGTGTCTTTTGAGTGGAGATTTTAATCCATTTATATTCAGGGTAATCAATGATAAGGTAGGACTTACTTCACCCATCTTGTCTTTCCTGTGGTTACCATAGAGTTTGTATTCAACATCCTAAATCTATAACCTACTAGCTTGAAATGATACCAACCTAAATTCAGTAGCATACATGGTCTCTGTTCCCATTACCCTTCTAATCCCCCTTTATAATATTGTTTTTGTCACACATTACCTCTTTATATTTTGTGTGTCCATAAGATTGAAATATGACTACTTTTTATTTAATTGTATTCTATGGCTTATAGGAAATAAAAAATAGAATTATCTACTGAGACTATAATACCACTGGGATTTGTAGTTACCCATGTGATTACCTCTACCAGAGATCTTTATTTCTTTATACTGCTCCAAGCTACTATCTACTATCCTCTCCTTTCAATCTGAAGAACTTCCTTTAACATTTCTTGTAGGGCAAGTCTTTGGGGGACACACTCTTCTTCCCAGCAGTTAAGGTCAGCATAGCTCCACTGCCATACTCTGGTCCACCTTCTCACTCCAGCTTTCATAGAATGAGCGGCTTTTCTGCCTCCAGTAACTCCTGGGTTAGGAGATCCAGACAGCTGCCCTGGGTCTGTCTTTCATGGAATCAGATGGGGATAATGTACAAGGACACCCAGTATTTTCATTTAGGTACACAAGCAATTAGACCCTAATGACCTGCTGGGAATGTGCATGGCTGGCCAAAGTGCCACTGCAGGTTGTTCTGGTTTCAAGAAGCTGCTCTGAATGCACATGTGTGTACTGCTCAAGTGCTGCCACGGGTCTGTGTGACCTCAGTGCCTATTTTTTTTTTTTAATGAGGTGTGCCACTAAAGAGCTTCCACAGGTAACGGATCCGAGCACCGGGGAAGGATCTGGACCAGTGAATTTGTCCTGCTCCTCTCCTACATTTTTAGGTGATTTTCTTTTTAGTTTTTTTCCTATTTAGTGTTTCTTGAGTCATTCTCCAGTCTCATTCGCCCTCTGGATTTCCAAGAGAGTTGAATCTGCCCTTTTATTTCGCAATCATTAAGAGGGAATGTTCCCAGGGGTGTCATATGCTGCCATCTTGGTGATGTCACCAATCCAGAATACATTCTATTGAAATGCATTCAACTGGTTGATAAATTGTGGCTGTTCTGTGGAATTTTCTTTAGTAGGACTTGATCCACATAAACAGTGTTTGTCCGTCAAAATTAACAATATAGTGATGTGAGGCATGGGAGTGTTTACAATTTAGATTGAACTTACAAAGAGTAGCTATAG
The DNA here is from genome assembly GCF_015220235.1 of Choloepus didactylus. Lineage (NCBI taxonomy): Eukaryota > Metazoa > Chordata > Mammalia > Pilosa > Megalonychidae > Choloepus > Choloepus didactylus. Next base: position 36,303,513 of record NC_051326.1, read on the forward strand.
GATTTATGTTTTTAAACTAGGCAAAATATAAGAAAAATCTATCAGCTTTTGAGCAATCTAAGAATTCTTAGTTTAGGTAATACTCAGAAATGTTCGTTGAAAAGAATTGGAGGAAATCAATGGCAAAGCAAAAGAGAAAAATCAGAGCCATTAGGAAGTACAAACAAGTCAAAACATCCATAATAAAAAGAACACAAAACCCCAACTAAGGTAAAACTAAATTTATACAAAGCTTACAGGTACAAAATTTGCAATTAAACATAGTGTTTACCCTGAAGTTTTCCTTCATTTAGTATAGATATTGTAAGTTAATTTTTAAAATTGAAAAAGAAATACTACATATTTAAATGAACTGCTATAAGGTTAGAAATAAGTAAAATCTGAAATGAGCTGTTTTCCTATGCTGCAGAAATATCTCTATACAAGCACTTAGAACATTAATTACAGGTCTTTTTTCCTGTTTTTGTCTTTTGTTTTGTTTTGTTTTTTTAAGTAAGGCCCTAAATAACCTCCACTGGATGAATTAACCTATTATGAGTTATTTTACATATTTGAAATTTTTAAATACATAAATTTTAAATATTCTATAGACTTGACTGTTCCTTAATTAGATTAATTGGGGAGAAGAAAGTTGAGTATAGTTGAGTGATTACAATTGCCTTCTCCTTTCAAAGAAATAATCATATATTCAAAGTTAGTAATATAAATATTTCTAAGTATGACTTGTAATCTCTTGCAGATTTGTGGGATCACTGGGTACCATCATCATAAAATGTAAAGATTTTCGAATTATTCAGTTGGATATTCCTGGAATGGAGGAATGTTTGAATATAGCCAGTTCCATTGAGGTAAGTATTTTTGAAGCAGAATCTCATGAAAATAAATGAGAAAAAACTGTTCTTATTTTCTGACTCAGGACAGCTCTTATGTTTCTTTACTAGGTATTTATTTGGTCATGTTCTCTAACTCAGCTATCAAAGACAGATAGGAGAAGCCTCATCCTGATTCACTGTTTTAGGAATGTAATAGGACCTCATTGACTTATAGCAGGTTTAGTGTTACTCATTGTATACGAGTAACCCAGCTCCACCATATATTAGGAGAGTCCCAGGAGTTCACATTGATTAAATAATAGATAAAGTTTTACTTGGTTTTTCTTTTGAAGATGTATGAGTGCTTGTTTGGAGAAACCATTAGAGGAAGTAAAGAAGTTCTTGGGAGAAATTTTAAAGTGTTGCTTGATATTTCATGTTCACTATACAAATTTGATATTTTCTGTATACCAAAGGTAGCTCATGAACTTTTTTTTCATCTGCTCTAATTGGTTTGCTCAAATTAAATTCTATGTGGAATTTTAAAGTAGTAAAACAGATTCAGTTAGAATGGGTTTTGTTCAAGTTCCAGTGTGTGGGTATTGCAGGAACCAAGAAGTCCCCATTGACTTGATCTTTCCCACCTGCCCTCTAAGGGCTTCCTTAGAGACATTGAAAACCACAAATGAGAATTAATCAAGGACAGTGTTTACTTCTCTATGACAGTAGCAACTAGGAACAAGATTTTTTCCTCCTAAATATAGTAGTGTACCTTTTTATAATAGATACAATCCTAGAACTTTAAATAAAAGTATTAATAAGCATTTAATCATATTGTAATAGCACAGTTTGACTCTTCACTTTCCTGCTAGCTTGTGACCATGGGTAAAATACTTACCCTTTCTGACTATTAGTTTCCTAGTTAATGAAATGAGGATAAAAGCACTTACCTTTTACAGCTATTGTAAGAAATATATTAGTAGATATATGTAAAATGCTTAGAATAACGGGCAAATAGCAGCTAGCATTTGAGGACCTTATGTCATTTATTTATTGCAATTTTGTGTGAGACCTTTTCTAAGTTATTTTTTTTAATAAAGAAAATAATTATTACCAGTGGTTGTGGCCTTTTGTTTTTAGTAAATCGGAATTTCAGTATATCAGATTTGTTTAACACAGGATGTGTTTGCTTTATTTTTGTGTAAACAAGATTGAATATCTGTTCAGATTACAAATAATAGAAATTTTATTTAGGTAATTTAAAATTTAAATTAAAAAGTTCACATTTTATCCAGCTGTTTTTGGAATACACTCAAGATTTAAATTGCCTTAATTTAAATCATTACTACTATATTTTAGCAATTAACTTTATGTGTATAGTACTTTCCAGATAATTATGGAGCCACACTGATTATTTTTTCTGTCTTCTGGTAACTGACTTATCTGGTCTTTTGTATCAAAAAGAGAAAAAGAAAAAAGAAAAAAAAAGGTTATTGACTTAGCTATTAAAGAGGGGAAGGGGAGCAGAATGTATTAAAAATCTGTAACTAGGATTTTGTTTGGTTTTTATACAGGAGTAGAGAAATAGAGGAACAACTATTGTGATACGAGTAAATAGTATGTTACATTTTTCTTTCTGCCTTTGCTAAGTTTTACTTAGGCAAATCAGAAGAGGAGCTAACTGTTTGTCTTATATCTCTGTCATTTGGAAGTAACGTGATATAGATTTGGCTGAGTTTGCTAACAGGAGTGAGAAACTCACTGTAGCTTCTAGACTGTTAAATTGAAATAATGTCCCACTTTTTGGTCAGAGGAGTGCTATTGACCCATTTCAGTTCAGCATGCATTTTTGTTTCAGTTTTAGGGTTGGATTTTCACATGTCCGTCTGCATTTTTCTTCTTATCCCTTTTGTACCCAGTGACTTACGGAGTGTTTGGTTGGTGAGTGTTGACTGTGGTGAAGCACAATAGTGAAGAAAAGGATAAAGCATATTATTGCATTTGCATTCACTTAGCTTCATTAGCATCTTACACTGATCAAATGTTTAGTTATATGTGTTACCTAATACTTTTTAGTAACTGACTCATTATATAGGAGCCTTTAGGGCTGAAAAGAAGCCATAGAATTATAAGTCATCTTTATAATTTCACCTGTGAAAAGTGAATGGCTCTGTTGAATGTTTTTACCACACAAGGAATAAAAATAGTGGATTTGGCCTCTAGCCTTTTCCTGGCACCCAGGAATTTCTCATGTAGCACAGTAGAGCTATTCTTTGTGATCTAGAATCTATTTACCCAAATACAGTCTGCTGCCACAGATAGAATACCACTGGAAGAATAAGTGGCAAATGCTCAGTTTTCTAAATTGTAGCAGGAAATCTGATGACGCTTTTTTCTGTGTAGCTTAAACTGCCTTTTGGAGTTGAAATGTTTTCAGTTGATTCAGCATTTAAGTGCTTAAAGAAAAAGATCTGTCTTTAGTGACATAAAATATAATCATGATAAGTCAAAATATGAGTGCTGATTGCCTGCCAGAGTGGTTGCCAACCTGCATTTAAAATAACAGTTGCGCTGGCTGTTGGCATCTCTGGCCTAGGTCAGACGTGTACTGACCTTTCTGCTTCAGTTTGGTGTAATTGGCAGCTGGAGATAATATCGAAGTGCTTAATGGATTATACAGCTATTAACTATGCTTTGCCGTATTTTCTGTTTTATCAGCTTTGGGGCAAGGCTTCTTGATTTATGGACAGAGAAAAATAACTTGGGATGGGAATGTTTTTGTTGAACTGCTGAACTAACTACATGTCTAATCTAATATTGAATAAGTCAAGGCCCAGTCATTTTGTGAGCCTGATCCTACAGTGAACTGGAAGGAGATAACTTCATTCTTGAGAGTTTCAGTATACTTAGACTATCGCCCTCCCCCCATAGCACACAATATTATCCCTCTTCCTCCAGTTTCTCCATAATTATTGTGGTTTAAATTATGCTAATTGATTTTGTTGCCCTTTTTTCCAGTCATAGAAATGCCTTCCATAATTGCCTTCCATGAAACTGTCAGGTGATGGAGTATGTGTTCTGTCTGTACTTCCTGTCTTGTCAGATTTTCCTGGTTTTATCTACCAGAATTCAAACATTCCAGGATGAATATAATTTTAGTTTGGGACCATTGAGTTATTGCCCGGTTTAAGTATGGGTCAGTGTAGCATAAAGATAATGATGATATGTTATTAAATGACATATCATTATAGGAAGGAAGGAAATGAACATTTACGGAGTTTCTACATATGTGAAGCACATGATAGCTAAAATTTATTTAGAATTTATTATGTGCCAAGCACTCCTATATGCCAGTTACATATATATCATCTCTCTTGATGCTCCTAGCAACCCTCTGAGGTAGGTTCTGTTATTTCTCCCATTTTATGGTTTAGGAGGTTGAGGAATAGAATGGTTAAATAACTTACTGTTACAACAGCCAGGATTTGGAATTTGAGTTCAGCTGTCTGAACTCTTGACTGCTAAGCTATATCACCATTTTTTTTTTTTTAATTTTTATTGAGCTTGTTCAGATACCGTACTATTATCCAAAGATCCAAAGTGTACAATCATTTGCCCCTGGTACCCTCATACAGCTGTGCATCCATCACCGCACTTAATTTTTGTTCAATTTTTAGAACCTTTTCATTACTCCAGACAAGAAATAAAGTGAAAGATGAAAAAAGAAAAAAAAAAAAAAAGAAAAGGAAACTCAAATCCTCCCATATCCCTAACCAACTCATATTGACTCATAGTGTTGGTATAGCACATTTGTTACTGTTTATGAAAGAATGTTGAAATACTACTATCTGTAGTATATAGTTTGCAATAGGTATATATTTCTTCACTGTATGCCCCTCTATTATTAACTTCTAGTTGTATTGTCTTACATTTGTTCTGGTTCATGGAAGAGTTTTCTAATATTTGTACAGTTAATCATGGACATTGCCCACCATAGGATTCAGTTTTATACATTCCCATCTTTTAACCTCCAACTTTCCTTCTGGTGACATATATGACTCTGAGCTTCCCCTTTCCACCTCATTCACGCACCATTCAGCACTGTTAGTTACTCTCACATCTTGCTACCGATACCTCTGTTCATTTCCAAACATTTAAATTCATCCTAGTTGAACATTCTGCTCATACTAAGCAACCGCTCCCCATTCTTAAGCCTCGTCCTATATTTTGGTACCTTATATTTCATATCTATGAGTTTACATATTATAATTAGTTCTTATCAGTGAGACCCTGCAGTATTTGTCCTATGTGTCTGGCTTATTTCACTCAGTATATTGCCCTTGCAGTTTTGTCATCAACCCTTTTTTTTTTTTTTAAAGATGGTTTTGTTCACACACCATACATTCCATCCTAAGTAAACAATTGATGGTTCTCTGTATGGTCACATATTTATGTGTTCACCACCTTCACCACTATCTATATAATGGCATCTACATTTTTTCCACAAGGCAGGAGGGAGAGTCAAAGTAGGTAGAGAGGCAAAAGAAAGAGGAAAAAAAATGACAGCTAGGAAGTAGCAAAAGGAAAAGTAACCTTAAATCAAAGTAAAGTAAAGAGTCAGACAACACCACCAATGTCAAGTGTCTAACATGCCTCTCCTATCTCCCCCTCTTGTCTGCATTTACCTTGGTATATCACCTTTGTTACATTAAAGGAAGCATAATACAATGATTCTGTTAGTTACAGTCTCTAGTTTACGTTGATTGCATCCCTCCCCCAATGCCTCCCCATTTTTAACACCTTGCAAGGTTGACATTTGCTTGTTCTCCCTCGTAAAAGAACATATTTGTACATTTTATCACAATTGTTGAACACTCGAGTTTTCACCAAGTTACACAGTCCCATTCTTTATCTTTCCTCCTTTCTTCTGGTGTCTCACATGCTCCCACCCTTCCTCTCTCAACCATACTCATAGTTATGTTTGTTCAGTGTACTTACATTGCTGTGCTACCATCTCTCAAAATTGTGTTCCAAACCATGCACTCCTGTCTTCTCCTATCACTCTGTAGTGCTCCCTTCAGTATTTCCTGTAGGGTGGGTGTCTTGTTCACAAAGTCTCTCATTGTCTGTATGTCAGAAAATATTTTGAGCTCTCCCTCATATTTGAAGGGCAGCTTTGCTGGATATAGGATTCTTGGTTGGTGGTTTTTCTCTTTCAGTATCTTAAATATATCACACCACTTCCTTCTTGCCTCCATGGTTTCTGCTGAGAGATCTGCACATAGTCTTATTAAGCTTCCTTTGTATGTGATGGATTGCTTTTCTCTTGCTGCTTTCAGGATTCTCTCTTTATCTTTAACATTTGATTATCTGATTATTAAGTGTCTTGGCATAGGCCTATTCAGATCTATTCTGTTTGGAGTACGCTGCGCTTCTTGGATCTGTAATTTTATGTCTTTCATAAGAGATGGGAAATTTTCATTGATTATTTCCTCTATTATTGCTTCTGCCCCTTTTCCCTTCTCTTCTCCTTCTGGGACACAAATGATACGTACATTCTTGTACTTTGTTTCATTCTTAAGTTCCTGGAGACATTGCTCATATTTTTTCATTCTTTCCTCCATCTGCTCCTTTACATGTAGGCTTTCAGGTGTTTTGTTCTCCAGTTCTTGAGTGTTTTCTTCTGCCTCTTGAGATCTGCTGTTGTATGTTTCCATTGTGTCTTTTGTCTCTTGTGTTGTGCCTTTTGTTTCCATACATTCTACTAGTTGTTTTTTTGAACTTTCGGTTTCTGCCTTAGGTATGCCCAGTGTTTTCTTTACAGCCTCTATCTCTTTTGTGAAATATTCTCTAAACTTTTTGAATTGATTTAGCATTAGTTGTTTAAATTCCTGTATCTTGGTTGAAGTGTACATTTGTTCCTTTGACTGGGCCATAGCTTCATTTTTCTTAGTGTAGGTTGTGGTTTTCTGTTGTCTGGGCATCTGACCTCCTAGGCCACCCCAATCAGGTTTTCCCAGACGAGAACAGGCTCAGGTCATAGAAGGAGGAAATATTCAGTATCTGGTTTCCCTGATGGTTTTTCTTAGAGGATTGATACACCTGTGCTTTTCTGCCCAGCAGGTGCACCTTCAGCCTGTCACTGGCTGGTGTAAGAGGGTGTGGCCTGTGGCTCTCCTCCCCCAGGCTTTTTTTTTTTTATTTTTTTTTATTTTTTTAATCTTCATTTTATTGAGATATATTCACATACCATGCAGTCATACAAAACAAATCGTACTTTCGATTGTTTACAGTACCATTACATAGTGGTACATTCATCACCCAAATCAATCCCTGGCACCTTCATTAGCACACACACAAAAATAACAAGAATAATAATTAGAGTGAAAAAGAGCAATTGAAGTAAAAAAGAACACTGGGTACCTTTGTCTGTTTGTTTCCTTCCCCTATTTTTCTACTCATCCATCCATAAACTAGACAAAGTGGAGTGTGGTCCTTATGGCATTCCCAATCCCATTGTCACCCCTCATAAGCTACATTTTTATACAACTGTCTTTGAGATTCATGGGTTCTGGGTTGTAGTTTGATAGTTTCAGGTATCCACCACCAGCTACCCCAATTCTTTAGAACCTAAAAAGGGTTGTCTAAAGTGTGCATAAGAGTGCCCACCAGAGTGACCTCTCGGCTCCTTTTGGAATCTCTCTGCCACTGAAGCTTATTTCATTTCCTTTCACATCCCCCTTTTGGTCAAGAAGATGTTCTCCGTCCCACGATGCCAGGTCTACATTCCTCCCCGGGAGTCGTATTCCACGTTGCCAGGGAGATTCACTCCCCTGGGTGTCTGATCCCACATAGGGGTCCTCCCCCAGGCTTTGGGGTCTGGTTCTGGAAACGTGGGCAGTAGAGCTGGGCCCCTCCCTTTCCTCTTGGGAAGTTATGCCCCCTCCAGAGAGGTCATCTGCATGTCAGTAAGTTCTTTGTTTCTCTGACTATGCTGATCAAAGTGTTTTGATTTTAAAATGGCTGAGGCTTTCTTTACCAGAAAGCGCTGGGGGCTGAAAATGGCTGAGGTTTTCTCCACAGAGAGAGAAAGGGACAGAAAAACTCCCAGATTCACCCATCAGCCAGAGATAGCACCCGATCCTCTGGGCTCCCCGTCCTGAGACAGATATGTCCCCCGACTGTCCCAAGGTCAGTTGTCACCAAAAGCCTCTGTCTGCTTGTTGAGGATTCGCTGTCTGTATTGAGCAGTTAACATTTAAAACCCCACTTGGAGCTGGGCTGAGAGAGTGCTGCTCTCTAGCACCGCGAGGCTTCCATGAGGGAGGGGCTCTCAGCTCTCGGTTCTCAGCGCGTGTCTGCAGTTTTACTTACAGATTTTATGCTGCTATCTTGGGCATTCTTCCCAATTCAGGTTCGAGGATGATGAGTGGACAGTCACATTTGTCTCCCGCAGTTATTCCAGGTTATTTACTAGTTTTTTGGTCATTTATGAATTGTTCCAGGGGGGGACTAACAGTCTTCCACTCCTCTCTATGCCGACATCTTAGCTCCTCTGTATCACCATTTTTTATAGTTGCTAACAGACACTGATTTTATCATAGTTTAACACTGATTTTTATATAGTTTATATGTGTTTATATTGCTAATAACTAAGTTTTGAGCCATTACCAACTGCCGCAAAACTATTTGTTCTCTGATTTCCAGAGACATTTAAATCTTTTAAATTAGGCTTTATTAAATGGTTTCAAAAAAGGAGTTATTTCATTTTTCTCTTAGTATAGATGTACGAATTTTTTTTTGTTTTTTTGTTCATTCAGCAAACACTTATTGTGGGCATGTTATGTGTTAGATACCTTGTTAGATGCTAGAAGCATGGAAATTAGCTTCAATAAGACTTTAATTGTATCAAGTGATAAATATAATGTTAGAGAAATATACTGAGTGCCAATCCTTATAGGTCATATTGTTTTAATACCAATTTGTCAGTTAAAAATTGTTTCTTTCAATTTGTGGTATATTCCTTTTTTCTTTATTTTCTTTTTACCCTCTAGGCATTATCTACCCTGGACTCCATCACTTTGATGTACCCTTTCTTTTACCGGCCCATGTTTGAAGTGATAGAAGATGGCTGGCATTCCTTCCTTCCCGAGGAAGAGTTTAAACTCTACTCTTCAGCTGTGAGTTAGATTTTGTGAACTATGGGTAATGAAAAATAATCCAGTATCTTATTTTACTTGTTCAAATGACAACTTCCTTTTGAAGAGTAAAAGGTAAAGTTGACTTATCCATGCCTTAAAAAAGTAAATGTTAACCATTCATGTTGCAGCCTTTGTCATTCAAAGACTTGTATAATTTGTTCTCAGTGTTGCAGCTCAAGTGATTTTCTTCCAATGGATTTACTGTATTCCAAATATTATTTTTTCTTACTTTGAAAAATGACATTGATGTAACTTTTAAGATCTGAATAAGATAGTCCAGACATGTTATGTGTTATTTGGTATTTTAAGTGTCTGTTTAGAAACAACTTTATATGTAGTAATAAGGTTCTGAACCAGCCCCCAAAAGTCACTTTAACCTACTGTGTACCTAAGATATCACTAGAGAACTAAAATTTGTTTATATGGGATAATTTTTGTGTTTTTATAATTTTGGTTGCCAAGACCAGATAATGAGAACAGGTTTTCTTCTTCATTCTTCACTAATTTACTTCTTTCTTCTTCCATCATACCTCTATAAATGTGTACTGAGAGAATCAAGAAGTAGGGACTAGGGTACTGTGTGGTTTAAAAAGCAAAAGTGTCCACAGCAGCAAAATGAGTAAGGAAAGGGAATTTTCATGTATAGTGCATTTTTATGTAGTTTACGGTTTACCACAGTTCTATTTGTGGTCTTTATTGCTTTAAAAACTGAATAGTAAACATTCTTATATGTATGATGCTTTTCTGTTATTTGAATTGTCTGACAGTTAACATAGAGGGATCTTAAGTATTTCCTAGGGGGAAAAATGGTAGTCAGAATGTGATTAAGGTAGTCAGAAAGGAGGTATCAGAACTACTTGCCTGGTACCCAAAAATATCTGGAGAAATTACCTGCCCATAATTCATGTTGGAGGTAAGTGCCATAAGTCCAAGCCTGCATTCTTCAAGTCAAGTTTAGAGTGTTGATGTGTTAGGGATTTTAAGGGTCATTCAAATAAATGTCCTATGACATTGTGATATAAAAATCCACTGTGCTAAATAAATCCATGACATTTTCCAGCTTCTGCTTGAAATCTCTAGTGCAAGAGAATCTGCAAAATCATACTGTAACAATCCCATTTGGGGACAGCTCTAATTGTTAGTGCTTCCTTATACTGAGCTGAACTCTTATCTTCCTCTAAAATGTACCCAATGTTTTTCATTTTGCTTTGAGTGATACAGTTTTATTTCTCTCATATGAATAGTCCTACAAATTAAGAACTTTTATGACCCCCTTAAGTTTTCTTTTCTGTAGATTAAATATCAATATTTACTTCATCCTTTTCTTGTCCCACCCTACTGTCCTGGTTGCTTTTCTCAGCAGGGCCTTCAGTTTGATATTGATTCCCTTAAAATTGTAGTGATGTAACTGAACATTTGGAGTAGATTGAACCTAATACTAACACTTTAAGGCAGGCTCCAGTTGTATTTGCTTTTTTGAAAATTGAATTATGAATGAAATAACCTAAAATTCTTAACATCTTTTTACATATGTAAAAAAACTGCTTTGCTATTTTGTTTGTTTATTTATTTTTACTTATATTCAATACTTTTTCCCATTGGATGTTTCCTTTTTGGTTTAGGCTTATTGCAATTTGTAATTTTGAAGTTCTTTTATTTTCCTGCAAACTTTGTAATCCACAAATTTAATAAGAATATCCTTAATGACTTGATTTTAGGTATTCACTTATTATACCAGATTCTAGAAATTTAAGATGAACAGAGCTTGATTCTTTTTCACTACTTACTGAAAGTCTAATATAGAGGATAATTATATAAGTAAATAGAAAAAAACAAAATAAATACCAATGGAAGTATCCATAAAGCACAGGAGAAATGACATGATTATATTTGTGTTTTAGAAAAGTCAAAAAAGGGGAACTTGGATTCTGTATATAAACTTTGCATGAATCTCTGGCTGATTCTTAAACCAGAATCAGCTTTAACGGAGTAGACTGAAAACAGTGTGAACTAAGGTCTGTGCTGCCATTCCCGACAAGTATTATAGAGTTTACAGTTTGTGTCTAAACACATTAATGGCCTAGTAAAACAAAAACTTTAACACTTTTCAGAGGAGTATAATAGAATGCAGAGTTTCCACAATATAACATTCATAATGTCCAGGAAATGATCCAAAATTAAGCAGGCTAATGTGACCCATTTACGAGAAAAAAGATGATCAAGTACCGACCCCAAGATGACTCAGATGTAAGCATGATCACACAAGGACTTTAAAGCAGCTGTTAAAACTGCTCAATGAGGTAAAGGAAAATATGTTTTAAATGAAAGAAAAGGAAATCTCAACAGAGAAATAGAAAGTATAAGAAGAATCAAATGGAACTTTTAGAACTTTCAGGAAAAAAAGTATATCTGAATTAAATTTCACTAGATTGGCTTAATAGCAGAGAAGAGATGACAGGACAGAATCAGTGAACTTGAAGTTAGAAGAATAGAAATTATTACTATGAAGGAGAAGGGAGGAAAAAAGATGACAGAAAAATGAAGAGTGATGCCATCAATATAAACAGTTACTGAAAACCTCTCCCTAGAGATTCAGTGAAAAAAAGGACAATTCTCATCTGTTCAGAACCCTAGAGGAAGGTATAGACTGGAGAAGTATCCCACAAATGCTGAATTAAAGAAAGAGAAAAATATCAGGTAGGAAACTTCTGTCCCAGACTGACCAGTCCTCAGCCCTACCCCTCACTTGGTCCCACCTAGCTCGGTAAGTTCCCAGAGGCAGCAGCCAAGATCTCTCCCACCTCCCACTGGGGACACAGACTATAAAATCTTGCACAGCAGTGAGACAGATCCCCACCCAGTTCCAGACACAGGGACCCACGGCAGGACTAAAGCTGTGGGGGAGGGCGGAATACAAAAGGGCAGCAAGGAAGAGCTTCCAAAATGGAGGATCAGGGAGGGAACCACAAGATCTTCCCTAAAAGCAGCAAGTAGCCAGGGAGAAACTACCCAGATCAACTGTTTGGGGACCTGGGGGACATGGGAGACATTTCATGGCCCAGGTCAGTGAGGGATGAAGAGTCTGAGAAAATGTGGACACAGACTGTATTTCCAGCCTTGGATCCTGGTGCCCACCCCCCACCCTTGAGGAAAACAGCAGCTGGAGGTCTGATCTTTGCCTGGGGACAGCTGCAGCCTGGGGCAGCTGGGGGAATTCTCTGCCACAAGTAAAGTGGGGTACCAAGTCCCATACTGAGCTGGATTTTGGCCAGCAAAGTGAAGGCACAGGAACCCCACAGTTTCAGCCCCACCCAGTCAGATGCTGCCTGGGCTCCAGGAGGTAAACAGCTTCTGAGGACGTTTAAGTTACCAAACAGCACCATCTGCTGGGCAGGCTGGAAAGTGCAGGGGAACTGGAGGGCTTTTCAGAGCCTCTCCAGACCCTACCCCAAGCCTATTGGAGCTGGTCTAACCCCCTGCATGGGTACTTGGCCCTGTTTTGGCTGAGAACTATGGACAACCCATCTGTCAAAGCAGTGCCCTAATATAAACTCAGGGAACCACTAAACCCTAAATAAGAGAGAAAAATCAACCTTCAGAGTAGACCCATTAAGATAATTGGATGACCAGATGTCAGTAGAAAATCACAAGGCATACTAAAACTCAAGAAGAAATGGCCCAGTTGAAGGAACAGATCAAAAAATTGGAGGAGAAACAGAATTTGGAACAACTAATGAAAGATGTGCAAACAAATATCCTGAATCAAAGAAATGAAGGTAATATATAGAGAGATAAAGTATGTTAAGACACTAGAAGAGTGTCAAGAAGAATTAGAAAGACTATATATAAAAATAACAGATATTATGGAAATAAAAGACACTAGACAAAATTAAAAATATACTTGAGATACAATAGCAGATTTGAAGAGCAGAAGAAAGAATCAGTGAGCTAGAAAACAGGTCAACTGAATTTGAACAGACAAAAGAACAAATGGAGAAAAAAATGGGAAATTTTGAGCAGGCTCTCAGGGAAATGATAGACTATACAAAATGCACAAATATACACATCATTGGTGTCTCAGAAGGAGGAAAGGAGAGAAAAGGGCCAGGAAGAATATTTGAAGAAATAGTGGCTGAAAATTTCCCAACCCTTATAAAAGACATAAATATGCAAATCCAGGAAGCCCAATGTACTCCAAATAGAATAAATCTGAATAGACCCACTCCAAGACACATAGTAATCAGACTGTCAAATGCCAAAGAAAAGGATAAAATTCTGAAAGCAGCAAGAGAAAAGTGATTCACCACATACAAGGGAAGTCAAATAAGATTAAGTGCTGATTTCTCATCAGGCACCATAGAGGCAAGAAGGCAGTGGTACGATATATTTTAAATACTGAAAGAGAAAAATTGCCAGCCAAAAATCCAGCAAAGTTGTTCTTCAAAAATGAGGGAGAGTTTAAAATATTCACAGATAAACAGAAGCTGAGAGAGTTCATTAATAAGAGACTAGCCCTACAAGAACTACTAAAGAGAGTGCTGCTGGCTGAAAAGACAGGAGAGAGAGGTCTGGAGGAGGGTACAGAACTGAAGAATATTAGTAAGGGTAACTTAAAGGATTAAAAGAGAGAGAAAAAAATAGATCTGTCAAATGAAAACCAAAGGATAAGATGTTTGAATCAAGAATTGCCTTTACAGTAATAACTTTGAATGCTAATGGATTTAACTCTCCAATCAAAAGACAGATTGGCAGAATAGATTTAAAAATATGATCCCTTTATATGCTGTTTACAATAGACTGACCTTAGACCCAAAGACTCAAATAAGTTGAAAGTGAAAGGAAGGAAAAAGATATTCCACACAAGTAGTAACCAAAAGAAAGCTGGGGTATCTATACTAATATCAGACAAGATAGACTTTAAATGCAAAGATGTTACAAGCGATAAAGAAGGAGACTATATAGTAATAAAAGGGGCAATTCAACAAGAAGAAATAACAATCATAATTATCTATGATCCCTATTGAGGTGCCTCAAAGTACATGAGGCAAACACTGGCAAAATTGAAGGGAGTAATAGATGACTCTACCATAATAGTGGAAGACTTCAACGCATTACTCTCTCCAGTAGATAGAACAACTAAGCAGAGGATCAATAAAGAAACAGAGAACATATATAATATGATAAATGAACTGGATCTAACAGACATTTATAGAACACTGCATCCCCAAACAGCAGGATACACATTTTTCTCAAGTGCTCATGGAACATTCTCAAGGATAGACCATGCTGGAGCACAAAACAGATCATAACAAACTTCAAAAGGATTGAAATTATACATAACAGAATGGGGCTGGAAATCAATAACAAATGGAGAACTGGAAAATACACAAATGTATGGAGGGTAAACAACCCACTCTTAAACAATCAGTGGGTCAGAGAAGAAATTGCAAGAGAAATAAGTAAATATCTTGAGACAAATGTAAACAAGAACACAGCGTATCAAAACTTACGGGATGCAGCGAAGGCTGTGCTGAGATGGCAATTTATGGCCGTAAATGCCTACATTAAAAAGGAGGAAACAACTAAAATCAACGCTCTAACTGAACAACTGGAGAAACTGGAGAAAGAACAGCAAATTAATCCCAAGGCAAGCAGAAGGAAAGAAATAACAAACATTAGAGCAGAAATTAATGAAATGGGGAATGTGAAAACAATAGAATTAATAAAACCAGAAGTCGGTTTTTTGAGATCAGTAAAATCGACAAACCCTTAGCCAGATGGACAAAGACAAAAAAGAGAGAAGCTGCAAATAAATAAAATCAGAAATGACTGCATTATTATGGACCCTGAAGAAATAAAAAAGATCATAATTGGTTACTGTGAACAACTGTATGCCAACAAGCTAGACAACTTAGATGAAATGGACAACTTCTACAAACATACAAACAACCTATGCTGATTTGAGAAGAAATAGAAGACCTCCACAAGCCAATCACAAGTAAAGAGATCAGTAACAAAAAACCTACCAAAAAAGAAAAGTCCAGGACTGGGTAGCTTCATGGTCAAGTTTTACCATTCATTCCAAGTAAAATTAATACCATTCCTGGTCAAACTCTTCCAAAACTTGAAGAAGAGGGAACACTACCTAACTCATTCTGTGAAGCCAGCATTACCCTAATATCAAAGCTGGATAAAGATACTGCAAGAAAAGAAAACTTCAGATCAATCTCTCTAATGAATATAGCTGCAGAAATCCTCAAAAAATGTCCTTGAAATAGAATCCAACAACATATTAAAAGAATTACACACCATGACCAAGGTGGGCTTTATTTCAGGTGTGCAAGGGTGAGTCAACATAAGAAAATCAATTAATATAATACACCACATTAACAAATTAAAAGGGAAAAACCACATGATCATCTCGATAGATGCAGAAAAGGCATCTGACAAAATTCTAATTCTTTCGTGATAAAAACACTTCAAAAGGTAGTAATCGAAGGAAAATTTCTCAACATGATAAAGGTCATACATGAAAAACCCACAGCTAATATCATACTCAATGGTGAAAGACTGAAAGCTTTCTCTAAGATCAGGAACAAGGCAAGGATGCCCCCTGTCACCACTGCTATTCAACATCATGCTAGAAGTTCTAACTAGAGCAGTGTACCAGTTTGTATATTTTTTGTCCCCCAGAAAAAGCCATGTTCTTTGATGCAGTCTTGTGGGGGCAGACATATTAGTGTTGTTTAGGTTGGATCACTGGAGTACTTTAAAAAAAGCCACACAGGCCCAGACACTGAGCTGCTAAGAGTAACATCTTGGAGAGCAGCTAAGAGTGACATTTTGGAGCTGCAGCTTACAGAGGCATTTTGAAGATGGCCATTGGAGCTGACACAGACATTTTAGAGAACACCATTTTGAAATACAACCTGGGAGCAAAGGAAGAAGACGCCAGCCATGTGCCTTCCCATCTAACAGAGGTTTTCAGATACCATTGGCCATCCTTCAGTGAAGGGATTCTTTGTTGATGCCTTACCTTGGACACTTTATGGCCTTAAGTCTGTAACTTTGTAACCAAATAAACCCCCTTTATAAAAGCCAATCCATTTCTGGTATTTTGCATAGTAGCAGGTTTAGCAAACCAGAATATTTAGCTTCCTGAGGAACAACCAAACCATCCTCCACAGTGGCTGTACCATTTTACATTTCCACCAGAAGTGCTTAAATGTTCCAAGGTAAGGCATCAACAAAGGTTAGATATTTAGATCAATGGAACGGAGTAGTCCATTGATTTTTGACAAAGGTGCCAAGGTGATTCAATGGGGGAAAGAATTGTACTGGGACAATCAATATCTATACATTAAAAAAAGGTGAACTTAGACCTTGCACGATACACAAAAATCAAGATGAATTATTGACCTAAACATAAAAGTTAAAATTATAAAACTTCTTGAAGAAGATACAGGAGAAAATCTTTGTGACTTTGAGTTAGGCAAAGTTTTCTTAGATATGACACCAAAGGTTACTAAAAATAGATTAGTGTTTTCTTGTTGCTGGATGGAGAGAGGTATGGACTGTAAAGTTACTCACAGAATTTTTGTAGGAGATGACTGAAATTTTTGTTATCTTGATTGTGGTGGTGGTTTCACTAGTGTATGTAACTGTCAAGCCTCATCAAACCATGCACTTGTAAGTGCATCCAGTTTATTTTTCATACATTATGTCTCATTAAAGTTGATAAAAAGAAGACAAAAGAAAATAACTTAATGTAAAGTTTCAATAGATGATTAGAAACCCTTAAAGAGAGAATTAGTGATCTGGAATATAGATCTGAAGTAATTACTAAGAATAAAGAACAGAGAAACAAAGGGGATGGAAAATGTGATAGAGAAGTGTGATGGTTGAATTGATGTGTCCACTTGGCCAAGTTATGGTGTTCAGTTGAACACATCAATTTCTTCTGCCTCTTCAAATCTACTGCTCTAGTATATATATATATTTTTAATCATCATTTTATTGAGGTATATTCACATACCACGCAGTCATACAAAACAAATCGTACTTTCGATTGTTTACAGTACCATTACATAGTTGTACATTCATCACCTAAATCAATCCCTGACACCTTCATTAGCACACACACAAAAATAACAAGAATAATAATTAGAGTGAAAAAGAGCAATTGAAGTAAAAAAGAACACTGGGTACCTTTGTCTGTTTGTTTCCTTCCCCTATTTTTCTACTCATCCATCCATAAACTAGACAAAGTGGAGTGTGGTCCTTATGGCTTTCCCAATCCCATTGTCACCCCTCATAAGCTACATTTTTATACAACTGTCTTCGAGATTCATGGGTTCTGGGTTGTAGTTTGATAGTTTCAGGTATCCACCACCAGCTACCCCAATTCTTTAGAACCTAAAAAGCGTTGTCTAAAGTGTCCGTAAGAGTGCCCTCCAGAGTGACCTCTCGGCTCGTTTTGGAATCTCTCTGCCACTGAAACTTATTTCATTTCCTTTCACATCCCCCTTTTGGTCAAGAAGATGTTCTCCGTCCCACGATGCCGGGTCTACATTCCTCCCCGGGAGTCATATTCTACGTTGCCAGGGAGATTCACTCCCCTGGGTGTCTGATCCCACGTAGGGGGGAGGGCAGTGATTTCACCTTTCAAGTTCGCTTAGCCAGAGAGAGAGGGCCACATCTGAGCAACAAAGAGGCATTCAGGAGGAGACTCTTAGGCACAAATATAGGGAGGCCTAGCCTCTCCTTTGCAGCAACCGTCTTCCCAAGGGTAAAACTTATGGTAGAGGGCTCAACCCATCAAACCACCAGTCCCCTATGTCTGTGGTCATGTTAGCAACCATGGAGGTGGGTTAGGCGAATACCCCTGCACTCTCCACAGGCTCCTCAAGGGGGCACTACACCTTTTTTTTTTCCTTGTTTTTCTTTCTTTTTTTTTTTTTTAACTTTCCCTTCTTTTTTAAATCAACTGTATGAAAAAAAAGTTAAAAAGAAAACAAACATACAATAAAAGAACATTTCAAAGAGACCATAACAAGGGAGTAAGAAAAAGACAACTAACCTAAGATAACTGCTTAACTTCCAACATGTTCCTACTTTACCCCAAGAAAGTTACCTAATATAGCAACATTTCTGTGAACTTGTTCCTACTATATCCATCAGAATTTAACAGACCATAGTCATTTCTGGGCATCCCCAGAACGTTAAATAGCTTATCTGTTCTTCTTGGATTATTGTTCCCCCTTCCTTAATTGCTCTCTACTGCTAGTTCCCCTACATTCTACATTATAAACCATTTGTTTTACATTTTTCAAAGTTCACATTAGTGGTAGCATACAATATTTCTCTTTTTGTGCCTGGCTTATTTCGCTCAGCATTATGTCTTCAAGGTTCATCCATGTTGTCATATGTTTCACGAGATCGTTCCTTCTTACTGCCGCGTAGTATTCCATCGTGTGTATATACCACATTTTATTTATCCACTCATCTGTTGAAGGACATTTGGGTTGTTTCCATCTCTTGGCAATTGTGGATAATGCTGCTATGAACATTGGCATGCAGATATCTGTTCGTGTCACTGCTTTCCGGTCTTCCGGGTATATACCGAGAAGTGCAATCGCTGGATCGAATGGTAACTTTATTTCTAGTTTTCTAAGGAACTGCCAGACTGACTTCCAGAGTGGCTGAACCATTATACAGTCCCACCAACAATGAATAAGAGTTCCAATTTCTCCACATCGCCTCCAGCATTTGTAGTTTCCTGTTTGTTTAATGGCAGCCATTCTAACCGGTGTTAGATGGTATCTCATTGTGGTTTTAATTTGCATCTCTCTAATAGCTAGTGAAGCTGAACATTTTTTCATGTGTTTCTTGGCCATTTGTATTTCCTCTTCAGAGAACTGTCTTTTCATATCTTTTGCCCATTTTATAATTGGGCTGTCTGTACTATTGTCATTGAGTTGTAGGATTTCTTTGTATATGCAAGATATCAGTCTTTTGTCAGATACATGGTTTCCGAAAATTTTTTCCCATTGAGTTGGCTGCCTCTTTACCTTTTTGAGAAATTCCTTTGAGGTGCAGAAACTTCTAAGCTTGAGGAGTTCCCATTTATCTATTTTCTCTTTTGTTGCTTGTGCTTTGGGTGTAAAGTCTAGGAAGTGGCCGCCTAATACAAGGTCTTGAAGATGTTTTCCTACGTTATCTTCTAGGAGTTTTATGGTACTTTCTTTTATATTGAGATCTTTGGTCCATTTTGAGTTAATTTTTGTGTAGGGGGTGAGGTGGGGGTCCTCTTTCATTCTTTTGGATATGGATATCCAACTCTCCCAGCCCCATTTGTTGAAAAGACCATTATGGCTCAGTTCAGTGACTTTGGGGGCCTTATCAAAGATCAGTCGGCCATAGATCTGAGGGTCTATCTCTGAATTCTCAATTCGATTCCATTGATCTATATGTCTATCTTTGTGCCAGTACCATGCTGTTTTGGCAACTGTGGCTTTATAATAAGCTTCAAAGTCAGGGAGTGTAAGTCCTCCCACTTCATTTTTCTTTTTTAGAGTGTCTTTAGCAATTCGAGGCATCTTCCCTTTCCAAATAAATTTGATAACTAGCTTTTCCAAGTCTATGAAGTAGGTTGTTGGAGTTTTGATTGGGATTGCATTGAATCTGTAGATGAGTTTGGGTAGAATTGACATCTTAATGACATTTAGCCTTCCTATCCATGAACAGGGAATATTTTTCCATCTTTTAAGGTCCCCTTCTATTTCTTTTAGTAGAGTTATGTAGTTTTCTTTGTATAGGTCTTTTACATCTTTGGTTAAGTTTATTCCTAGGTACTTGATTTTTTTAGTTGCTATTGAAAATGGTATCTTTTTCTGGAGTGTCTCCTCAGTTTGTTCATTTCTAGCATATAGAAACATTACTGACTTATGTGCATTAATCTTGTATCCAGCTACTTTGCTAAATTTGTTTATTAGCTCTAGTAGCTGTATCGTTGATTTCTCAGGGTTTTCTAAATATAAGATCATATCATCTGCAAACAATGACAGTTTTACTTCTTCTTTTCCAATTTGGATGCCTTTTATTTCTTTGTCTTGCCAGATTGCCCTGGCTAGCACTTCCAGCACAATGTTGAATAACAGTGGTGACAGCGGGCATCCTTGTCTTGTTCCTGATCTTAGAGGGAAGGCTTTCAGTCTCTCACCATTGAGTACTATGCTGGCTGTGGGTTTTTCATATATGCTCTTTATCATGTTGAGGAAGTTTCCTTCAATTCCTACCTTTTGAAGTGTTTTTATCAAAAGGGATGTTGGATTTTGTCAAATGCTTTTTCAGCATCTATTGAGATGATCAATTGATTTTTCCCTTTCGAGTTTTTAATGTGTTGTAATACATTGATTGTTTTTCTTATGTTGAACCATCCTTGCATGCCTGGAATGAACCCCACTTGGTCATGGTGTATGATTTTTTTAATGTGTCTTTGGATTCGATTTGCAAGTATTTTGTTGAGGATTTTTGCATCTATATTCATTAGGGAGATTGGCCGGTAGTTTTCCTTTTTTGTAGCATCTTTGCCTGGTTTTGGTATTAGATTGATGTTAGCTTCATAAAATGAGTTAGGTAGTGTTCCCTTTTCTTCAATGTTTTGAAAGAGTTTGAGTAAGATTGGTGTCAGTTCTTTCTGGAAAGTTTGGTAGAATTCCCCTGTGAAGCCATCTGGCCCTGGGCATTTATTTGTGGGAAGATTTTTGATGACTGATTGGATCTCTTTGCTTGTGATGGGTTGGTTGAGGTCTTCTATTTCTTCTCTGGTCAGTCTAGGTTGTTCATATGTTTCCAGGAAATTGTCCATTTCTTCTACATTGTCCAGTTTGTTGCCATACAGTTGTTCATAATATCCTCTTATAATTTTTTTAATTTCTTCAGGATCTGCAGTTATGTCACCTTTTTCATTCATTATTTTGTTTATATGGGTCTTCTCTCTTTTTGATTTTGTCAGTCTAGCTAGGGGCTTGTCAATCTTGTTGATCTTCTCAAAGAACCAACTTTTGGTGATATTTATCCTCTCTATTGTTTTTTTGTTCTCTATGTCATTTATTTCTGCTTTAATCCTTGTTATTTCTTTTCTTCTACTTGGTTTAGGATTGGTTTGCTGTTCATTTTCTAGCTTCTTCAGTTGATCCATTAGTTCTTTGATTTTGGCTCTTTCTTCCTTTTTAATATATGCGTTTAGTGCTATAAATTTCCCCCTTAGCACTGCTTTTGCTGCATCCCATAGATTTTGGTATGTTGTGTTCTCATTTTCATTCGTTTCTATATATTTAGCAATTTCTCTTGCTATTTCTTCTTTAACCCACTGATTGTTTAGGAGTGTGTTGTTTAACCTCCAGGTATTTGTGAATTTTCTAAGTCTCTGATGGTTATTGACTTCTAATTGTATTCCATTGTGGTCAGAGAATGTGGTTTGAATAATTTCAATCTTTTTAAATTTATTGAGGCTTGTTTTATGTCCCAGCATATGATCTATTCTGGAGAAAGTTCCGTGAGCACTAGGAAAGTATGTGTATCCTGGTGATTTGGGATGTAATGTCCTGTATATGTCTGTTAAATCTAATTCATTTATCAGATTGTTTAGGTTTTCAATTTCCTTATTGGTCTTCTGTCTGGTTGATCTATCTATAGGAGAGAGTGATGTGTTGAAGTCTCCCACAATTATTGTGGAAACATCAATTGCTTCCTTTAGTTTTGCCAGTGTTTCTCTCATGTATTTTGTGGCACCTTGATTGGGTGCATAGACATTTACGATTGTTATTTCTTCTTGCTGAATTGCCCCTTTTATTATTATGTAGTGGCCTTCTTTGTCTCTCAAAACATCCCTGCATTTGAAGTCTATTTTATCTGAGATTAATATTGCTACACCTGCTTTCTTTTGGCTGTAGCTTGCATGAAATATTTTTTTCCATCCTTTCACTTTCAGTTTCTTTGTGTCCCTGTGTCTAAGATGAGTCTCTTGTATGCAACATATTGATGGTTCATTTTTTTTGATCCATTCTGCGAATCTATATCTTTTAATTGGGGAGTTTAATCCATTTACATTCAACGTTATAACCGTGAAGGCATTTCTTGAATCGGCCATCTTATCCTTTGGTTCATGTTTGCCATATTTTTCCCTCTCTATATTAATATCCTTTATTGTACCCATACCGAATCTCTTTAGTACTGAACCTTTCTCCAAGTCTCTCTGTCCTTTCTTTGTTTCTCTGTTTGTAGGGCTCCCTTGAGTATCTCCAGTAGGGCAGGTCTCTTGTTAGCAAATTCTCTCAGCATTTGTTTGTCTGTGAACAATTTAAGCTCTCCCTCAAATTTGAAGGAGAGCTTTGCTGGATAAAGTATTCTTGGCTGGAAATTTTTCTCACTCAGAATTTTAAATATATCGTGCCACTGCCTTCTTGCCTCCATGGTGGCTGCTGAGTAGTCACTACTTAGTCTTATGCTGTTTCCTTTGTATGTGGTGAATTGCTTTTCTCTTGCTGCTTTCAGAACTTGCTCCTTCTCTTCTGTGCTTGACAGTGTGATCAGTATATGTCTCGGAGTGGGTTTATTTGGATTTATTCTATTTGGAGTTCGCTGAGCATTTATGATTTGTGTATTTATGTTGTTTAGAAGATTTGGGAAGTTTTCCCCAACAATTTCTTTGAATACTCTTCCTAGACCTTTACCCTTTTCTTCCCCTTCTGGGACACCAATGAGTCTTATATTTGGACGTTTCATATTATCTATCATATCCCTGAGGTCCATTTCGATTTTTTCAATTTTTTTCCCCATTCTTTCTTTTATGCTTTCATTTTCCATTCTGTCATCTTCCAGGTCACTGATTCATTGTTCAACTTCCTCTAGTCTTGTACTATGAGTGTCCAGAGTCTTTTTAATTTGGTCAACAGTTTCTTTAATTTCCATAAGATCATCCATTTTTTTATTTAGTCTTGCAATGTCTTCTTTATGCTCTTCTAGAGTCTTCTTGATTTCCTTTATCTCCCGTACTATGGTCTCATTGTTCATCTTTAGTTCTTTGAGTAGCTGCTCTAGGTGCTGTGTCTCTTCTGGTCTTTTGATTTGGGTGCTTGGGCTTGGGTTATCCATATCGTCTGGTTTTTTCATATGCTTTATAATTTTCTGTTGTTTTTGGCCTCGTGGCATTTGCTGAACTTGATAGGGTTCTTTTAGGGTTTGTAGACCTATTGAAGTCCTTATCGCTAATTTATCAGATCTACAGCTTCGTGGAGTACACTTTCTCTAACTAACCAGCAGGTGGCGTCCACGAGCCACCTGTTCTCCACAAGCCAGTTCTCCCCTGGTTAGCCTTTTTGGTGAGTGGGGGAGTGAGTCTTGTGGGGTCCAATTGGTGTACCAAGCTTGCGTGTGTAGTTGGTGTTGCCTGCCCTGTATGTGGGGCGTGTTTCTGGGCAGTCGGGAAGGGGGTTGGCCCTAACAATGAAATCTCCCTGGTGATCCTAGAGTTTTAAAGCTGCTGCAATAGTCTAATCCTTCAGTTCAGTCCTGCCACAGTTTGTCTCTGCCACTGACCCACAAGTCCTTGGTATTGGCGTATGGCTCCTGAGACTTGCAAGTGGGCCCCTCTTCCAGGCTGTGCACCCCGGGTCGTCTGTTGAGGGATGACTGTGCTATGTCACAGGTGAGTGCCGTCCCCCCAGGGCAGTTTTGGGCTGCTGGGCTGTGTAGGGAGGCTCCCAGTCTGCTCAAATGATGGCTGAGTGGGGCTTTGTTAATTCACACTGCTCCACCTTCCCAACTCTGGGACAATCAGCTGAGGTTGCAGGGAAGGCTAATGTCCACGCCCAGTTTTGTGGTGTGTGCCTGTTATTTGAAGCACTTCCGTCACACTGGGTTGTCTGGGGCAGCTCTGGGCTATGGGGCTGGCGATGGGCAGGAGTGTTTCCTGTCCACCAGGATGGTGGCTGTGAGCGGACACCCCCCTTTTCTTGGGAAGTTGTGGTGTTTAGTGAATTTTCTCAGCCACTGGATTATTGCCTTTTGTCTCAGAGCTCTCTTAGTTCTGCTCTTGACTTGACATGCCCAAATTGAAAGTCTTTGAAGCTTTCTGTATTGGGCTTCTGAGAGTAATTGTTTTAGAAAAAGAAAAAAGGATTAAAAAAAAAAAAAAGAAGGGGGGGCCCTCCTCAGAGATCTAATGGGTTATTGAAATGCTAATAGACAAAGCAACCAGGGCCATTAAGGAAAGGTCCACAGGGCAGAGAGATCAGCTTTTCTTCGGGATTTGCATATCTGCCTCAAGGCCTGAGCTCTGCCCTTCCCCTTTCTGTGTTCACCAGAACTCCAAAAATCCTCTGCTTTTATTTTGGAGTTTTTCGTGTTGTTTTTTTTTTTTTTTCTATGCCTGTCTCCTCTCTGCTGGGCTGGCTGCTCTCAGATTCTCCGGTGTCTGGTCTCAGTCTATCTATGGTTGGAGTTTGGATCAGTAGAATGAGTTTCCGATAAGGGCTGCCACTGCAGTTCTCCCTTCTCCTTCCCGGAGCTGACAGCCCCTCCTCCCATGGGACTGAGCCTGGCAGGGAGGGGCGCGGGTCCCCTGGCCGCAAAAACTTACAGATTTCGCTGATCTCAGCAGTTCGACATTTTCATGAGTGTTGTATGAAGTATGCCCAAAGACAGAATGCTCTGTGGTGTCCAGTCCACGCAGTTCCTGGCTTTCTACCTACTTTCCTGGAGGAGTAACTAAAACATACAGCTCACCAGTCTGCCATCTTGCCCCGCCTCTCTAGTATATTTTTAATTTGATCTATCTTTTATTTCCATAAGATTTGCTATTTTTTAATTTACCCTTTCAAATTCTTCTTTATACTCTTTAGCCAACTCACTGAAGTTGTGTGTACTTCTTGGTTAATTGTTCCAGGTTCTGTTTCTCTTGCAGCTTTTAAATTTGGTCTTTTATCTTGTCCATATCTTCTTGGGTCTTTATGTGCTTTGTGATTCTCTGTTGACTTCAGGGCATTTGCTTATCTTGATAAGGTTATTTTGGGAAATGCAGGATTATTTGAACATTTATATATATTTTTGGCAGAGCCACAGCTTGCTGGAGTAAACTTTCCCTATCTTCCCAGCAGATGGCATTCTTGAGCCACCTCTTACCCTCAAGCCAGCTCTCCCCCAGCTGCACCTGTGCACTGGGCAGGGCCCAAACTAGGTGGAAATCCAATCAGTGCACCAGTTCCCCATATGCACTGGGGACTGCCAGCCCTGGGGGTGTGGAATGGACCCTCTGCAGTTCGGCAGGGAGTCCACTTAATGGCACTGTGGGTCTCTGGTGATTCCTGCACCTCTGAGTAGATCACTCTCAGGCTGTGGGACTGTGTCTTACCCTCCAGCTCAAACATGCCCTGCTCCCTGCTCATCATGTGCCTGCAAGCCTCTGAGGTGTCAGAGGAGCTCATGGTGTTTCCGTGTGGCACCCTAGCCTATCCCCACCTCTCGCCCATGCACACCATGGGTTTCCATGGAGGGAGTGTAAATGAGGTCAACACAGTTTCAGTGTTTCCCAGGTTCCCTCAAGGGAACTCTCAGCCGTGGGGCTGAGGAGGATTATTTCCCCAACTAAGTGCTGAGATGGGTGTGCGAGGAGTGGAGAACTGCTCCTTCCCCTGCTCAGCGGCTCTTTCACCACTGCCAGCCCCTGGCAGTGGTCTTGGCTGAATAAACTCACCTCATCCTTTTTGACTCAATTTCTCTCCTTTTTCATCCAAATCCCCACCCCTCCACATATTGTAGAGGTCCTTTTCTGCCCGCTCACATCCTGAAACCACTGTCCTGGCTGTTTTTCTGCCTTTTCTCTAGTTTTTTTTCATGGAGAAGTTTGCTCTGCCTCACCTATTCTGCCATCTTCCCAGAAGTCTGAATTTTTTCTTTTTTAAAGACTACAAAATGTTAGGTCGGAGTCGTTCAGGAATCCACACAACGCAGCAAGTCAAAGTTTAAGTATAAAGTTTAAGATTTATTAGAGGAAGAAAGCAGGTGGGAGCCAGCAAAAAGAAAGAAAATGGCTCCAGCTCTCTATCTGAGAGCAGCATTTTTTAAAGGAAAAACCCACTTTGGGATGGGAGGGTGTTGGGGGGAAGGGTGCCTGCTGAGTGTGTTCTGTGCCTCGATTGGGTAAATGCCTATCAATTTTTGGGCTGATTGGTTGCTAGGGTTCTGAGCATTATTCTTCTTTGAAATGTAGCTGTGTTATCTATCTAGGGAGAGCAGGCCTTTCTGTTTGTTCATCTTACGGACATATCTGACCTCGCCTTACTCGCCTTGGAGGCGCCACTGTGGCTGGAACAGCCTTGAACAGCCTTGAACAGCCTTCATTTTTCAGTTTATGGGGCACCTGTTTTCTGTGAGATAAGCTGCGGGGCCCCTGGGTCAGACACTCCTTCTACATGTTAGTTTCTTTTTCTGGGATCTAACACAAAAGACATTTTAGACACATTGGAGACATTTTAATATAGATCCTAAACTGTATGATACTAGTGAATTAATGTTACATTTTTAGATCTGATAATTATATTGTGGAGTATTGGACAGTGTCTTCATTCTTAGTAGATGAATGCTGAAGCATTTACCAGGGATCTAAGGAAACATAAGGAGAGAGAAAGGTTGGAAGTGAAAGAATGGAAAAAGAATCTTATTAGGCAAATATCAACCAAAAAGAAAACTGGTGTAGCTGTATAAATATCAACATTCAGTTTGCTAGGAGGATATAATATTTCTAAATTTGAAATAATAAAGTAAAAAACAGACAAAACTGTATGAATTAATAAATTTACCATATTTGTGAAGCAATTTAAAAGTAACCCGTTAATTGAAAACAAGCATAAATGAATCACAATTTTTTTTTTTTTTTACCATTTAAACAGTACAGTTAACAAGCTTGATCAACTAGACTTACATGTAATATGCCCAACAATTTGAGAATGTCATTTTATTGTTATAGTATCTAAGCATGGACAGAACATTTAGGAAAATAGACTTATGTATCAGACTTAAAACAAGTCTCAACAGATTTAAAGTAATTTTTATCTTAAAGCTTAGGTGGGTTTAAGGAGAATGGACTTTGGAAGTAGGCTGGCTGGGTTTGAATCAAAGCTCCGCCACTACTAAGTGTGCAATCTTGGACAAGTTACCTAACCCACTAACCTTCAGTTTCTTCATCTGTAATTTGGGAATAATAATACCTACCTGTGGGGTTCCTGTGAGTATTGAATGAGTTATCACTTGAAAAGCTCCAAGAACAGTACTGTTTGCCATATGCTCTTCTCAGGGCTTTTTAAGTGCTTTCTATTATTATTGCTGCTGTTGTTTTTATTACTATTTTCTAGCCTGATACCAGTTAAGTTAGAATTCAACAACAAAAAGAACTTTAAAAATAAAAACTGTTTATTAGGAAATTTAAAAGCATACTTCAATGCTGGAATCACATGGGAATTAAGAGAATGCATTGATCTGAACAAAAACGAAAATAACAAATGTCAAAAATTTAAAGGGAGATCCTGGAGAAAATTTTATAGTATTGACTATATATATATTAGATTAGATTAGAGTAAAGGCTGAAAATTAATAGCCAAGCATACAGTCTAGGAGGCTGAAACAGGAATATCAAAATGAACGTAGTGTAAGTAGAAAGAAAGAAATGATAAAGATAATAGCAGGAATTAATGAACAAGAAAACAGACATGCAGTAGGTTAGACAAATCCAATCCAACTCTTTAAAAAGGCTAATAAAAATGATAAACCTCTGGCAAGACTAATTAAGAAATAAAAGAATCAAGTAATATTAGGAATTAAAATGGGGACATAAATACCAATCCAGCAGAAGTTTTTAAAAATTGAATATTAAGAACCCCTTTGTGCTGCTAATTTTGAAAATTTCAAAACAGACAAATTCACAGAAAAATATAACATCAGAATTGACTTAAGATGAAATCGAGAACCTGGATGATCTTATAGCCATTAAAGAAAGTCAGTAATTAAGGAAACACCAGGTTCAAGTGGGTTTTTCTGAAGAGTTCAACCAAACCTTTAAGAAACAGATAATTTCAATTTTATGTAAATTCTTCTAAGCAATATAAAAGAGGAATTTCTACCCATATCATTAAAACCAAACCAAAACAAAATCAAGAAAATAATTACTGGCCTTCTCACTTGTGAACATAAATACGGAAAACAAAGGTCTATGAATACTGAAACTTTATATAATTATATATATATTTTTGGATGCTGGGGTATTGGAGTGGCTGGAAGGAGGTAAATGACACAGTGGAACTGAAGCCTATAGCATCCCTTGTGATTTGCTGCATAGCTGCTTGTTGAATTGCTCCTTGAAAGGCTTCACCTTTCTGTATATACCTTGTATTGCATAATAAGGAAGAAACTGAAACTGTGGAACTGTAACCCATACCATAACAATTTTTTCAAATTCAGTTTTATCAAGATATATTCACATACCATACACTCATCCATGGTGTACAATCAACTGTTCACAGTGCCATCATATTTGTGCCTTCATAACCCCAATCCATTTTTGAACATTTTCTTTACACCAGAAAGAATAAAAATAAGAATAAAAAAAAGTAAAAAAGAACACCCAAATCATCCCTCCCATCCCACCTGTGTCAGTTTGAATGTTTTATGTTCCCCAAACAGCATTATCCTTGATGGCAATCTTGTGGGGCAGACATATTAGTGGGGATTAGGTTGGAACGTTTGGATTAGGTTGTTTGCATGGAAATGTGCCCCACCCAACTGTAGGTCATAACTTTGAGGAGATATTTCCATGGAGGTGTAGCCCCACCCATTGAGGGTGGGCCTTGATCAGTGGAGCCATATAAATGAGCTGATGGGCAGAGGGAACTCAGTGCAGCTGTGAGTGACATTTTGAAGAGGAGCTACAGCCAAGAGGGACACTTTGAAGATAGCACAGGAGCTGCAGGTGAGAGACAGTTTGAAGACAGCTGTTGAAAGCAGACTCTTGCTCCAGAGAAGCTAAGAGAGGACAAATACCCCAAGTCCAACTAAGAGTAACATTTTTGAGGAACTGCAGCCTAGAGAGGAACATCCTGGGAGAAAGCCATTTTGAAACCAGAACTTTGGAGAAGACACCAGCCACGTGCCTTCCCAGCTAACAGAGGTTTTCCGGACACCATTGGCCATCCTCCAGTGAAGGTACCTGATTGTTGATGCGTTACCTGGGACGCTTTATGGCCTTAGGACTGTAACTGTGTAACCAAATAAACCCCCTTTTATAAAAGCCAATCCATTTCTGGTGTTTTGCATTCCGGCAGCATTAGCAATCTAGAACACCACCCCAATCTTCATTTAGTCCCTATCCCCATTTTTCTACTCATCCATCCATACACTGAGTAAAAGGAGTGTTACCCACAAGTTTTTCACCATCACACTGTCACCTCTTGTAAGCTACATAGTTACACAATCGTCTTCAAGAGTCAAGGCTACTGGGTTGGAGTTGATACCTTCAGGTATTTACTTCTAGCTATTCTAATTCACTAAAACCTAGAAAGGAATATCTATATAGTGCATAAGGAAGCCCATCAGGGTGACATCTCAACTGCATTTGAAATCTCTCAGCCAGTGAAACTTTTGTTTCATTCACTTCCCCCTTTTGGTCAGAAGATATTCTCAATCCCACAATGCCAGGTCCAGGTTCATCCCCGGGAGTCATATCCTGCATTGCCAGGCAGATTTACACCCCTGGGAGTCAGGTCCCACGTAGGGGGAAGGGCAGTGAATTCACCTGCTGAGTGGCCTAGCTAGAGAGAGAGGGCCACATCTGAGCAGCAAAGAGGCACTTAGGGGGAGACTCTTAGGCACAGTTATAAGCAAGCTTAGCCTCTCCCTTGCAGCAACAAGCCTCACGAGGGCAAGCCCCAAGATAGAGGGCTCAACATACCAAACTGTCAGCCCTCAATGTTTATGAGAACATCAACAACAACCCAAGCGAGGAAGTCCAACACTTCCACATTTTCTCCCGGCTCCTCAGGGGAGCCCTGCATATATGTTTTTATTCTCTGCCTGAATTACTCTGGGATATATCACTATTTCACACTAACCTGTGCAAACCTACTAGATCTCAATTCCTGTCCAAAGTTCCATGTAATCATGGTGTCTGAACAAGCTGACTATGCAAGTTAAATTGTTTAGTGTACTACAGAAAATATAGCTCCTGCTACAGATAATCATCTCTTCCCTTGGTCTCACATGGAAGTTGAAGTTTTAAAACACAGTTTGTATCATCTTTTACCCTTTAGCCCAGTTTGCCCTAGTCCTAACCAGATCTGCTTCATTCATATCTCTAATTGAAGTCTAGACTCTTTTTCAGCTTTTTAAACAGTTGCTGTACGTGCTAATACTGACGCCATAACAATTTTTGAAATTACCTATATAACTGTTTGTTGAGCTGTACATTGAGAGCTGACATCTTTCTGTATGTATGTTATATTTTACAATAATGGAAATGGCTGAAGTTGTGGAATTGTAACCCATGACATTCTTTGAGGTTTGCTCTCTAACTACTTGTGAAATTGTACTTTGAAAGTTATCACTGTTATGTATATAGGTTAAAGTTCACAATAAAAAAAAAGAAATCTTAAACAACCAAATCCAGCAGTACATGACAAAAATATGGTAACTTGATCAAGCTGAGTTTTCCCAGAAATTCAG
Organism: Choloepus didactylus; assembly: GCF_015220235.1. NCBI lineage: Eukaryota > Metazoa > Chordata > Mammalia > Pilosa > Megalonychidae > Choloepus > Choloepus didactylus. Next base: position 36,334,297 of record NC_051326.1, read on the forward strand.
AGGTTATTTATCATTAGAAGATCTGTAAATATAAGTTACCATTTAACAGATTAAAGGAAAAGATACACTTACCAGATTAGGGTGAAAAGTATAGAAGTATACATCTATTCATGATAAAAGCTCTTAGCTTTTGGATTAGAAGGGAACTTCTTTAACTTGATAAAGGTTATCTACTGAAAATATATATCTTAGATTTATCATTTAAGTTCGAGTGATACAATATACTCATCATCACCATTCCTATTTATCTTTGTGTTATAGGTCCTAGCCAGCTCAGTAAGACAAGAAGAAAAAATAAAAGTATATAGATTAAAATGGAAAACACAAAATTTCCATTATTTGTTGATTATATGTTTGTCTACAGAGGAAACAAAGAATTTTGAGATTGTAGGCAATTCTCTATACTAACCACAATTTTGAAGAGATAAAATTTAAATGCAACCAAAAAATAAGGTTCCTAGTAAGATACCTAAGAAAAGATAGGCAAGACCTTTATTGAAAGAATTATAAAACTTTATTGAAAAAAATTCAAGAATACTTAAATAAGTGGAGAGACACTATGTTCATTGATAGGGAGATTGAATATTGTAAAGATGTATTTCTCACCAAATTGTTCTAAAGAGTCAACGCAATCTTATTAAAATCCCAATGAGATTTTTCATGGAATTTGATCAAAATTATTTGAAAGAGCTGAGGGCCAAGAGGAGTCAAGGTACTCTTGAAGAACAAAAATGGAGAGAGGACTTAGCCTACTAGATATCAAGCTTATTTTAAAAGCTATGCATTACTACAAATAGACCAGTGTAACAGAATAGTGAACGCTATACATATGAAAACTTAATATTGATGATAGACATACTCTGCAGATCAATAGTCATACCATCATTCTACAGAGCAGGACATCAATAAATAATACCTACTAGTAAAAAAATCAAGAATTAACAGTATAATCATATTATTTAGAAATTTTGAGGTAAACACATACACACACATACACACAATGAAGCTAAACTTTGAAAATTGTTGCCCCTGGGGAAAAGGGATGGGTGAGCAGGAAACAAGGAACTACTTTTTTTTTTTAATGAATCTCTTAGAAACTTTTTTTTTTTAATTGGTAGTGAATAACTTTGAAAAGTGAAAAAAAATTAAAAATTTTGATATTGTATCTTATAAGATATATTTTTTAATATGCTTGTCTTATAGTGAGTTATCTTCCTAGTGCTGCAACCCATGGCCAATAGGTGAGGTTCCTCTGATTTACAGGAACATATTGAAATTTACATATACATAATTTAATTTTTTTTACTGTAAAAAGCTTTTCACAGTCTTAAGTGGTTTGCATTTCTGGTATTTGAAACAAGTTGTCATTTGATAGAAATTTTATATTATCTACTTTTACTTCTTAGCTTACTGTTAGAAATAATTTTTTTGGCTTATAAGTGCAACTTTTCTTAATGGTGAATTGTTATTGTTTTAAGAAGGATGTTACTAATATTGCTATATTTTTCTCCTTTTTTAGATAACAGAAAGTAATAAAAGATTTGATATAGGTAGTAGCTGCACTCTAGTTTGTGCTGCTTAAGCACTGTTCAGAATATCACTGTCTTCTTGGTGCTGCCCTTTAAGAGGACCATTAACAAATTTAAATGGTACCCAGAAAGGGATGGATATAGGTATAATGTTGGCCCTGATAATCATGGTCCTTGTGGATATACTTAGTATAATTAGCTTGGAGAATAGAAGACTAAAGGATGACCTAATGTCTTTCAAATATTTGATAGGATGACATGTTTTCGAAATAGGGAACTTGTACTGTGTTGTCTGAAATCATGATCAAAACCAGTAGAGGAAATTACAGAGCAGTAGATTTTGCTCAATATGAAAAGCTACAGGAAGCTCACCCTGAAGTATAGAGCTCCTTTTTTTCTGGAAGTATTTTAAGTATAGGTTAGGTATCCTTTCTGCGAAATTCCTGAGAGTTGGCGTTTTCATTGTGTGGAAGTTGATCTTCTAAGGTCCTTTAAAAGTTTTCAGATTATTTTGTGACATTGAGTTACTTGGTTAGCTTTGAGTATTTTCTGTTTTTCAGACCACTGAATGGAGGCTAAGCTATGTCAATAAGGAATTTGCTGTCTGCCCCTCTTACCCACCAATTGTCATAGTGCCCCAATCCATTGATGATGAAGCTCTTCGGAAGGTAGCTACATTTCGACATGGAGGACGCTTCCCAGTACTAAGCTATTATCATAAGAAAAATGGAATGGTAAGTGTATAGTACTATAGCTTGATCTCCTGAAAGGCTTGGTTTGGGCATCTTTTCTATGAAATGTGCTCTTTTCCTATGTACCTAGGATTTTCTCCATTTAAACTTTAGGGAATTAGCAGTAGGGTGATTTCAGTTATCAGGATATGACTCTGAATTCTTTCCATGATACTGCTTAACCTTAGAAAAGTGCAGATAGGCTTATCTTCAGTACGTAGTACAAAAGGAACCAGTGTTTGATGCATATAACAACATTCTTAAGATAGAAAAATAAGAAATTTCTTTGGCCAGAATAGTCTTATTTTATGTTATGTTATTAGCATAAGATGTTATTTTAACTATTCTCAGAACTTTCCATGTAAAACATGAATAGAGCAGACATTTTATTTTCAAAAGGGAGAAGAGACATACGTCATTATTCGCAACTTAAATAAACATAGGAGTCAGGAATTAAATAGGCAATACTTGCTGTATATTTGTTTCCAAAGTATTTATCTAAGACTATTTCTCTCCTTTCATTTTTTCTCAGTCAATAAACATGGCTTCTTATTTTGAAACTAATAATAAATTAGCAAATGAATTCTATCCATCTTCCATTTTCCTTTTTCCCTTGGTAATAAGTGAAACTTGGATATTTAGGGTAAAAAGATTTAAAAAATTTTGCAATGTTGACATCAGGCAACCTCTCCTGTTTGCTTATAGTATTGCTCTTTAATGGGATTCATTATAAAGCATTTTAACAACTGTTATTAAATATAGTGTTGTGTCCATTTAAATGGTAAGTGCTGTTCGAAAGATGATTGATTCAAAATTAACCATTGTCATCCTCTGGATGATCTTCCTTGCTCATGTTAAAATTCAAGGTAGTTAAGATATCAGTATACATTATAGTGTCTCTTGAAACAACTCTTAAACTGTTCACCATGGAAGATATCAGTATGGTAGATATTGATTTCTTGGGAACAGTTTCAAAAGCAAACCATCAAAATATATAGTTGATGGTCTTTGGAAACAAACAGTTAAGTCTTGGAAAATTGAAAGGGATGGAGGGCCACTAGAGAATAAATAACAGATAAGCAGCTTTCAAGATACTGAAAATGATTGCCCAAACAAGAATAGTGCATAAACATTTTTTACTTTGTAATTGGTGCCTTTTATTTCTACACTTCTTGCTAAAACTGCCAACCCTAAATATATGTGATTGAAGTAAAGATTTATTGGCTTGTAGGCCATTATTGTCTTCAATACAGAGTCAGGTCTACTGGGTATTCAATTCATTGGCTAAATCTTAAAGAGGAACTATAATTTATTATGCAAAAGTGTTTTGAGATTGTAGGAAGAAAAGACCTATAAAAGTATAAGGCTTATGTTTGTTTTGCAGTTCTATTGCCCATACATAGAAATTTTTTTTGGATCAAATCCACCTCCGAAGTGTCACATATTTGTTTTTGAGATACTTGTAATCTAGCTAATTTATTCATGTTTTCAGAAAATATAAAAGCAGCTGCTGTTGAATTTTAAGTTGGATTGTGCTTCTAGGTAATTATGCGAAGTGGTCAGCCACTCACTGGCACAAATGGTAGACGGTGCAAAGAAGATGAGAAGCTGATAAATGCTACCCTTCGGGCAGGAAAACGTGGCTACATCATTGACACCCGATCTCTAAATGTGGCTCAGCAAGCTAGAGCCAAAGGAGGTGGCTTCGAACAAGAAGCTCATTATCCCCAGTGGAGGCGAATTCATAAGTCTATTGAGAGGTAAAAGATTCTGAAGACAATAATGGACTCTTATTTGAAGCTAATTAGAGCGGGTAGGCCCTTAGCTGTTCAAAAATCACAAGTGTTCAAATGAACCTACACATTGACTTAGGGTCAAAAATTGGCTGGATCTCCTCTCATATTTTAGAAGATAAACAAAAGACTTATTCTAGATGCCCACAGCTGAGTTTTAGTCCAATAACTAGCAGTGGGGAGATGGCACCAGAACGTCCGGTGTTTAGATCAGTGGGAAAAGGATCACAATTGTAAGTGGCACCGTGTCTTGTGACCTTTCACAAAATGCAGTGTTTGGCCCTGTCCCCTAGTCAGATAATTCAGGTATGTGAGATGGATTTAATCTGTTTCAGATGTGGAATAGCTTACCATGATAGGCATTGTGAACATTTTTGCATCTATGTTTAAATATTAGGTTTTCAATCCTTATCAAGGTACTTTATTACAAGGTAAACAATTTTATAATACTTGAAGCTACTTTTAATATCTTGGAGGCTGAGTTTTTGGTTTGGTTTTGTTCTTTAACATTCTGTGTTCTCTTTTTTTCTTGATTTTGAAAGGTATCACATTCTTCAGGAAAGCTTAATCAAACTCGTGGAAGCTTGTAATGACCAAACGCATAACATGGACCGATGGCTCAGTAAATTGGAGGCGTCCAATTGGCTGACTCATATCAAAGAGATTCTGACAACTGCCTGTTTAGCAGCTCAGTGCATTGACAGGTAAAGTGCATTTCAAGGTTCATGAAAGCGATAGGCATAGGTAAATAGACTTTGCTTTTATCCAGACATATGTTTATAAATTATGCTAAGGTTTGTGCATATACTGTATCTTATGCTCAGATCATTTTATAAATTGCTATATAAGATAATTAGTTAACCCCATTCCATTATAGATGAGGAATGTACATAGAGTATGACATTTAATAGATAATTAATGTTTGTTAAATGAATGTGACCCATGTACATATACACATCTTCTATGACCCAAATTTTTAAAATACTATAGAACCTGCTTTTTCTATAAAATCCTTAAGTTGTCAGTCTACCAGTTTCTTTCTTTTTTTTTAATCTTCATTTTATTGAGATATATTCACATACCACGCATTCATACAAAACAAATCGTACATTCGATTGTTCACAGTACCATTACATAGTTGTACATTCATCACCTAAATCAATCCTTGACACCTTCATTAGCACACACACAAAAATAACAAGAATAATAATTAAAGTGAAAAAGAGCAATTGAAGTAAAAAAGAACACTGGGTATCTTTGTCTGTTTGTTTGTTTCCTTCCCCTATTTTTCTACTCATCCATCCATAAACTAGACAAAGTGGAGTATGGACCTTATGGCTTTCCCAATCCCATTGTCACCCCTCATAAGCTACATTTTTATACAATTGTCTTTGAGATTCATGGGTTCTGGGTTGTAGTTTGATAGTTTCAGGTATCCACCACCAGCTACCCCAATTCTTTAGAACCTAAAAAGGGTTGTCTAAAGTGTGCGTAAGAGTGCCCACCAGAGTGACCTCTCGGCTCCTTTTGGAATCTCTCTGCCACTGAAGCTTATTTCATTTCCTTTCACATCCCCCTTTTGGTCAAGAAGATGTTCTCCGTCCCACGATGCCAGGTCTACATTCCTCCCCGGGAGTCATATTCCACGTTGCCAGGGAGATTCACTCCCCTGGGTGTCTGATCCCACGTAGGGGGGAGAGCAGTGATTTCACCTTTCAAGCTGGCTTAGCTAGAGAGAGAGGGCCACATCTGAGCAACAAACAGGCATTCGGGAGGAGGCTCTTAGGCACTATTATAGGGAGGCCTAGCCTCTCCTTTGCAGCAGCTGTCTTCCCAAGGATAAAACCTATGGTAGAGGGCTCAACCCATCAAACCACCAGTCCCCTATGTCTGTGGTCATGTTAGCAGACATCGAGGTGGGGTAGGCCAATACCCCTGCATTCTCCACAGGCTCCTCAAGGGGGCACTACACCTTTTTTTCCTTGTTTTTCTTTTTTTTTTTTTTAACTTTCCTTTCTTATTTAAATCAACTGTATGAAAAAAAATTAAAAAAAAAAAAAAACATACAATAAAAGAACATTTCAAAGAGACCATAACAAGGGAGTAAGAAAAAGACAACTAACCTAAGATAACTGCTGTACTTCCAATGTGTTCCTACTTTACCCCAAGAAAGTTACCTAATATAGCAACATTTCTCTACTAGTTTCTTAAACTTTGAAAAAGAATGGGAGAAAGTTTTCTTCTTAGTTCTTCTCACAGGGCCAAGCTTGCCTCCTTACTTTTGAAATATCAATGAAAGGAAAAATGTAATTTTGTTACATAGTAAAATGATCCTTTCTAATCTCTTATATAAACTACTTGATAATGTGCAGTTTTATCTGGATCTCAAGTTGAGAAGGTATATGAAGTGATTTTAGTTTATTCACTCAGTTAAAGGTTGCTAATCCTTGAGACTTGAGGGAGAAGACTTAAACAGAGGCAGAAGGATTGGTTTAAGTTGTTGCAGAAGCTTAGAATGCCCTTTTTAAGAAGGGGATTCCCACTGAAACAATAGGTAGGTATAAATATTTCCACCACATAGTTGGATGGCACTTTTCTTTGAGACTTTAATTTGCTTTACTGATGCTTCTAAATTAGGGAAATATCTATGTAATTTTTCACGGTTAGAGAGAAATTGATAATAGAATGGGTTGCTTAAGATCATGTGGTAAGTTAGTGAGACAGTGAAGAATAGGTAAACTCTTGGTGTCAGGATTCCCAGGCTGTCACTGTTCTTTGTTTTAGGCAAAGCTCATTTAGCTAATAAAATATGGGAATTAAAGACCAAGGTTCTGTGGCAAAGAAATCAATAACCCAGAATAAAGAGGTAATATTGAAGTTTTCATTTCTTTTTAACCCAAGTTTACCAGATTTCCCCTTCCATGATGAATAAAGAGACTTCAGTTTTCTTAGGAAATATGAATTATAGTAGACACTTATCACAACTTTAATATTGTTTAAATTTTCAGCCATAATAATCAGATGATGCATATCAAGGCAATCCTAGGTATAGAACAGTATTTATTATCTCTACCTTTGTTTAGCTTGGGCTGGCCACCACATACAAATGGGGACTTTGAAACTCTTGTGAGAGGTGGGAGTTTTGGTTTATTTTGCCATGTTTGGGTTTTACTTTTCTGATACGTATTAATTTATTATTTGTACCTCCATTCAGATCTGTCCTTATAACTATATACTTAAAATGTAAAAATATTCTTTAAATTAATTGAATTAATTCAGAATATCCAGATATCTCAAAAATTATCTCAAAATTATTATTTCAAAAACAGATAATTGAGATATATGTATTCAGTATGTATCAGAAGCCTTAAAAATTGCTCATACCCTTCAGCTTAGTAGTTAGATTTTATCCTAAGAATGGGGTTGTTAGCCAAACAATAGGTGAACTCCTGGGAGTCTTATTTTCAAAGTAAGAACCCTGTACAATTCAGCAGAAGACAAAAGGCTAAGTTACATCATTTACAGTGTAATAAAAATTGGCAATAACCTACATTTCCAGCTATAGGATTAAGTAAATTATAGTGTATTGTATAAACATTAAAACAATACTTCCAAAGATGGCATAGAAACAAGGGAAATGTATATAATGAAATGAAAATAGTAGGAAGTTATCTATTGTGTATATGTACATGGCAAAATAATTGATGGTAGTAAAACAGGAAACTTTTATGTTAAGGTGGTGAGCTTATTTTCCTTTTTTGCAAATTTGTCTTCTATGTTGTTTCAAGAAGAAGTGGGGGAAATATAGTTAATTTAGTTTTTGGTATTTCCTTCCATTCTCTTTAGAATAATTGGGTAGCAGACATCTAAGTATCATGATTAGTGGTATCATTGCCACTTACTTTCTGGGTTGACAGTTTTATGTTTTTCTCAGTATGTAGTTCAGAACAGTTTCCCAAATGCATTATAGTTTATGAAGCCTTCCTTAAAGTCAGCTTATGGTGAAAAGGTAGAATCAAGGTCAGAGAGATACAGGAAAATAATTTTAACTGTATGTTTCTTGATCTGATGAGAACAGGCTTTAATCAACTATTAAAGCAGAAAAGGTAAGTGCCCACTATGAAAAGGACTACTTTTTTTGGTTTTGTAAAGGGAGAAAAATCAGCTAAATGGTTCTGTGAAATTTGTTATAACTTAAAGAGGTTCTTGCCATATGAAATCTGGAACTCATTTTTATTTTTTTTCCAAGAGAATCATATAATATGCCTTCCTTAAACTATAAATCCTACTGGACAGAGCAGAATGCTTAAGACTTTGAAAATATTATACTCAATAAGTGTTGATCATTAACAGAGTTCATTGACCATGTCAGGAGTATCCCATTTGTACTCTTGATTTTCCTCTCAGGGAAGGAGCATCAATTTTGATTCATGGAACAGAAGGAACTGATTCCACACTTCAGGTTACCTCCCTGGCCCAGATCATCTTGGAACCGAGAAGCAGGACCATCCGTGGATTTGAGGCGCTGATAGAAAGAGAGTGGCTACAGGTGAGGAAAGCTATTTGGTGCTCAGAAGAACTGCAAATAATTGATGTTGTGATTCTGATTTGTAGTACCTGGCATAATGTGTGAAATTTTGATTGAGTAAAATTTTTAAATCTTGAGTTTAATTTCTTGTGGGACAATTAATAAATGTTTGAATAAATGTTTATAAACTTTACTGCCTCTCAGTTTTGTATCATTCTTTGCTTTTATTGCTGTTTTGGCACTTCTTTCACTTAAACAACCCTTATTAGTTTCACATTCAGGAAAATATAAAGAAATGTATAGTCTTTTCTTCCAGAAGCTTGGTCTTGATAAAATTGATCCATTTCTTTCACACCCTAATTCCTGAACTAGACCTAAAAGTGAATTCTTTGAGGAGAGGGAGCCATGCCCTACTCATCTGTTTATCACTAGGGCACAGCACAGTGCTGTCATATAATGCTGTATACTACTAAACTAAAGATCTCACAAAATAGATCGAAATCCTCCAAGTCAGAGATCAATTTATGAATGTGTATTTACTGTATAACTGAGTAAATAATTGTGACTGAAAATAAATGCTTGGATATATCTTGAAAGCAGAAGTATCTCTGGGAAAAATAATTTCTGACTATTATAATTAGAACTCAAATTTATTATTTTTTAATGTTGTTATTTATACCATGTCTACTCTGCCTAACAACTGACCTTTATCTCTGTTTAATTCAGAGATAAAGTCAGACTTAAACCACTCAGTCTGACTGGTTTAAGTCATACCTTCCTAACTAAATATACCTTCTGTATTTGGTGAACATCTTTCCTGCTACATTCTTCATGATGTGTAATAAACAAACAAATGAATATAATTTACTTATTTATACATTACTATTTTAATAGGTATCAAAATCCCACTAACCACTGGAAAATTTTCATGGGATTATCCTTGTCAGATAAAGTAGTACAGAGACCCAAAGACAAAGCAGGTCTGTAAAAACCTAGAAGGGTATGATTTGTGGTGATGAGGTGAGCACAGTTTTTGTGCAAAAAGGCAACTGATTATTCTTAAATTTACTTTGGTCAGTAGATAGCAGACTCTTCCATTTCTTTTTGGGAGAAGAGGGAAACAAAGCACAGCTTTATCTCTAAAATAAAAGTATTTATTCAGATCTCTTCATGATAGTAACTTTTTTCTACATGTAATTAAAAATTTAATATCAGATATCAGAACTGACCTTATAAAGGTTGTCTGTCAGAGTCCCATACTAATTTATCTCCATTTAGTGGTGAGGTTTATGTAGCTTACAGCAATCTACATTCACTTGGTAGAATAGAAGGTGATAGTTATCCTTTATTTTGTACCCTAAAAGCTTATGTTTTTTGATTTTCTTCCACATTTTACAGACCTAGATTAATTTATAAGTTTTTCATTACTGAAGTACATTATTTCTCCATTTAATATTCCAAGAACAGTTGTTCCTATGATCATGTTTTAACTGCACAATCTCATTAAGTATTTGGAAATTTTTTTTTTTCCTTAAGTTGCCAAAAATTACTCATTTTAAACCTGAAAGGTATTAATATAAACAGCAACTACCCTTACTATGTGATGTTCCAGTTAATAAAAGTTTTACCACAACTTTGTGAAACAATGTTAATAAAATGTGCTGTAATGTACTCTCACTGTAGAACATTTCTAAGATAGGATTATCACATTTCCATCTTTTCTCTTAGGCTGGTCACCCATTCCAACAGCGCTGTGCACAATCAGCCTATTGTAATAGTAAGCAGAAATGGGAATCGCCTGTATTTCTTCTCTTCTTGGACTGTGTATGGCAGATACTTCGTCAGTTCCCTTGTTCTTTTGAATTTAATGAGCATTTCCTCATCATGCTGTTTGAGCATGCCTATGCCTCACAGTTTGGGACATTCCTGGGCAACAATGAAAGTGAAAGGTAGGTAAACTGCTCACACGACAACATATTTTTACTTGTTTTGATCACTTCCTTAAAAAGACCAAGATTTGGTTTTACATTTATGTTATGTATATGTAAAAAGATAGAGGTTACAGATAAGTATAAATTGAATTATATTCATTGCATTGTGCGCCTGTCACATACTAAGTGGGAACATATCCTTGACTTTGTTCTGTTAGATTAAAATTAGTCCAGAAAGCTTTGAGTCAATTGGACAGCCATCTTAAATGTTAATTTCTTTATATAAGATCATAGTGTCTTACTTCTGGAAGAAGCCTTAATGTGTAATCCAACTATGCCCTCTTCCCAAATTTATAGATTAGGGAAAGTAAGATCCAGAGAAATTAAATAACTTTCCTAGGGACATGCAGCCAATTGGTCACCAAAAGTATGCCTCTTGTACTAGTTTTCCTACTCCTGCTCAAGAGCTTTCTGTGTTACATCATAGAAACTGTCTTAAGGCCCAGAGTGACAATCTATTATACATCCCAGACACCATCAAGTTTTTTAGGTTTATTTAGAAGATTCACATCAGAATGACCCTAAAGTTGCTTAATGATCTTCTCATTTGGGTAGAGTCAACAGACTTTCTATGGATGGGAGGCAGGATTTGCATGGTAGCCAACATCATTTAACTGAATAGTAGATTTAAACAACTGTTTTTCACAAATGTATGGAATCGATGCATCTTTACCAGTTTAAAATTCAAGCAGGAAGAGCAATATATTTTTTTTTACTTAGAGCTGAATTAGCAATTTTTTTTTGTAACATTCGAATTTCTTACAGATTTTTCTTCAAAAGTAGGAAAAATTTTAGAAGTATGTGCATGCTATAGAAAAGACTCAGTCATCACAGTTTCCTCCCTGTGTTTTGGCTATAGCTACTGGAGTCACACACTATTTATATAATCCATTTCACTAGAAAGGTAATTTGATGGATGCATTTATAATTCATACTGTTTCTTGACTATTCTTGACTATCAAGGGAATTTGCTCTAAGTTTTTTCTTTGACAATAGTATGGAGCTGGGACAGGATTAACTTGTTTTTTGGCATTTTCAAGCTGAAATGATTTATACTAGTGTTATAAAATTGTACATTTGTAAAAACATTTAGGTGAGGTAGTGGTGGGATTTTCCCTGGTTGTTTATTCATAGTTTAGTTTTAAATGAATCTTTGAGCATTCTACCATATTTTTCTCAATTAATGAAATTTATTTTTGTTATTTTACATACTTTCTAGTAATGATTATACTCATTCATGGAAATATGGAAGTTTTAGTACAAAATTAACTCATCTATGACAGTGGCTATCAGTACAGGCCCTGACATATGAATATTATTATATAATCCAACTCTGTAAAATGTGACTCAAAGTTGAAGAGTCTAAAACATGGGTAGAAGGAAGTTAAAAAAGATAAAACACTGTCTCTAGATTATTCGAGAGTATGTGAAATTTCTTAGGAGCTACTGTTTCTCCTCTGCATTGTTTTTGTGAGAAGCACAAAATTTTAAAGTCTACTTAAGAGACAACATTTTGAGAAACATTTTTATTAGAAATAGTTTACAGTTAACAAAATTAATAAAGGATAATAACATTCTTCCCTTCAGGTACTACAGTTTTCTACTATTTCCTCTTCCCAGAGAGCCCTTGTACATTATTATCTCAAGGGGAAAAAATTGTTCCACAGTTTAGCTTCTACCTGCTACTATCAAGATAACAGTTATTGTTTGCAAATATGGTATTTAAGGAATATTTATTTTACTTTCAATATAACGACTTTAATTTATTTATTAAAACATAAGGTTGCCAGATTTAGATAAAAATAAGGACATCAGTTAAATTTGAATTTCAGATAAACAATGGATGGTTTTTTAGTATAAGTACAACCCATATATTGCATGGAAAATACCTAAACGAAGAGACTGATGTAATTTGTTTGACTAGCTTGACATTTTTTGGGTTTATGTAGATATATATTTTTTAATCATATTTTTTATTGTAAAATATAACATATATACATAGAAATGATAACTTTCCAAGAGCAATTTAACAAATAGTTAGAGAGCTAATTTCAAAAAATGTTACAGGTTACAGTTCCACAGTTTCAGTTATTTCCTTATTGTGAAATATAACATATATGCAAAAAGGTAATGTATTTCAAAGTATGATTTAACAAGTGGTTATATAGAAAATTTCCAAAAATGTTACGAGTTACAGTACCATAGTTTCAATTATTTCCTTATTGTGAAGTATAACATATATATACAAAAAGGTGATAACTTTCAAATTGCAATTTTACAAGTAGCTATAGAACAAATTTCAAAGGATGCTGTGGGTTACAGTTCCACTATTTTAATTCTTTTCTCCTGCTATTCTAATACCCTAGCAATCAAGAAGAAGAATATTATATAGAGATTCAGTATTCTTAATCCTTTGTTAAATTCCATCTTGTCTGTTGCTACCCCTTCCTCTAGTTTAATCACTTCCCTGATCTTCAGGGATGTCTAGGCAGTGACCACCCTAACTCCTTCATGTTGTGAAGGGGTGTCTACATTATGGGAAAAGGGATACATCTGGTTGATGTTCTGGAAGAGGCTATTGCCTCTGGGTTTTGGGACTTAGCCGGCATAGGAGTTTTCTGGAGGACTTAAGTTTCTGAAGAATAAACTTAGTGAGTGAAACTTTTATAAAGTCTCAGATAGGGATTTATTTGGATAGTGTTATTTGGTTTGACCCATACAATATTGGGATAAGCACTAAAAATTATTCATTGTTTATTTGAATTTCAAATTTAACTGGGCATCCTGTATTTGATCTAGCAACCCTACTTAAAACAGGATTTTGGTATTTAAAACTTGATGTCTTTCAATTTTCATGTGAGACCAAGGGAAGAGATGTTTATTTGGTGCAGGATTTATATTTTCTAAACAATATAATTTCTACAGTCAGTCTGTTCAAACACCATAATTACATGGAACTTTTAAAAGGAATTAGACCTGGTAGGTTTGTATAGGTTAGAGTGAAATAGCAACATATCCCAAAGTAATTTGGGCAGAGAATAAAAAATATATATGCAGGGCTCCCCTGAGAAGCTGGGGGAAAATGTGGAAGTGTTGGACTTCCTCACCTGGATTGTTGCTGATGTTCTCACAGACATTGAGGATTGATGGTTTGGTACGCTGAGCAGAACTCCGTCTTGGTGCTTGCCCTTATGAAGCTCGATACTGCAAAGGAGAGGTTTAACCTGCTTATAATTGTGCCTAAGAGTCTCCCCCTGAGTACCTCTTTGTTGCTCAGATGTGGCCCTCTCTCTAGCTAAGCCAACTTGAAAGGTGAACTTGGTGCCCTCCCCGCTACGTGGGACCTGACTTCCAGGGGTGTAAATCTCCCTGGCAACACAGGATATGACTCCCAGGGATGAATCTGGACCCGACATTGTGGGATTGAGAACATCTTGACCAAAAGGGGCATGCGAAATGAAACAAAATAAAGCTTCAGTGGCTGAGAGATTTCAAATGGAGTCGAGAGGTCACTCTGGTGGACATTCTTATGCACTATATAGATAACGCTTTTTAGGTTTTAACATATTGGAATAGCTAGAAGTAAATACCTGAAACTATTAAACTCCAACCCAGTAGCCTTGACTCTTGAAGACAATTGTAAAACAATGTAGCTTACAAGGGGTGACATTGTGATTGTGAAAACCTTGCGTATCACACTCCCTTTATCTAGTGTATGGATGGATGAGTAGAAAAATGGGGACAAAAACTAAATGAAAACTAGGGTGGGATGGGGGGATGATTTGGGTGTTCTTTTTTACTTTTATTTTTTATTCTGATTCTTTCTGGTGTAAGGAAAATGTTCAAAAATAGATTGGGGTGATAAATACATAACTATATGATGGTAATATGAACAATTGATAGTACACCATGGATGATTGTATAGTATGTGAATATATCTCAATAAAACTGAATTTAATTAAAAAAGCTGGATATCTGAAAATTACCATGAAAATACTAAGAAGTATTTTGTCAGACATCATGCCTGGTGCCTTAGTACATTAGTTCATTTAACTCTCAACACAGCCTTTGAATAGGGACTTCTGGTCCCATTCAAGTGAAGGAACTGAGGTTCAGTGAGAATCAGTAACTTACCTGGGGTCACACAACAAATAAATTGTAGAATTAGAATCTCAACTAAGATTTGGTGGACTCTGAAGCCTTTGCATTTTCTTTTTAGTAATAATACAACCAATTTGGAGTACAGAATAAATTGTATTATTTTAAAAACAAACCCGGAGACAGAATAGAATTTGGTTGACTAAAGCTTGGCTTTTTTATTTTAATGGTATTATTTATTTGACCCCTAATTCACTACTTATACCAAAAGAATAGGCCTACTTCCAAAATGGATTTGAATATACACATGGTGGCGATGCCACAAATATTTCACCTTCCCACCCCAGAAACCATTCTGTAACACCACAGTTAATCAAAATCAAATCTATGATACTTATATTTTACTCTTTTTATCTATTTCTTCTTTATTAAGTATAGCTGGAAGGTTTACTATCTCCTGACTTCAGAGTTCTATTCATGTGTGTTCTAAAATCTAGAATTTTGCTAGTTCTCATAGAGAGCCTTCATTAGAATGGTAACCTAAGAGAAAGCAATGACTAATTTTTTTTTCCTTTTAAATATTATATGCAAAAGAGCAAGAGGTTTTAGGGTTTCTTATGAATAAAAAGTCTAAAATTACTTGAATCTTGTGAATTTAGGAGATTGAACAATCAACTGGTCCTATAAAATTCTTTAAAAACTACTGAAACTTCTTGGTAAAAGGTGAGTTCAAATAAAAGAGGGAAAATCCAATATTTTGTAAAAAGCTTTTTGAGATATATTTACCATAATATTTACCCATTTGAAGTATACAGTTCAGTGGATTTTAATATATCGCATATTCACAAAGTTGTGCAACCGTCACCACAATCTAATTTTAGAACATTTTCATCACCCTCAAAACAAGCCCCATGTTGATTAGCAGTCACTGCCCATTCTCACTCCCTCACCCCCAGCCAGCCCCTGTCCTGACTATTATATTATCTCTGTTTACAGATTTGCCTATTTGGATATTTCATAGAAATCAAATCAAACAATATGGGGTCTTCAGTGGCTGGATTTTTTCACTTAGCAGGATGTTAACATGGTTCATCCATGTTGCAGTATGTGTCAGAGCTTCTTTCCTTATAGTTGAATAATATTCCATTATGTATATGTACCATATTTTGTTTATCCATTCATTTGTTAATTGACACTTGGGTTATTTCCACCTTTGGCTATTGTGAATAATGCTGCTATGAACACTGGTTTACACATACCTGTTTGAGTCTCTGCTTTCAATTCTTTTGGGTATATGTCTATGGGTATAACTGCCAGGTCATATAGTAATTCTGTGTTTAATATTTTGAGGAACCACTGAACTGTTTTCCAGAGCAGCTGTATCATTTTATATTCCCACCAGCAATGCACGAAGATTCCAGTTTCTCTACATCCTCATCAACCCTTATTTTCCTTTTTTTAAAATAGTAGCCATCCTAGTGGGTATGAAGTGGTATCTCATTGTGGTTTCAATCTGCATTCCCTAATGGCTAATCATGTTAAGCATCTTTTCATAAGCTTATTAACATTTGCATACCCTCTTTGGGAAATGTCTGTTCAAGACCTTTGCCCATTTTTTACTGGGTTGTCTTTTTGTTGTTGCACTGCAAATATTCTTTATATATTCTGGATATTAAGCCCTTATCTGATATATGGTTTACAGCTATTTTCTCCCATTCTGCTGTCTTTTCACTTTCTTGATAATATCTTTTGATGCACAAAAGTTTTTTATTTTGATGAAATCTAATTCATCCATTGTTTCTTTTGTTGCTTGTGCTCTTGGTGTCATATCTAAGAAATTCATTGCTGAATCCCAGGTCATGAAATGTTATGGTTTTAGCTCTTGTATGTAGTTTCTTGATCCAGTTTGAGTTCATGAATATGGAGTGAGGTAGGGGTCCACTGTCATTGCTAGTGGGAATGTAAAATGAGATTGCCACTTTGGAAAAGAGCTGGGCAGTCCTTCGAAATGTTAAAATGTTAAAGAGTCATCCCATGATTATAAAATTCTCATGGATGCTAGTGGGATACCAGAAGCTGCTGCTGCTTAGAGGGCTGAAACTGAGGCTAGCATCTATACCTGTCCCTCAGGAAGCCCACCTGACCAATCTTGACCTCCAACCCCAATTTTTGGAGGACTAGATTACTTCTGCCTGCCATAACTCCAACCAGCTGCTACTAGATTCTGGGCCTCATTTCCACAGCCATGTCTGCAGTCTCTGGTCTGTGCTCACCATAACTTACAAAAGCTGGAATTTAGGCATTCTCTTCATCCTGCACTCCCTTGGTTGTTGCAGATATCCAATCTAATTCCAGGGTTACCACCTACTTAACTCCAGTCTCTTTTTCTAGCTCATTCATTTTGTAGCTGAAGGGAGTGATCTGTAAAATTTTCTGCTCCTCCATTTTGTGTCTGGGCTGTCTTTTGCCCATTTAAAAAATTGGGTTATTTATCTTTTTACTGTTGAATTGTAAGAGTTCTTCATGTATTGTGGATATAATCCCTTAAGAAATACATGATTTGTAAGCATTCTCTTCCATTCTGTCAGGTTTTTTTGTTTGTTTGTTTTTGTTTTTTAGTTTCTTAATGGTATTATTCACAGCACAGAATTTTTAAATTTTGATTAAGTCCAAATTATCTATTTTTAGTTGTTGCTTATGTTTTTTGGTGTCATATCTAAGAAACTATTGCCTAACCCACTTAAAGTGTACAAGGTCATGAAAATTTACTCCGTTTTATTTTAAGAGTTTTATAGTTCTAGCTCTTCCATTTAGGTCTGTGATCCATTTTTATTTGATTTTGTGTATAGATGAGGTAGAGGTCCAATTTCATTCCTTTGTATGTGGATATCCAGTTGTCCTATCACAATATATGGAATGGTCTGGCTACCCTTATCAAAAATCAATTTACCTAGATGTCTGGGTTTATTTCTGGACCCTCAATTCTATTCCATTGCTCTGTGTCTCACTTTTTATGCCACTGCCACATCGTTTTGATTACTGTTGCTTTGTAATACTGGTATTTTGAAATTGGGAACTGTGAGGACTCCAACTTTGTTGTTGTTTTTCAAGACTGTGTTGACCTTTTGAATCCCTTGACTTTCCTTATGAATTTTAGGGTCAGCTTGTCAGTTTCTGCAAAAACAAACAAACAAACAGAAAATACCTGTGATTTTGATAGGGATTGCTTTGAATCCATAGATTAATTTGGAGATTATTGCCTAATTTAGATCATCTTTAATTTCTTTCAACAATGTTTTGTAGTTTTTAGTGTACACATCATGCATTTCATTGTTAAATTTATTCCTAATTCTTGATGTTCTTATAAATTGAATTGTGTTAATTTCATTTTTGGATTGTTCATTGCTAGTACATAGAAATATAGTTGATTTTTGTATATTGATCTTGTATCCTGGAACTTGCTGCAGTTATTTATTACTTCTTATTTTTTTTTAGTGAATTCCTTAGGATTATCTATATACAAAATCATGTCATTTATAAACAGAAATAGTTTTACTTCTTCTTGTCCAATCTGGATTCCTTTTATTTTATTTTTCCTGCCAAATTGCCTTTCATAGGACATCCAGTATAATGTGGAATAGAAGTGGTGAGAGAGAATTTCTTTGTCTTGTTCTTTGTCTTAGGGGGAAGGCATTCATTCTGTCACCATTAAGTATGATGTTTGCTGTGGGAGTTCCACAGAGGCCCTTTATTAGGTCGAGGGTGTTCCTTTCTATTCTAGTTTGAGTGTTTGTTTTTCTATCATGAGCGAGTGTTGGATTCTGTCAAATGCTTTTTCTGTGTCTACTGAAATGACCATATAATTTTTATCTTTTATTCTGTAAGACGGTGTCTTACATTGATTGATTTTGGAAGGTTAAACTGCCTTTCATTCCTTGGATAAATCTCATTTGGTCATGGTTGGTATTTAATCCTTTTCATATATTTCTGGATTCAGTTTGCTAGTATTTTGTTGAGGAATTCACGTCTGTATTCATGAAGTATATTGGTCTTTGGTTTTCTAGTGATGTCATTGTCTGGTTTTGGTAGCAGGGTAATACTGGCTTCAGAAAGACTTGGAAAATGTTCCTTCCCTTCTGTTTCTTGGACAAATTTATGAAGGGTGAGTATTCTTTTAATGTTAGGAGGAATTCTTCTGTGAAGTCATCAGGACCTGGGCTTCTCTTTGGAAAATTTAAAAATTACTAATTCAATATCTTTATTTGTTATAAGTCTACACAAATTTTCTATTTCTTCTTGAGTAATTTTTGGTAGTTTGTGTCTTCCTAGTAATTTGTTCATTTCATCTACATTATTTAATTTGTTGGCATATAGTTGTTCACAGTATTCTCTTTTGGGTTCTGTATGGTTGGTGGTGATGTCTCTTCTTTCATGCCATTTAGTTATTTGAGCCTTCTCTTTTTTTGCTTGTCAGTCTAATTTAAGGTTTGTCAATTTTGTTGATCTTTTCAAAGAATCAACTTTTGGTTTCATTAATTTTTCTCTTATTTTTGTATTTGCTATTTCCTTTATTTTCTAATCTTTATTATTATTATCTTTATCCTCACTTCGCATAGTTTGCTTTTCTTTTTCTAGTTTGTTAAGTTGAAATGTTAGGTTATTGATTTGAGATATTTCTTCCTTTTTTAATATAGGCATTTATAACAGTAAATTTCCTGCTAAGCACTACTTTA
Organism: Choloepus didactylus; assembly: GCF_015220235.1. Lineage (NCBI taxonomy): Eukaryota > Metazoa > Chordata > Mammalia > Pilosa > Megalonychidae > Choloepus > Choloepus didactylus. The sequence continues at coordinate 36,353,700 of NC_051326.1, forward strand.
GCTGCATCCCATAAGTTTCGTATGGGATAGTTTTCATTTTCATTCATCTCAAGGTATTTTCTGATTTCCCTGATGATTTCTTCATTGGTTATTTAGGAGTATGTGGTTTAATTTCCACATATTTGAGATTTATCCAAATTTCCTTCTGTTATTGATGTCTAATTTAATTCCATTGTGGTTGGAGAACATACTTTGTATTATTTTAGTCCTTTTAAATTTACTGAGGCTTGCTTCAAGGCTTAGCATGTGATATATCCTGGAGAGTATTCCATGTCAGCTTCAAAATAATATGTTTTCCGCTGTTGTTGGGTGTAGTTTTCTATAGATATCTACTAGGTATAGCTGGTTTATAGTGTTGTTTAAGCCTTCTGTTACTTTGTTAATCTTTTGCCCAGTTGTTCTGTTTGTTATAGAAAGTAGAGTATTGAAGTCTCCAACTATTATGGCTAAATTGTTTCTCCTTTGAATTCTGTTTTTGCTTCATGTATTTTTGGGCCACTGTTGTTTGGTGTATTTATGTTTATAATTGTTATATCATCCTAATGGATAAATCCTTCTTTTAAAATGTCCCCCTTTGTCTCCAGTAACAGTTTTTGTCTTAAAATTGTGTTGTGTCTCATTTATCTTTTTGTTCCTCAGAAAATTGAAAATAGTATTACCATATGACCTGGCAATTCCACTTCTTGGTATATACCCTCAAAAATTGAAAGCAAGTACTTGAACAGATTTGTACAACAGTGTTTATAGCAGAATTGTTCTCAATAACCAAAAGGTAAAAGCAACCCCAAAATCCGTTAGCAGATGAATAAACAAAAAACATGTTATATACATACAATGGAATATTATTCAGTCTTAAAAAGGAATAAAACTCTGGTACATGGTACTACATGGATGAACACTGAAGACATCATGTTTAGTGAAATAAGTCAGACACAAAAAAGACAAATATTGTATAATTGCAGTGAAATGAAAAACCTAGAAGCAGCAGACTTCATAGAAATAGATGGTGGTTTATTTGTTGTCAGGGGCAAGGGATGGGAAAAATAGCTTAATGGATGAGTAGTTTCTGTTTGAGGAGATGAAAAAGGAGGAGTAATAGATGTTAGGAGTGGTAGCAAAATACTGCAAATATAATTAATATAACTGAATTGTACACTTGAATGTGGCTAAAATGGGAGATTTTGTGCTCCATATTGGTTACTGCAATAAAAAGTTTTTTGTTTTTTTTTTAAAGTGCATTGTGTCTGATATTAGTATAACCACTCCAGTTCTCTTTTGGTTATTGTTTACATGATGCATCTTTTTCCATTCTTTATTTTCATCCTATTTGTGTCTTTGAGTCTAAAGTGTGTCTCTTGAAGACAGCATATGATTAGATCTTTTTTTAAAATCTGTTTTGCCAGTCTGTGCCTTTTGATTGGTGTATTTCATCCATTTCTATCTACTGTAATTCATAATAAGGTAGGAGTTACATCTGCCATTTTGCTGTTTGTTTTTTATATGTCTTAGGTCTTTTTTTCCCCCTCCTCTCCCATTACTGCCTGTCTTTGTGTTAAATAGATATGTTCTAGCATATTATTTTAATTCCATTGTTTCTTCTACTGTTTTTTTTTTTTTTTTTTTAAGTTATCTTCATAGTGGTTGCCCTGGGTATTACAATTAGCATCTTAACTTAAAATCACCTAGTGTGGGTTAATAATAACTTAGGTTCAGTAGTATACAGAATCTTTGCTGCAATATACTCCATCCCACCCCCCTCCTTTGTACTGTTGTCATATAGTGTTTATTGTAATGAGTTTATTATAATGGGTTTAATTGTAAGCCCATTAACAGTTTTGTCATCACTGTTGCCTTATACAATTGCCTTTTAAACAGAGAGAAGTTACAAATGAAACACATTTAGACTGCATTTTTATTCATCTATGTAGTTATTTTTATTGGTGCTCTTTTCAATTTACTGTCTATTGTCCTTTCATTTCAACCTAAAGGGCTCCCTTTAATATTTCTTGTAGGGCAGGTCTACTAGTGACAAATTCTCTGTTTTTGTTTATCTGGGAATGTCTTAATTTCTCCTGGTTTTTTTGGATATCAAAATCTTGCACAATAGTCTTTCTTTCTACACTTTTGAATATGTCAGCTTACTGCCTTCTGGCTTTATGATTCCTGATGATAAGTAAGAAATTAATAAGAATCCCTTGTATGAGTCATTTTTTCCCCTTGCTACTTTTAAGGTTCTTTTTCTGGCTCATGGCAGTTTGATATTGATGTGTTTAGGTGTGAATCTCTGAATTTATCCTACTTGGAGTTCTTTGAGCTTCTTGGATGCATAAATTCATGTCTTCCATCAAATTTGGCAAATTTGAAGCATTATTTCTTCAAATATTTTTTCTGCCTCTTTCCCTTCTCTCCTGGAATTCCTATCATGCATATGTTAGATCACTTGAAAGTATGCCACAGGTCTCTGAGGCGCTCTTCAGTTTTCTTCATACTTTTTCTTTGTATTCCTCAGAAATTGCTATTCTCAATTGACCTATCTTCAAATTCACTGATTCTTCTGCCAGCCCAAATCTGCTATTGAGCCCCTCTAGTGAATTTTCATTTCAGTTATTGTATTTCTCAAATCCAGAATTGCTATTTGGTTCTGTTTTATAATTTCTACCTCTTTATTGATATTGTCTATTTTGTAAAGCATTATCATCTTGCTTTCCTTTACTTTTTTACACATACTTTCTTTAGTTCTTTAAACATATAATAGCTGATTTAAAGCCTTGTCTAGTAAGTCCAGTATATGAAACCTCTCAGGGACAGTTTCTTTTAACTAATTTTTTCCTATGTATGGGCCATACGTTCCTGTTTCTTTATGTTTTTTATAACTTTTTGTTGAAAAGTGATGTTTTAGATAATACAATGTGGCAAATCTGGCAGTTAGATCCCCTTATTCTCCCAAAAGGTTGTTGTTGCAGCTATGTTGTTGTTTTGTTTTTTCTTGTTTAATGACTTTTCTGGACTAATTCTGTACAGTGTATTCACTATGGTATGTGGCCACTGAAGTCTCTGCCCAGTCAGATTTCCTTCTTGAACTGTCGTCCGCCCTTGTTGAGGTGTTCTGCATGTATGTGTGTGGAGGCATGCCTTCAACACTCAGGCAGTGTACTACTCTGCCTTACTTCTAACTCCTTGCTTACACTAGACCTCAGGTTCAGCCAGAGGTCTTTCCTGGGTATGTGCACAGCCCTGCACATATGCATGCTCTTTTAAATTCTCAGGAGTATGTCAGTGCTTCTCAAACACCCTGTGGACATCCATCATCCAGATCTTTCTCTTAGATTTGGCCAGGCTCTTGTTTGCCCTACCTGGTAGAGCAGCCTCAGGCTGCTGTGAGGTTAAACAATTACTGCACTGTTTTTGACAAACATCCTGGCAATAGGGCTTTTCCCTGGGAGAGAGCTCAAATAACTACAACACTCTACAAATGGGCCTTTGCCAGGGAGGCTGAGAAACTTATCAAATAGTGACAATCCTCTGGGGATGGTACTTTTTGAGGATCTCCAAACTCGGTCTTCCCCTCTAGTGGCTGCAAGGCTTTAAAGGATATTGTGGATCTCAAGAAAGAAGGATGGCGTTAGGCCAAGCTAAAATGCCACAGACTGTTGTTCTCACCAAGGTTCAGAAATTTTCCTGAATGCATGTTCCTGATTGTGGCAAGCCTTGGTTAATTTCCAGAGTTCTGAAAAAGTTGATTTTCACAATATTTGGCAGTGTTTTTATTTTTATTTTTTTTCTTTCGGAGGAGCAGATAATACATAGATGTCCATACTCTGTTATTCCAGAAGTCCTGCCCCTAAATGTAGCATTTTAGGTACATTCCTTTTTCCGTGTCATCATTTCCTTTCACATTCTCTCCAGTGTACTTTTATGGAAAAAGTTCCAGATGTGAAATTAGAAGATTTGGGTTTGGATCTCCACTTTGCCACTTACTGGCCATGTAACTCTTCTAAATCTATTTCTACTGATGTGAAATGCAGCAATTAATATCTTTCTCACTGAGTTGTAGTGAGGATCAAATAAAACAATATGTGGACACTCCTCACATCATACTTATTGCTTAATAGGCACTTAAAAATGTTAGTTCAATCATCCATTCCTCTTTGAGTCTTCCGTCACCAGCATAACCACCAGCCTATAAATGACCACGAATAGCATTTTGACCCAGAGCCACAAACATACTTTGGCCGGCACAATCATTCTGATGAACGTAACAGTGCATAAGGGAATACCTCATCCTTTGTATCATTTGATGCAAGGGAAAGGAGAAATAACTGAGCACTCAGGTAACCTCTAACAATTGGGCGTCAATATGTGAAATGAAATCTATTTCTAATACTGTTGTTGTACACTACTACCAAGGGATTTTAATAGGCATTACACCAAAAAGGATCCTGTTGTCAGATATATTTTATATTTTTTTAAATGCTAAACTAAACAAAGTTCTAGTTTTGTTTTGTTTTGAGGAGATCAAAGGCTATGTCCAAATAATCATTACAAAGGCAACTCTTTTCATGGCACTTAAATATTTTAGGAATCTAATATACTATCCCACTATTTCTTGGACTGGGTACACTTGGGGTGGGGTGTGATTTCCATTGTCAAGGAATGTGGTATAATACAGCCTTCTCTTAGAGAATCATTAATGCACTTAATCATTAAAGGCTTTAAGGTGTCCTTTAATAAAGCAATGTATATACCTTTAATTCAACATTTAAAAAATATATTTAACTGTGGAATTCCTTTTTTGGTATTATACCTGTTAACATCCCTGAGAACTATTCTTCAATAAAGGGATTACAAATGTATTTTATTTCACATGCTGACTCCCAGTTGGTAGAGGCTACCAGCAGTATGGATTGAGAAAGATTCTGAAGCCATGTCTGGACTCAGCTGGAGAAAGTTCAGTGATTGTCTAAGCATGGGCTTGCAGGCATAGGGCTGGGGATGCTGTGGGAGCAGTTTTTCTTTTTTTTTTTTTTTTTTTTCATTTTTCTATTGTGGACTATAACATAAATATATACATAGAAGTGATAACTTTCAAAGTGTGATTTAACAAGTAGCAAATTTCAAAGAATTTTATGGGTTACAGTTCCACAATTTCAGTTATTTCCTTATTGTGAAATACAGCATATATACAGAGAGGTGATAACTTTCAAAGTACAATTTAACAAGTAGCTATAGAGCAAATTTCAAAGAATGTTATGGGTTAGAGTTCCACCATTTCAGTTCTTTCCTTCTAGCTATTCTAATATCCTAGCAACTAAGAAGAAAAAATAATAATGAAGATTCAGTATTTGTAATCCTTTGTTAAATTCTGTCTTGTCTGTTGCTACTCCTTCCTCTTGTTTAATCAGGGAGCAGTGATTCTTGTCCTTGCTGTCCCTGGTTGCTAGGAACATGGAGTGGGAAATTAAATTCTAGTTCTACATTGGTTCTGTGATTATGTATATTATTTTTATTGCTAGTATAAAAAGAATGCATATTACTAACCTACATTCAGATTATCAAGCCATTTAGAGACAAAACCAATTTTTTAGTAAAACTTTAGCTTAAACAGATTCCTGTGAAAACTAGGTGCATTATCTTTTTGATTAATTTAGAGATTACCACAAACTAACTTTCAATCATGTAAAAAAAATTTTTTTTTCTAAAATGTGCCAGCTCACTTCCCTTCTCCAACAGTTATTCCACGTTAAAGTGTTACAGAGTTTTAGGATCATTATGGTGACTATTCATTGTATATGAATGTAGACTTAATCAGTACTTACATCAAGAAATGTATTTGTTTTTACTCTTTGACAGTCTTTTTTACGTATATGTAATTTCTTTTTCCTCAACGCTAAGCCTCTAAAAGTTTTAGGGTATTTTTTGAGATTTGGCTCATCCTTCATTTTTAATATGATGTGTACAATTTTGTGAGTATATTCTTGGCTTCTGAGAAACAAAAAAGTTGTAAAGTTGTTTGTTTAGCTATTTTAATTAAAATGCAACCCCAGAATACAATAAAGGACTTTTGTGTATAGTAACATTCTCTGGGGTTAGGTTAATAGTCACCCTGACATGACCAGATTATGGTTTTATCCTTCTTGCAGGTTTTGGAAGCCTGTAAAACAGTGTTTCTTTTTGTCAGAGTTATCATGCTGATTGAGTTTTCTGAAAAATATTATTTTACAACACAATGCTCCTCAGAAATCTTGTGTTCTACCTTCTAAAATACAAAGAGAAGTTGTTCTATCAAAAAGAGCATTTAATAGTGACTGTTATAAATTAACTGCTTTAATGACAGTTTTCTCTCCTGATCAGATGTAAATTGAAGCTGCAGCAGAAGACAATGTCTCTGTGGTCCTGGGTCAATCGATCCAGTGAACTGAGTAAATTCACTAATCCTCTCTTTGAAGCCAACAATCTAGTCATCTGGCCTTCTGTTGCACCACAGAGTCTTCAGCTATGGGAAGGTAAACCATGCATTTTTTTCAAATTTTTGTTGGTAGTCAGGTGTGCTGAGGAGGTGGCGTTGACCCTCAGACCTGTGTGTAATGGTGATTGTTTTCTCAGTAGTGGAATAGTTCTCTATTTCATGTCAGTTATCTAGTCATACTTTTTTTTTTTTCAGCCCCCATTTGAGAATTTAACAGTAATTATTTAATGGATACTGCTGCTTATGTTGAATATTTTCCATACATAAGAAACTACTTATTTTTGCTTGGAAGAGTTGATGATTAGTTAGGGCAGAAATAAAGTGTTAGCTCCTAGGTGATAGTTTATATCTTTCATTTATTAAGCAGTTATTAGAATATGTTCTTTTGTTAAATGCTGTTAAAGGGTTACTTGAGCTATTTATTCTAGCCAGGTTCTATAAATCTATACAGAATACCATCTATCAATGCAGTAATGCAAATACCTCATTATTCATATGGAGCAGTGATCCTTACTTAATTTTCATAACTATTCTAAACAAGGTATTTTACAGACATTAATTTTCCAGACTGCTGAAGTTTATCCCCTTAAATACCAAAGCTTGTTTTTTAAAAAAACTATTTTTATTAAAATCTATCTAAACTATATTAGCTTTTCATTAAACAAAGAATATAAAATACCATTTAATTTCTTTTTAATCCTTTTGAAAATAGTAAGCACTGTTTTACATCTCTGTGTTAAACAGCATAAGAACACAAGGACAGTAGATGTTTAGTAAATTAAACTGAATTATCATTAATTTCAGTTATGCTGTGTTCTAATATTTTATGCCCTCAAGGGCTATGCATGTGCATAGAACAATTTGTCCTGCATGTAAAAGGGCATATAATTTTACACTATTTGCTTTCTCAGTTTGGGTCTGGGTCTGTTTTTATTTCTTCCCTGGATGTCACCTGTCATGTGTTGTTCCTCCTAGTATATATCTACTATTAGCTGCTTCCTTCCACTTCACTTTATGCTTCTAATCTTATCTATTGAAGCTCTAGTTAGAATTGTGGGAACATGTGCTTAGGTAGTCTCAGGATTCTCTGAGTATATACTTTGGCTTTGATTCTGTGAAGTAATCTTGACTTCTTAGAACTTCTCTTAGATTACTTTCTTGACTGTTGTAGACAGTCACAGGTACGTGGTAAGTGACCTCTTACGTGAGAGATTATAGCTATACCTCTCCTATAAGACTTCTGACACAATTTACCTAAAAGCCACTGTCATTTAACAACTGAACAGAGAGACCATAGCCACTTGGGAGAAAAGCCAAATTTAAGAATTGAGTGCCCTGGAGAATAATTCAACTCCCTCATTGGGGGTTTAGGGATTAAGTGGTAGAAGGAAACCTTTGTTGTTACATGGGTGAATTTCTGTCACTCCATTAAGAACAGTTTTCAGAAGTGTTTAGTGCCTCCTTAACTTAGAGCTAGAGAGATTCTTTATTAGATAAAATCTTCTTATGATATATATATATGTATTATATAATGAGACTGTTTTTTGGCCTTAAAATGTTGCGCTGCAGATTACATTTACATCATAGTTACCCATTAACATTACATAATTACTGTATGGAAGAATAAGATTTTTAAAATAGGTTCATATAATAGAAAAATCAACAGGTTAATCAATATTTAAGATATGTTTCTATTTACCCTTTCTGATAGAGAGGAGAATTAGGGCATATAGGAGGACTCATTAGGGCTTATGAGAGTTTGGTTTATAGTGTTTTTATGAATCATAATACATTTATGAACTTGTCAGCTGCTGGCATATTGCAGCATGGAAAGTTTCGGTATATCTTTACTTGAATATCTTTCAGCCATTATTCTGGGATAGTATAGTTAACATAGGTCTATGTAAAGGGAGAAAATGCCTCGTTTAGTCCATAATAAAACGATAATTATTATTATTTGGGGAAAGAAGCAATTGCCTGCAGAATTGGAAGACTGCCTGTTAAATAACAAAAAAGAGAGAACCCACTTAAATTTAGACTTTTAAATAACAATTTATGTGGTTCTGCTTTTGCTTTAATTGTCACTTTTTCCAGTGAAAGTGATTTCACACGTAGGGGGTCTTACAGGTCTGGATAAAGTTCTGTAATTGTGAAAAAAAAAAAAAAGATTTGTATTGTACACTGGAAAGTTTATGATGTAATTTATCAGCTGTTTTTTCTGAATATAACACAGAACTGCATTTTGACCTATTTGATAATTTTGTGGCTTTTTTGAAGAATTATAGTGAGCATGTACATAGAAATAGTGATTTCTTGAATACTGTATTTAATTGCACTCTTTCAGTTCTTCAAGATTGCTTTGTATTTTAGAGTAAAATAAAGCACCAATATGAGTTGTAAAACCAAAAAAGAGAGAGAGGAAGGAAAGGAAGGATGGAGGGAGGAAGGAATTAAGATATATAATGCATGGAATACACATTATCTACAAATATAATATTAACTCACTGTATGTATCCTTTTCCCTTCTGTATTCCTTTCCTGGATTCAATAGGTGTTTTCCTACGTTGGAACAGATCCTCCAAGTATTTGGATGAAGCTTATGAAGAAATGGTTAACATTATTGAATATAACAAGGAATTACAAGCAAAAGTAAATATCCTCAGAAGGCAGTTGGCAGAACTGGAAACAGAGGATGGGATACAGGAGAGTCCCTAAAAGATCTCCCCTACACCCTTAAGCCTTCCCAGACCTGTACTCCACCTCTCTCTCCTTTTGCCCTTCAGTTCACTTTTACACAGTAGCCTTGAACTTAAGGCTTAAGATATAGGAACGCTTTAATGTAATTGATTTCTCAATATTTTATTAATGAAACTTAACTATAATTACTCATGTTTCATGTGGTCTGGTAGGCCCCTTCACTTTGAGAGGAAGAAGGAGGTGCTAGTCATTTTATTTTATGTGAAATAAGTGACCTATTTAATACCAGTTGTGTTATACACCATTTTTCATAAGCTTTTCTCTCTGTACACTTTTTCAAAGAGGGCTCCAAAAAAAGTTAAGGATATGGTTAATCTTTTTAGGAAATACATGTTGGTTTAAAAAAAGATCAGACTATAAAACACTTGGTATAATTATTTTTCAGAACTGAAATGGCTGAGAAACCAAGGAATTTTGCGTTTACTATGCCGTTTCCAATATTATCTTTGCCTCATAAAATATCCATTCTCTTTAAAATGGTTTTGGAATAACAAAGCTGAATTCATTCTCTTTCTGGTTTGTCAAGAAAGGAAAATCTGAATGCATATTCTAGGCAAATTATTTTTGCAAGGGCAACAGGTATAGTTTGCTGATAGTTACATTAAGAATTAAAAATTTATTTTAATAGTAGACACTAAAAGTAAGTGCAATATAGAATTAAAGTAGGAATTTATTATTGATATGGTATTGTTACTATTGATTGGTTTTTCAGGTTTTTAACCATACACATTAAATGTGTACCAAATGCTGGTTGTAAAATTAAACCATTATTTAGAATAGATGTGGATTTGTTATAATTAAGTTCCATAATATGGTGTCTTAAACCAGAGATGCACTGCCCTTGTCTCAAGTTCTTATTGCACTGGTTTATGTTTGTGTGTGTGTTTATTGTGTTTTATTTTTAAGTATTCTAAGAGTTTACTCATACTAAGGTTAAAACTTTCATGTGGGCTTGAGCCTTTTGCAAATGTATCTTGACTGCTAATTTGTCAATTATGTGTTAGGCAAATAAAACTTAAGGGGAGGAGGAAGTTTATGAATGTGATGCAGCTCTATCTATGTTTCAAACTTCAGAAACAGATGTGAAATGGTTCAATGTTAGAGAAACAGTAATAGCTATATTTATGCTATGCCAGTTTGTTTATGCCTACAACTCTAAAAGCTCATGGTTCAGTATTTTGCATCTAGGTTTCCATTTTGTGGCACTGCTCATTTTAACAAATACTGTTTTCCTTTATAAGGATAATTAATATTAATCTTTAATACCATTTCCACACCATCTACGTATATAACCATTTCAGTGTAAAATACACCAAAACTGAACCTTGCTTTAGAGCTATATCAAGGTAAAAATATAATTTCTAAATGTCAATTCTACAAATTATGGCCACATTCAGAAGCTTTTGAAAATGGCACATACACTTTCCATCTCCAGTTGCCCAAGCTTCATCTTCTTCTGCCTCCTTAGACTTGTAACAAAAAGCTGGACAGCAATCCATAGTCAAAACTCTCTTTTGGTAAATTTGCCTGCCTTCTTCTCAGAAGTTCAGTTTTATTCTTGACTTATTTTCTTGGCTATAGTTATGAACTTTGGGCATTTAAAATCCTCATTAAAAGGCTAAGACAAGGATCATAAGTGATGATCTATCTTTTTATAGATCTGTCTGTGTTGAGTGAAACACCTATATTAGTTATTTGAAAGAGGCAATACCCTAGCTTTTTTAATGCTCCTTCAGAATTGCTTGCTGCATCTGTTCACACAGATGACATTTTTGTATTCTCCTAGTTTTTTCTCAAGACCAGATATGAGGAAGGAGTCTTTCTTCTCAGTTAATGGAATCAAAAGGAAATCCATGTAGAGATTTTAAGTGATTCTTTAGAAGTGACTTTCATCTAATATGTTGATTGGACATAGGGTTTCCATGGCTAGAAACTTTGGAGGGAATTTTTGTTAATCTTGGTCATGGAAAAATTGTATGTCATCAAGTTATACCTGTATTCTTGATGAACACTGAGCCAGAGTCCAATAGTAGTGTAATACTTCAATTTCATTTTCTTTCTCATTGAGGCAGATCTCTTAAGCTCTTTTGGCAAGTTTGCATTTTAGTGTTAATTTATAGTTAAGGATTGTCCAAATCTCAGATCTGTTTACAGGTAGTAGAAACCAACTTTGGTATCAATGCATTTACAAAGGGGCACTTAATACAAATATTACAGCTCTCCCAAACTTGAGAACCCTGTCAAAAACAAAAGCATCATCAATATAATTTGGGAGAGGGTTTTTAGCAATTCTATTAAGTTACCTCTCCCTTGGATGTGGAGAATAAATAAAATGAATAAACTAATGAGAAGGTAATTGTTAAACAGTAACATTATATATTTATAACATTCTTATAAATAAAGAACTTCACTGAAGAGAATGGTGGCAGAATTAATGAGAAAGCAAATAGGAGCCAATAGTAGTAAAGTGAGATATAATCAAGTCCATGTATGTTAGGCATCATGGTAGGCATCTTCTGTATTCATTTATATTGAAGGCTAGTTTATATTTTGGGGATGTAAAGCCTAGGCCCCACAAAGAATATTTTAAAAAATAAAAGATTGCTACAATCCTCGTATCAGAAACATAAGGATCCTTGGGTTTAAATTAAAGGCCAAGTTCTTATTCCTGTTCTGATTTTACATACCTCCCTCCACTACCCTATTCAAGTCAAGAGACTGTGCCTTTCTGCTTCCTTGCCTTTCATGTCCCAGATTCCTAAATCTTACCAAAATGTATTTCTCTTTGCCAAGAGAAAGAAGTTTCTGTTGACTTTTGAGTCCTTGGTTGCCATTTTAATTAATAAATACTTTTTTTTTTTTTTTAAATCAGAAGAACCTAGTTGGTTGGTTGCATTAAAAAGCTGAACTTTTTTTGTGTGGAAATACTTTTCAGTAATTATTTGTACAGTCAAAATTTGACATGTTGATATTAATAAATGGGAAGAAAATAAGCAGAAATTGAAAACTCTTAATAGCAAATTTAAGCAGTCTATAAACTTATTTTATTTCTAAGAAAAATTGAGTCTTTGAAGCAAGATTTTAAAATGATTTTGGGGAAAACTTTGGGAGACAATTGACATTCATTTAAGATCCCACATGGGGGATTTTAAAACTTGTCCTTTAACTCTGAGGCCTGATTTATAGAGGTGGGATTTCAGTATTTTTCATTTTAAAGGATAAAATTCAGTGGGATATTAATCTTTGATTAGATCAGTATGGTTGATTTATGTTAATTTAACAACTCTATATCATGGAGAATTATTTGATCAGTAGTTTAGTCTCTTAAAGTGAAAAATTGGGGGAACATTTGCATTTTTTAATCTGCTTAAAGACACAAATATTTTAATTATTTGGTTTCAGAAACAGCTATTTTAATTTTTCAGTCTTACGGAGGTCATCAAGTTAGCTTATTATCAGACCTAAACCTGAGGCAAAAGTTTTGGTATTTGCCCACTGAGCCCTTCTAGATTTAATGAATGAGAACTAGGTGAGGGTATTATGAGCATTCTTTATCAGAAAAGTATCTCCTAGACAAAAGTGGGCAATATTTAGAGTAGGTGATTCCCTGTTTTGGAAACTTTGAAATTTACCAGAGAATGAAGTCATTCAGGATATGTGATGCATGTTTATGCTATACCTCAACACAAAATAGGTTATTTCTTATTCTATAAAAAGGGTCAGATCTCCCCCCCCCCACCAGAGCTAGTATCCTAATTAGCCAGCTTAACAGAAAACATTAAAAACTGACTTCTCCATTAATATTTATTTTGAGATGATATGAAATGCTAATTTTTTATATTATCAGTTTTCTAATTTTTGTTTTCTTTAATAAAACTACTCCTTCTACCTTCACACATTCTTTATTATCCAGTGTCCACAGCATCTTTTTCCTTTAAACCAATAGCCCAGAAGAGATCCTCTGAAACTCTAGGACTAGATTTTTAAAAGTTTGACTTACCTGAATTCCCTTTTAAGAAACCTAAAGGGCTGCCTCTTAAACTGCACTGCAGAATTGTAGTTCCCACTTAATTTAGTGGAAGAAAATGAGGATCACTGTAGACACTACATTATCCTGTAAAGTAATCCCTGATGACAGTTTACTGATTTTTAGAGCCATTCTGTTTAACCATCTGCAAGTCGAAGGATTAACTGTATTTGTGATTTGTAATAAAATTGAGCTGTGTAACACTGCCTTGTGTCTGTCTGGAAAAGACATTTGCTTCACTTTTAAAATGCACATATGTTTGGAGAGGTGGATTATTCTACAGAAATACACCCTAAATCCCGTACCATCTACACTAAACATGTTGTACTTGCACAACTTAGTTTAAAAATATATATGTATTTCTTCAATAGCCAGGTATTTGGACTGTACTCTTGATATATTTGAATGTGACTCTTGGATTTAAGTGCACTATTATTCATGTCTTACACAATAAAATTGCACTGTATGGCAAATTTGTCTATAATGTATGCTTTGCTGGAACCTCAGAGTGCTGTAATATACAGGTTTTTATACTGTGAACCTGTATATATATATATAGTCCTAAGGAAAAATTCTGAACTTTTGTAAGGCTGTCTAACATTTTAATATTATTTGTAATGTTCACTACTTGATAAGTTCACTTACATCCTACAACTGGAATCATTCACCTTGAGTTGACTGCTTTGTCATCCTTGGTCTTATCAAATCAAGAAACTGTCTTGTCAAACATGGTACTGTTATCTTAGTGTATAATATGTGTGTATGCTGTTCTCCCTCTGCCTCAGAGGACTGTTGCACAGATGCTAGTGTTAAATTTCTATAGACTGGTAATAAAATTTGAATATATTCAAATGCTGGTAAATTAAATCTTTAGGCTGGCTTTAATTTTTTTTTTTTTAAATGTTCGGGAAGGTTTTGACAATGTCTCAGTTAAAACTACTGTATGTTTTTTACTTTATATTTTGAAAAATACGTAACTGCAAAAAAATTGCAAAATAGTACAAAGAACTTCCATATATCCTTCACCTAGATTGAACAATCAACAATTTTCCACATAGGCTTTAAATCTCTTATGTGTGTGTCTGGGTGTCCATTATTAATATTGTTATTTTGCTGAAACATTTTTCAGCAAATATTTTGCATGAGCCTTCCCCTAAATACTTCAGAGTATCTCCCAAGAATTACCATGTACTGTACATGCTATTCACTCAGTAATATGATGTACTGATATAAATAATGATAGAAAAGGGAAAGCTCCTTAGAGTAAAACGCCCACTAATAAGTGTAGAATGAATGATGAAATTAGAATGTCACTGTTTGGCAATCATCACAATAATAAATAATTTAGGCAGTCATCATCAGTGGATGATAAACTAGTGGGTGAAATTTGATGAGGAAAAGAATGCTTACACAGTCTCGGGCTATCTTCCCATGAAATACTGATTATAAGGGGGGAAACAGTAACTTTACAGTGAAGAAACCTGGTAGATACCATCTTATCCAAGCAAAAATTAACATCACTATTAATGGGATATAGCAACATCAGTGCCTTCTGATATAATTCACTGAGAACAAAGCATCACTTTTATGGTATTTTGGGAAAAAAAAAAAACATGACCTGAATCCAATAATGAGGAAGCATCAGACTAAATTGAGGGGACATTTCTACAAAATAATTGGTCTGTACTAAAAAAGTACCAACCTCAAAGAAAAGGAGAGATAAAACCTTTTTGTAATTTTGAAATTACTTCAAAACAAAATAAAAGCAAAACATGAACAGAAAACAGCAGGCAACATTCAAAGTTATAAAATGAAAACAAGAATCAGAATATTCAGCTGATGAAAATTACCCAAGTGGAACACAAAGCAGAAGAAAACAACTGCAACCCCCATTCCAAAAGGAATAAATACCTTTGAGTAAGACTTTCAGATATGAAAAAAATATTTTCACAAATGAAAAATTACAAAACTCAGAAACAGACAAAAAGAAAAAACAAAAACACAAACAGGAAGGTATGAAACAAGGGTTGAATGACCTCAGGAAAGAATCTGAATAAAGAGTCATCTTAGAGATAAAGACTAAATCAAAGGTTAGCAAGGGAGAATACATTCAACTGAAAAATTATGGGCATGAAAAGCCAAGAGAATGAAAATGAAAATAATCAAAAAAGGAATCAGAGAAAAAGTGGTTAATGTAAGGGACACATGAAGAAGAGACAACACAGGAATAATTGGATTCCCTGAAGAAGAAAAATATATGGAACAGAACTAATATTTAAATCCATAATCCAAGGAAAGCTTCCAGAAATGAAAGGTCTGAGTGGAACTGGACCTAGACTGGTCAACTCCAGGACACATCCTAGTAAAACTTTTAGCCTTTAAAGATGAAGAGAGAAAAAAAAAATCTCCAGGTCCTCTAAGCAAAAAAGATGGAGTCTTAAAATCTGATTGCTATTAGAGTTCTCAACAACATACAAACTAAGACAATAGGGAGAAGAGCATTTTCAAGAAATAAAGTATGAGCCAAGGATTTTGTATTCAGCCAACCTGTACTTGAAGAATCAAAGGTATTGAAAAAGGTTTGAAAATGCAAGAACTCAAGTATACTTCCTGAGGAATCAGGGAAAACATGAGTTTCATCCAGTTAGGAAATAAATGAAGAAAAAAGGGCTAATGATGAGCTCTAAATATAACTGTCAATTCAAGGCTAAACAAAGGCAATAATATAGAGAAGTTGTAATCAGGAGGATTTGATCTGTAAGATTTTGGCAGTGGCTAATTAGCCCTGGTGTTCTTATGATAGACAGGGAAACTACTGAATGTTATCTTTGTAAAAGGAAGATTTCCAAGTCTGGTGGCCAGAAACCTAACTTACATTTTCTCAGTGGAGAGTCATGGCCTCTCACCCTAAGCTAGTTTATAGACTTGGAACCCCTTGATTGAGAAGGGGGCTGGGTTCTTTTGAGGAAGGACCCTGCAACACTGCCATAGGTTATACTGTAAATCATTCACTAAGCTTTCCCCAGATGGCTCTGTGACCATTTACTAGGGCAACTCTGCATTCGGAAAAAGGAAATTATCAGGATTTACCAGACACTGACTCTGAATTTATGCTAATTCCTAAAGATTCAACATACCGCCATGGCTGATTGATAAAAGTGGAGTCTAATGGTGGTTAGGTGACAAGGTTCTGGCCCAAGTTTGCACCACAGAGTGCCTCTAATTCTGCAGACTCACACTGTAGCTATTTCTCCAGTTCCTCTGGGCTGCGATGCTGGTGAGGCAGTAAGGCTCTTGCTACAGGCACAAAATTTAAGGGCATAACTCAGTAATTAAGATAAACAATATTTTTAAATTTAATTTTTTTGAGATTGTTCACATACCATACAATTATCCAAAGATCCAAAGTGCACAATCAGTTGCTCACAGTACCATCATACAGCTGTGCATCCACCACAATTATTTTTTTTCAATTTTTAGAACATTTTCATTACACCAGAAAAGAAAGACAAAAAAAGAAAAAATAAATCCTCCCATACCCCTAACCACCCTTCACCCTTCCTCCATTATTGACTCATAGTATTGGTATAGTACATTTGTTACTATTGATGAACGAATGTTAAAATACTACTAACTGTAGTACACAGTTTGCCATACATATATTTTCCCTATACACCCCTCTATTATTAACTTCTAGTTATAGTGTCATACATTTGTTCTAGTTCAGGAAAGAGATTTCTAATATTTGTAGCAGTTAATCACAGAGATTGTCCACCACAAGAGTCACTGTTTTATACGTTCTCATCTTTTAACCTCCAACTTTCCTTCTGGGTACATAGGTGACTTTAAGCTTCCCCTTTCCACCACATTCATATACCATTCAGCACTGTTAGTTATTCTCACAATAGCGTGCCGCCATCACCTCTGTCCATTTCCAAACACTAAATTCAACCTAGTTGAACACTCTGTTTATAATAAGCAACTGCTCTCCATTCTATAACCTTGTTCTATATCCTGGTAACTTATATTTCATGTCTATGAGTT
Organism: Choloepus didactylus; assembly: GCF_015220235.1. Taxonomy (NCBI): domain Eukaryota; kingdom Metazoa; phylum Chordata; class Mammalia; order Pilosa; family Megalonychidae; genus Choloepus; species Choloepus didactylus. The sequence goes on from NC_051326.1 coordinate 36,370,994, forward strand.
TACATATTATAATTAGTTCATATCAGTGAGACCAATATTTGTCCTTATGTATCTGACTTATTTCACTCAATGTAGTGCCCTCAAGGTTTCTTCATCAAGCCTTTTTTATGTTTTTTTTTAACAGTTTTGTTCACCCACCACACTTCCAGTCCTAAGTAAACAATCGATGGCTCCCTGTATAGTCATATATTCATGTACTCCCCACCATCACCTCTATCTATACCAGGACGTCTCTATTTCTTCCAAAAAGAAGGAGGAAGAGTCAAAGAAGGGAGAGAGAGACAAAAGGAAGAGAAAAAAAGAAAAAAAGAAAAAACAAACATGACATCTAAAAAGCAACAAAAGGAAAGATAGAGTTAACCTAAAGTAGAATAAGGGTGAGACAACATTGCCAATGCCAAGAGTCCCATACCCCTCCCTTATGTCCCCCTCTTAAATGCATTTAGCTTTGGTATATTGCCTTTGTTACATTCAATTAAGCATAATACAATGTTTCTGTTAACTATAGTCTCTAGTTTGCTTTGACTGTATTTTTTTCCCCAATACCACCCTATTTTTAACACCTTGCAAGGTTGACATTCATTTGTTCTCCCTCTTGTAAAAACATATTTGTACATTTTATCGCAATTGTTGAGCACTCTAGGTTTCACTGAGTTATACACTCCCAGTCTTTATCTTTCCTCTTTCCTTCTGGTGTCCCACATGCTCCTAGCCTTCCTCTTTCAACTGTACTCACAGTCATCTTTGTTCAGTGTACTTACATTGCTGTGCTACCATCACCCAAAATTGTGTTCCAAACCTCTCACTCCTGTCTTTTCCTATCTGTCTGTAGTGCTCCCTTTAGTATTTCCTGTAGCACAGGTATCTTGTTCACAAACTCTCTCATTGTCTGTTTTTCAGAGAATATTTTAAATTCTCCCTCATATTTGAAGGACAGTTCTGCTGGATATAGGATTCTTGGTTGGCAGTTTTTCTCTTTCAGTATCTTAAATATATCACACCACTTCCTTCTTGTATCCATGGTTTCTACTGAGAAATCCGCACATAGTCTTATCAAGCTTCTTTTGTATTTGATAGATTGCTTTTCTCTTGCTGCTTTCAGGATTCTCTCTTTGTCTTCGATGTTTGATAATCTGATTATTAAGTGTCTTGGCATAGGTCTATTCATGTCTATTCTGTTTGGGGTACACTGCACTTCTTGTATCTGTAATTTTATGTCTTTCATAAGAGAGGGGACATTTTCATTGATTATTTCCTCTATTCTTGCATTTGCCCCTTTTCCTTTCTCTTCTCCTTCTGGGACACCCATGAAACATACGTTCATGAGTTTTATGTTGTCATTCAATTCCCTGAGACAATGCTCATATTTTTCTGTTCTTTTCTGTGTAGAATTTCAAGTGTCTTGTTCTCCAGTTCCTGGGTGTTTTCTTCTGCCTCCTGAGATCTGTTGTTGTATGTCTCCATTGTGTTTTTCATCTCATGTTGTGCCTTCATTTCCATAGATTCTGCCAGTTTTTTCAAACATTTGATTTCTTCCTTATGTTTGCCCAATGTTTTCTTTATAGCCTTTGTCTCTTTTGTTATATCTTCCCTGAACTCATTGATTTGGTTTTTGATTTGATTTAGCATATTTCTTTGAAAATCTTTAATATATTGTTTCATTAAAATGAAACAATATCTCAACTGTATCTTGATTGAGGTGTAAGTTTGTTCCTTTGACTGAGCCATATCTTCATTTCTCCTAGTGTAGATTTTAGTTTTCTGTTGTCTAGGCATCTGGTTTTCTTTGTTACCCCAGTCATGTTTTCCCACACCAGAACAGGTTCAGGTCTCAGAATGGGGTTATATTCAGGGTGTATCTTAGAGGAATGACAGGCTTTCCTGTGAGGTTTCCAGTTGCTATGCTTTTCCTAATCCATCCAGCAGGTGGCACCTGTCAGCCTGTTGCTCCCAACTGGTGTAAGGAGGTGTGGCCTCCTTAGTCTCTGTTTTGGCTGTTTTCCCCCAGGCTCTGGGGTCTGGTTCTGAAGGGAAAGCTGGGCCCCACTTCCTTACTCTTAGGGAAGATACACTCCATAGGGAGTTATCATCTGCATTTGAATTGTCTCTCTGACTCTGTTATCTCCAACTGTCTGGGTCAGAATGCTGTGAAATGAAAATGGCTGTGGCTCTCGGTTCTGAGCCCCCAGGTTGAGAGAGACAAAAAGGGACAGAAAGCCCCCTTTTGGAGCAAGTACACAGCTCCCCAGTTTCACTTGTCGGCCAAAGGTAAGACCTGATCTTCTGGGCTCCCCCTTTCAGGCCAGATGAGTTTTGTGGTCTTCACGGTCAGTCATCACTAAGAGCCTCTGTCTGCTTGTTTGGGGTTTGTAGCTTGTATTCAGCAGTCCACATTTGTTAATTAAAACCCCAGATGAAGCTCAGCTGAGCTATGTTTGCTGGCTTGGAGAGTCCAGCTCTCTACCACAGTGAGGTTTTGCAGCTCAGCCTGCTGTGGGGGAGGGGCTCTCAGTGCAGTTCCCCAGTTTTTACTTACAGATTTTATGCTGCGATCTCAGGCATTCCTCCCAATCCAGGCTGGTGTATGATGTGTGGACAGTCATGATTGTCTCCCAGCAGTTATTCCAAATTATTTACTAGTTGTTCCTGGTTGTTCACTAGTTGTTCCAGGGGACTAACTAAATTCCTCTCCTCTCTATGCCACCATCTTGCCTGTTTTTCAAGACAAATAATATTTTAAGGTAGCATTTTAAAAAAAATCAGAAATAATGCAAAAAGTCCATGATGAACTTGAGCACTTTATTAACTTAAAGCACTGGTAAACAGTTCACTGTTATTCACTTCTTTATATAAAAAACATATTTTTCACTGCTATTTTTCCACCAAATTTTTCTGAAAGCTGGTACATAATTTTTTACAGTTTGTAATTATTGATTTTTATGTATGTGATATAATTTTATGTGTATCTATTAGATTATTAAATAGTATAATTTATATGAATTAAGATAATATAAAATATTTTTATGTTTAATTATAGTATTATGAAAATAAATATACCTTAAATTTTTACTAAAAGTTTTTAGACATATGCCATCTAAAAAAACAACTGATTCAGGAAAAGAAAAATGCATACTGAAATGGATCAAAGTTATGGGAGGCAGTTACACCACTGTCCAGGAAAACACATGATAGAGTCTAACATTGACATTATTAAAACAGAATTACCATTAAATTCATAGAAAACCAAAGAATCTTCTTCAAATTATGAAGAGATGGGAAAAAATGAAATGTTAGAAAGTTCAGAAACAAGCGAATGAGTGTGAGCAAGAAAGTTAGATGTTTGAAATCGAAGGTTGATAATCCTCCATATGATAAAATAAGAATTACTTTAGTAGAACCTGAACCTACAGACAAGATGTAGATTTTAGAGGATATTTCACATAATGGCCAAAGATTTTCAAAAGACTGTTTAAAAAAATAATTTCATTGGCTCATTGATTCACTGTGACTGGCTCACTTATTCTAGATAATTCTTGCCTTTATTTTATTTTCCATGCACGATTTTTTCACTCATATAACATAATCAAATCAAATATTTGCAACTCAAAAAAGGGATTCAAAGATTAGAATAATTTAAATAGAATTGTGACCACAAAAATTCCATGTTTCTTTGTGATGCTTTTCTAAAATGGAAGGCTTTTTAAAAATATATTTAGGAGAGGCGGGGCAAGATGGCAGACTGGTGAGCTGTATGTTTTAGTTACTCCTCCAGGAAAGTAGGTAGAAAGCCAGGAACTGCGTGGACTGGACACCACAGAGCAATCTGACTTTGGGCATACTTCATACAACACTCATGAAAACGTGGAACTGCTGAGATCAGCGAAATCTGTAAGTTTTTGCGGCCAGGGGACCCGCGCCCCTCCCTGCCAGGCTCAGTCCCGGGGGAGGAGGGGCTGTCAGCTCCGGGAAGGAGAAGGGAGAACTGCAGTGGCAGCCCTTATCGGAAACTCATTCTACTGATCCAAACTCCAACCATAGATAGACTGAGACCAGACACCAGAGAATCTGAGAGCAGCCAGCCTAGCAGAGAGAAGACAGGCATAGAAAAAAAAACAACACGAAAAACTCCAAAATAAAAGCGGAGGATTTTTGGAGTTCTGGTGAACATAGAAAGGGGAAGGGCCCTGAGGCGCACATGCAAATCCCGAACAAAAGCTGATCTCTCTGCCCTGTGGACCTTTCCTTAATGGCCCTGGTTGCTTTGTCTCTTAGCATTTCAATAACCCATTAGATCTCTGAGGAGGGCCCGTTTTTTTGTTTGTTTGTTTGTTTGTTTGTTTGTTTTAATCCTTTTTTCTTTTTCTAAAATAATTACTCTAAGAAGCCCAATACAGAAAGCTTCAAAGACTTGCTATTTGGGCAGGTCAAGTCAAGAGCAGAACTAGGAGAGCTCTGAGACAAAACGCAATAATCCAGTGGCTGAGAAAATTCACTAAACACCACAACTTCCCAAGAAAAGGGGGGTGTCCGCTCACAGCCATCATCCTGGTGGACAGGAAACACTCCTGCCCATCGCCAGCCCCATAGCCCAGAACTGCCCCAGACAACCCAGTGTGACGGAAGTGCTTCAAATAACAGGCACACACCACAAAACTGGGCATGGACATTAGCCTTCCCTGCAACCTCAGCTGATTGTCCCATAGTTGGGAAGGTGGAGCAGTGTGAATTAACAAAGCCCCATTCAGCCATCATTTCAGCAGACTGGGAGCCTCCCTACACAGCCCAGCAGCCCAGAACTGCCCTGGGGGGACGGCACTCACCTGTGACATAACACAGTCATCCCTCAACAGAGGACCCGGGGTGCACGGCCTGGAAGAGGGGCCCACTTGCAAGTCTCAGGAGCCATACGCCAATACCAAGGACTTGTGGGTCAGTGGCAGAGACAAACTGTGGCAGGACTGAACTGAAGGATTAGACTATTGCAGCAGCTTTAAAACTCTAGGATCACCAGGGAGATTTGATTGTTAGAGCCACCCCGCCCTCCCTGACTGCCCAGAAACACGCCCCATATACAGGGCAGGCAACACCAACTACACACGCAAGCTTGGTACACCAATTAGACCCCACAAGACTCACTCCCCCACTCACCAAAAAGGCTAAGCAGGGGAGAACTGGATTGTGGAGAACAGGTGGCTCGTGGACGCCACCTGCTGGTTAGTTAGAGAAAGTGTACTCCACGAAGCTGTAGATCTGATTAATTAGAGATAAGGACTTCAATTGGTCTACAAATCCTAAAAGAACCCTATCAAGTTCAGCAAATGCCACGAGGCCAAAAACAACAGAAAATTATAAAGCATATGAAAAAACCAGACGATATGGATAACCCAAGCCCAAGCACCCAAATCAAAAGACCAGAAGAGACACAGCACCTAGAGCAGCTACTCAAAGAACTAAAGATGAACAATGAGACCATAGTACGGGAGATAAAGGAAATCAAGAAGACCCTAGAAGAGCATAAAGAAGACATTGCAAGACTAAATAAAAAAATGGATGATCTTATGGAAATTAAAGAAACTGTTGACCAAATTAAAAAGATTCTGGACACTCATAGTACAAGACTAGAGGAAGCTGAACAACGAATCAGTGACCTCGAAGATGACAGAATGGAAAATGAAAGCATAAAAGAAAGAATGGGGAAAAAATTGAAAAAATCGAAATGGACCTCAGGGATATGATAGATAATATGAAACGTCCAAATATAAGACTCATTGGTGTCCCAGAAGGGGAAGAAAAGGGTAAAGGTCTAGGAAGAGTATTCAAAGAAATTGTTGGGGAAAACTTCCCAAATCTTCTAAACAACATAAATACACAAATCATAAATGCTCAGCGAACTCCAAATAGAATAAATCCAAATAAACCCACTCCGAGACATATACTGATCACACTATCAAACACAGAAGAGAAGGAGCAAGTTCTGAAAGCAGCAAGAGAAAAGCAATTCACCACATACAAAGGAAACAGCATAAGACTAAGTAGTGACTACTCAGCAGCCACCATGGAGGCGAGAAGGCAGTGGCACGATATATTTAAAATTCTGAGTGAGAAAAATTTCCAGCCAAGAATACTTTATCCAGCAAAGCTCTCCTTCAAATTTGAGGGAGAGCTTAAATTGTTCACAGACAAACAAATGCTGAGAGAATTTGCTAACAAGAGACCTGCCCTACTGGAGATACTCAAGGGAGCCCTACAGACAGAGAAACAAAGAAAGGACAGAGAGACTTGGAGAAAGGTTCAGTACTAAAGAGATTTGGTATGGGTACAATAAAGGATATTAATAGAGGGGGAAAATATGACAAACATAAACCAAAGGATAAGATGGCTGATTCAAGAAATGCCTTCACGGTTATAACGTTGAATGTAAATGGATTAAACTCCCCGATTGAAAGATACAGATTCGCAAAATGGATCAAAAAAAATGAACCATCAATATGTTGCATACAAGAGACTCATCTTAGACACAGGGACACAAAGAAACTGAAAGTGAAAGGATGGAAAAAAATATTTCATGCAAGCTACAGCCAAAAGAAAGCAGGTGTAGCAATATTAATCTCAGATAAAATAGACTTCAAATGCAGGGATGTTTTGAGAGACAAAGAAGGACACTACGTACTAATAAAAGGGGCAATTCAGCAAGAAGAAATAACAATCGTAAATGTCTATGCACCCAATCAAGGTGCCACAAAATACATGAGAGAAACACTGGCAAAACTAAAGGAAGCAATTGATGTTTCCACAATAATTGTGGGAGACTTCAACACATCACTCTCTCCTATAGATAGATCAACCAGACAGAAGACCAATAAGGAAATTGAAAACCTAAACAATCTGATAAATGAATTAGATTTAACAGACATATAGAGGACATTACATCCCAAATCACCAGGATACACATACTTTTCTAGTGCTCATGGAACTTTCTCCAGAATAGATCATATGCTGGGACATAAAACAAGCCTCAATAAATTTAAAAAGATTGAAATTATTCAAAGCACATTCTCTGACCACAATGGAATACAATTAGAAGTCAATAACCATCAGAGACTTAGAAAATTCACAAATACCTGGAGGTTAAACAACACATTCCTAAACAATCAGTGGGTTAAAGAAGAAATAGCAAGAGAAATTGCTAAATATATAGAGACGAATGAAAATGAGAACACAACATACCAAAACCTATGGGATGCAGCAAAAGCAGTGCTAAGGGGGAAATTTATAGCACTAAACGCATATATTAAAAAGGAAGAAAGAGCCAAAATCAAAGAACTAATGGATCAACTGAAGAAGCTAGAAAATGAACAGCAAACCAATCCTAAACCAAGTAGAAGAAAAGAAATAACAAGGATTAAAGCAGAAATAAATGACATAGAGAATAAAAAAACAATAGAGAGGATAAATATCACCAAAAGTTGGTTCTTTGAGAAGATCAAGAAGACTGACAAGCCCCTAGCTAGACTGACAAAATCAAAAAGAGAGAAGACCCATATAAACAAAATAATGAATGAAAAAGGTGACATAACTGCAGATCCTGAAGAAATTAAAAAAATTATAAGAGGATACTATGAACAACTGTATGGCAACAAAATGGATAATGTAGAGGAAATGGACAATTTCCTGGAAACATATGAACAACATAGACTGACCAGAGAAGAAACAGAAGACCTCAACCAACACATCACAAGCAAAGAGATCCAATCAGTCATCAAAAATCTTCCCACAAATAAATGTCCAGGGCCAGATGGCTTCACAGGGGAATTCTACCAAACTTTCCAGAAAGAACTGACACCAATCCTACTCAAACTCTTTCAAAACATTGAAGAAAATGGAACACTACCTAACTCATTTTATGAAGCTAACATCAATCTAATACCAGAACCAGGCAAAGATGTTACAAAAAAGGAAAACTACCGGCCAATCTCCCTAATGAATATAGATGCAAAAATCCTCAACAAAATACTTGCAAATCGAATCCAAAGACACATTAAAAAAATCATACACCATGACCAAGTGGGGTTTATTCCAGGCATGCAAGGATGGTTCAACATAAGAAAATCAATCAATGTATTACAACACATTAACAAGTCAAAAGGGAAAAATCAATTGATCATCTCAATAGATGCTGAAAAAGCATTTGACAAAATCCAACATCCCTTTTGATAAAAACACTTCAAAAGGTAGGAATTGAAGGAAACTTCCTCAACATGATAAAGAGCATATATGAAAAACCCACAGCCAGCATAGTACTCAATGGTGAGAGACTGAAAGCCTTCCCTCTAAGATCAGGAACAAGACAAGGATGCCCGCTATCACCACTGTTATTCAACATTGTGCTGGAAGTGCTAGCCAGGGCAATCCGGCAAGACAAAGAAATAAAAGGCATCCAAATTGGAAAAGAAGAAGTAAAACTGTCATTGTTTGCAGATGATATGATCTTATATCTAGAAAACCCTGAGAAATCGACGATACAGCTACTAGAGCTAATAAACAAATTTAGCAAAGTAGCGGGATACAAGGTTAATGCACATAGTCAGTAATGTTTCTATATGCTAGAAATGAACAAACTGAAGAGACACTCAAGAAAAAGATACCATTTTCAACAGCAACTAAAAAAATCAAGTACCTATGAATAAACTTAACCAAAGATGTAAAAGACCTATACAAAGAAAACTACATAACTCTACTAAAAGAAATAGAAGGGGACCTTAAAAGATGGAAAAATATTCCACGTTCATGGATAGGAAGACTAAATGTCATTAAGATGTCAATTCTACCCAAACTCATCTACAGATTCAATGCAATCCCAATCAAAATTCCAACAACCTACTTTGCAGACTTGGAAAATCTAGTTATCAAATTTATTTGGAAAGGGAAGATGCCTCGAATTGCTAAAGACACTCTAAAAAAGAAAAACGAAGTGGGAGGACTTACACTCCCTGACTTTGAAGCTTATTATAAAGCCACAGTTGCCAAAACAGCATGGTACTAGCACAAAGATAGACATATAGATCAATGGAATCGAATTGAGAATTCGGAGATAGACCCTCAGATCTATGGCCGACTGATCTTTGACAAGGCCCCCAAACTCACTGAACTGAGTCATAATGGTCTTTTCAACAAATGGGGCTGGGAGAGTTGGATATCCATATCCAAAAGAATGAAAGAGGACCCCTACCTCACCCCCTACACAAAAATTAACTCAAAATGGACCAAAGATCTCAATATAAAAGAAAGTACCATAAAACTCCTAGAAGATAATGTAGGAAAACATCTTCAAGACCTTGTATTAGGCGGCCACTTCCTAGACTTTACACCCAAAGCACAAGCAACAAAAGAGAAAATAGATAAATGGGAACTCCTTAAGCTTAGAAGTTTCTGCACCTCAAAGGAATTTCTCAAAAAGGTAAAGAGGCAGCCAACTCAATGGGAAAAAATTTTTGGAAACCATGTATCTGACAAAAGACTGATATCTTGCATATATAAAGAAATCCTACAACTCAATGACAATAGTACAGATGGCCCAATTATAAAATGGGCAAAAGATATGAAAAGACAGTTCTCTGAAGAGGAAATACAAATGGCCAAGAAACACATGAAAAAATGTTCAGCTTCACTAGCTATTAGAGAGATGCAAATTAAGACCACAATGAGATACCATCTAACACCGGTTAGAATGGCTGCCATTAAACAAACAGGAAACTACAAATGCTGGAGGGGATGTGGAGAAATTGGAACTCTTATTCACTGTTGGTGGGACTGTATAATGGTTCACCCACTCTGGAAGTCAGTCTGGCAGTTCCTTAGAAAACTAGATATAGAGTTACCATTCGATCCAGCGATTGCACTTCTCAGTATATACCCGGAAGATCGGAAAGCAGTGACACGAACAGATATCTGCACGCCAATGTTCATAGCAGCATTATTCACAATTGCCAAAAGATGGAAACAACCCAAATGTCCTTCAACAGATGAGTGGATAAATAAAATGTGGTATATACACACGATGGAATACTACGCGGCAAAGAAGGAACGATCTCGTGAAACATATGACAACATGGATGAACCTTGAAGACATAATGCTAAGCGAAATAAGCCAGGCACAAAAAGAGAAATATTATATGCTACCACTAATGTGAACTTTGAAAAATGTAAAACAAATGGCTTATAATGTAGAATGTAGGGGAACTAGCAATAGAGAGCAATTAAGGAAGGGGGAACAATAATCCAAGAAGAACAGATAAGCTATTTAACATTCTGGGGATGCCCAGGAATGACTATGGTCTGTTAATTTCTGATGGATATAGTAGGAGCAAGTTCACAGAAATGTTGCTATATTAGGTAACTTTCTTGGGGTAAAGTAGGAACATGTTGGAAGTTAAGCAGTTATCTTAGGTTAGTTGTCTTTTTCTTACTCCCTTGTTATGGTCTCTTTGAAATGTTCTTTTATTGTATGTTTGTTTTCTTTTTAACTTTTTTTTCATACAGTTGATTTAAAAAAGAAGGGAAAGTTAAAAAAAAAAAAAAAAAAAAACAAGGAAAAAGAAAAGATGCAGTGCCCCCTTGAGGAGCCTGTGGAGAATGCAGGGGTATTCGCCTACCCCACCTCCATGGTTGCTAACATGACCACAGACATAGGGGACTGGTGGTTTGATGGGTTGAGCCCTCTACCACAGGTTTTACCCTTGGGAAGATGGTTGCTGCAAAGGAGAGGCTAGGCCTCCCTATATTTGTGCCTAAGAGTCTCCTCCCGAATGCCTCTTTGTTGCTCAGATGTGGCCCTCTCTCTCTGGCTAAGCCAACTTGAAAGGTGAAATCACTGCCCTCCCCCCTACGTGGGATCAGACACCCAGGGGAGTGAATCTCCCTGGCAACGTGGAATATGACTCCCGGGGAGGAATGTAGACCCGGCATCGTGGGACGGAGAACATCTTCTTGACCAAAAGGGGGATGTGAAAGGAAATGAAATAAGCTTCAGTGGCAGAGAGATTCCAAAACGAGCCGAGAGATCACTCTGGTGGGCACTCTTACGCACACTTTAGACAACCTTTTTTAGGTTCTAAAGAATTGGGGTAGCTGGTGGTGGATACCTGAAACTATTAAACTACAACCCAGAACCCATGAATCTCGAAGACAGTTGTATAAAAATGTAGCTTATGAGGGGTGACAATGGGATTGGGAATGCCATAAGGACCAAACTCCACTTTATCTAGTTTATGGATGGATGTGTAGAAAAGTAGGGGAAGGAAACAAACAGACAAAGGTACCCAGTGTTCTTTTTTACTTCAATTGCTCTTTTTCACTCTAATTATTATTCTTGTTATTTTTGTGTGTGTGCTAATGAAGGTGTCAGGGATTGATTTAGGTGATGAATGTACAACTATGTAATGGTACTGTAAACAATCGAAAGTACAATTTGTTTTGTATGACTGCGTGGTATGTGAATATATCTCAATAAAATGATGATTAAAAAAAAAAAAAAAAAAAAGAATTGGGGTAGCTGGTGGTGGATACCTGAAACTATCAAACTACAACCCAGAACCCATGAATCTCGAAGACCGATGTATAAAAATGTAGCTTATGAGGGGTGACAATGGGATTGGGAAAGCCATAAGGACCACACTCCACTTTGTCTAGTTTATGGATGTATGAGTAGAAAAATAGGGGAAGGAAACAAACAGACAAAGGTACCCAGTGTTCTTTTTTACTTCAATTGCTCTTTTTCACTCTAATTATTATTCTTGTTATTCTTGTGTGTGTGCTAATGAAGGTGTCAGGTATTGATTTAGGTGATGAATGTACAACTATGTAATGGTACTGTAAACAATCGAAAGTACGATTTGTTTTGTATGACTGCGTGGTATGTGAATATATCTCAATAAAATGATTAAAAAAAAAAAAAAAAAAAAGAGCTCCCCAAACATCACATCCCACCCATCCCTCCCTATTATTTATTACTTTTTGTCCACATTTTTCTACTCATCTGTCCATACACTGGATAAAGGAAATGTAAGCCACAAAGTTTTCACAATCACACAGTCACACAGTGTAAGCTATGTAGTTATACAATCATCTTCAAGAATCAAAGCTACTGGTTTGCAGTTCAACAGTTTCAGATATTTCCTTTTAGCTATTCCAATACACCAAAAACTAAAAAGGGTTATCTACATAATGCGTATGAATAACCTCGAGAATTTCCTCTCGAATCCTTTTGAAATCTCTTAGCCACTGAAACTTCAGTTCATTTCTCTTTCCCCTTTTGGTCAAGAAGGTCTTCTCAATCCCACACTGCCAGGTCCAGGTTCATCCCTGGGAGTGATGTCCCATATAGTGGGGAGGGCAGTGAGTTTACCTGCAGAGTTGGCTTAGAGAGGCCACAGCTGAGCAACAAAAATGTTGCTCTGGGGGTGACTATTAGGCACAATTATAAGTAGGCTTAGCCTCTCCTTTGCAGTAACAAGCTTCCTAAGGGCAAGCCCCATGATCAAGGACTTGGTCTTCTAAATTGGTAGTCCACAGTGGTAATTCCCCAGGTGGGAAAGTTTAATATTTCCACATTTCCCCCCAGTCCCTCATGGGGATTGTGATGGTTAGGTTCATGTGTCAACTTAGCCTGGTGATAGTACCTAGGTGTCCAGTCAAGGAAGCACTGGCCTAACCATTACTGCAAGGACATTTGTGGCTGGTTAATAAACCAGAAGGCTGGGTTATTAAATCATCGGTCACTTGGCTGTAGCTGTGACTGATTACATCAATGAAGGGCATGTCTTTCACAGTGGGAGAATGCAATCAGCTGGATTTAATCCAGTCAGTTGAAGACTTTTAAGCGAGACAGAGAACCTTCACTTCTGCTTTGGGTAACCAGCGAAGCATTTTCTGAGGAGTTCATTGAAGTTGCCAATTCATTTCCTGAGGAGTTCATCAAACATCTCCATTGGAGTTGCCAGTTTGCTGCTTGACCTACAGAATTTGGACTCATGCATACCCACAAAGTTACATGAGTCACTTTTATAAAATCTTGTATTTACAGATATCTCATGTTGATTCTGTTTCCCTAGAGAACCCTAAGTAATACAGGGATTTTACAAATACATTTTTATTCTCTGCCCAAATTACTCTGGGATGTATCAGGGCTTCACACTCACCTGTACAAACCAGATTTCGCTCCCTATTCAAAGTTCCATGTAATTATGGTGTTTGAATAAACTGACCGAAAAGTTAAATTATTATCTACTGTGCTACAGAAAACACAGATTTTCACCAAATAAACATCTCTTCCTTTGCTCTCACACAGAAGTTGAAGTTTTAAAACACCATCACAATATCATCCTTTATCCTTTAGTCTGATTTACCTTAGTTCTAAGTAAGTCCACTTTGTTCATATCTCTAATTGAAGTCTGATCTCTTTTTCAGCCTCTTTAACATTTGTTGTATAGGATAATGCTGACATTCATAGATGCAAAAATCTGACTCTGAGTTTCAGTGTCATGTCACATAGATACCTGAAGTTCCAGGGATTGACCAGGTTATACACAAAGAGCTCAGTATCTCAGAATTCAGAAATAGCCCTTACAATTCAGGAATAGATGTAACTGCTGTAAGACCTTACAATCTAGGAACCTTTACCATAAGCCTTCCTCTGATAACCTATGCTCTCAGATTCAATTATCAGAGTTTGCACATTTTAGTTAGTCAATATTAGTGAGGTATTATGATGTTTGTCTTTTCATTTCTTGTTTATTTCACTCAACATACTGTCATCAAGGGCCATTCACCTAGCTGCATTACCTCATAACTTCACTCCTTCCTGTAGTCACTCAATATTTGAGTGTACGTACACACCACAGTTTGCCATTCTGTTCATCAATCGATGTACCCTTAGGCCACCACCATCCATGGTGAATCATGAATACTGCCACCATAAACCCCACTGTACAAATGTCCACTCTTGTGTCCCTGTTCTCAGTTCTTCCAAGTATATACCCAATAACAGGGTTGGAAGACCATATGGCAACCCCATACTAAGCTTCCTGTGGAACCACCCCACTGCCCTCCAGATGGGCTGCACCATTCTACTTCTCTACCAGCAGTGATTAGGTACATCTTTCCCTCCAGCACTTGTATCCCTCTGTTTATTTTTTAAACAGTTTTATTCACACACTATACATTCCCTCCTAAGTATACAATCAATGGTTCCCAGTATAATCACATAGTTATGCATTCCCCCCTCCCCCAAAAAAAGAAAGAAACAAAAAGAAAGAAAGATAAAAGGAAAAAATGACAACTAAAAAATTAAAAATAAGATAAAATACAGTAAAAAGGTCAGACAATACCACCAATGCCAAAATCCCATACCCCTCTCTTATATCCCCCTCTTATAGACATTTAGCTTTGGCATATCACCTTTGTTACAATTAATAGAAGCATATTACAATGTTACTGTTAACTATAGACTCTAGTTTGTACTGACTGTATTTTTCCCCAATACCATCCCGTTTTCAACACCGTGCAAAGTTGACATTCAATTTGTTCTCCCTCATTTAAAAACATTATTTGTGGTAGAGAACCTAAGATGGTGGCTAAGAGAGACAGGGCAAAAAAACCACCTCCATGAAAAATACTAGATAAAAGCCAGAAAGTGACCCAGAACCAGTTCCAGCGAGGTACCAGCTGGACAAGGTCTGCTAAATCCACAGGGACTGTGCACTTGGTGAAACTGGGAGCCTGCGTTCTGAAGCGAGTGAGTAAGCTGGCCGAATATCTGGCAGCCATGCTGCCATGTGGGGAAACTGTGGGTTGGCATTTGGAAGCGGACTAGTTCTTTTTTGAAAAACCCAAAAGCAGCTACAGATATGGCAGCAAGAACCGCACAGTGAAGCATGGCAGGAATGGGCTGTGCGAATGCCTCAATATCTGGTGTGGAAGATAGCATTTCGCACACCCGCTGCTAACTGTCTTGGAGCGAGGCAGGCAGAGGTGAGCCAAAAGGGGAAAATAACCACGCCTCTTGCAGCCATCTTCTCGGTGGGCTGGGAACGCTCCTGTCTGGCACTGGAGCCACAGCCCAGAGCTGTGCCAAAAAAACCAGTGTGACGGGAGGTGTTTTCAGCATCACGTGCACATGCCACAATATCGGGCGTGGACAATAGCCTTTCACGCACCCACAGCTAATTGTCCCAGAGCTGGGAAGGTGGAACTGTACGAAAAGGGGGAAATTAACATGACTCATTCAGCCATCATTACAGCAGGCTGAGAATGCACCTACACAGTCCGGCGGCCCAGAACTTCCCTTGAGGGACAGCATGCACTTGTGACATAGCACAACCTTCCCTCAGCAGAGGCCCTAGAAAGGCATGGTTTGGAATAGGAACCCACTTGGAAATCCCAGGGACCCTATGCCAATACCAAGGACTTGTGGGTCAGCAGCAGAGACAATCTTTGGCAAGACTGAAATGAAGGTTTAGACTCTTGCAACAGCCTTAAATCTCCGGGAACACCTGGGAGGTTTGATTATTAAAGCTGCCCTCCCTTCCTAACCACTCAGACACATGCCCCACATTCAGGGTGGACAGCACCAACAGCACACCCAAACTTGGTGCACCAATTGGACCCCACAAGAATCAGACCCCCACACACCACAAAGACAAAGTTGAGGAAAACTGACTTGAGGGAAACAGGTGACTCATGGATGCCATCTGCTGGTTAGTTAGAGAAAGTGTACACCACCAAGCTGTAGATCTGATAAATTAGAGATTAGTCTTTGAATAATCCTACATATCCTAAAAGAACCCTATCAAGTAAAGCAAAGGCTAATAGACCAAAAACAACAGAAAATTTTAAAGCACATGAAAAAAACAGATGATATGGATAACCCAACCCCCCAAAAAATATGTCTGACAAACATAAACCAAAGGATAGGATGGCTGATTCAAGAAATGCCTTCACAGTAATAACATTGAATGTAAATGGATTAAACTCCCCAATCAAAAGATATAAATTGGCAGAATGGATCAAAAAATTTGAACCATCAATATGTGTCATATAAGAGACTCATCTTAGACACAGGGACACAAAGAAACTGAAAGTGAAAGGATGGAAAAAGTATTTCATGCAAGCTACAGCCAAAAGGAGACACAGTACTTGGAGCAATTAATCAAAGAACTAAAGACAAACAACAAGAGCATGGCACAGGATATAAAGGACATGAAGAAGACCCTAAAAGAGCATAAAGAAGAAATTGCAAGAGTGAACAGAAAAATAGATGATCTTATGGAAATAAAACAAACTGTTGATGAAATTAAAAAGAGTCTAGATACTCATAGTACAAGACTAGAAGAAGCTGAACAATGAATCAGCAACCTCAAGGACTACAGAAGGGAAAATGAAAGAAAAAAAGAAAGAAAGGGGGAAAAATAAAAAAAAAATCGAAATGGACCTCAGGAATATGATAGATAATATAAAACGTCCAAATATAAGACTCATTGGTGTCCAAGAAGGGGAAGAGAAGGGTAAAGGTCTAGAAACAATATTCAAAGAAATTGTTGGGGAAAATTTCCCAAACCTCCTACACAATATAAATACACAAAGCATAAATGCCCAGCGAACTCCAAATAGAATAAATCCAAATAAACCCACTCCAACACATATTCTGATCAGACTGTCAAATACAGAGGAGAAAGAGCAAGTTCTGAAAGCAGCAAGCGAAAAGCAATTCACCACATACAAAGAAAACAACATAAGACTAAGCAGTGACTACTCAGCGGCCACCACGGAGGTGAGAAGGCAGTGCCATGACATATTTAAAATCCTGAGAGAAAAAAATTTCCAACGAAGAATACTTTATCCAGCAAAGCTCTCCTTCAAATTTGTGGGAGAGCTTAAATTTTCTGCAGACAAACAAATCCCGAGAGATTTTGCTAATAAAAGAGCTGCCCTACTTCAGATACTAAAGGGAGCCCTACTGACAGAGAAACAAAGAAAGGAGAGAGATATGGAGAAAGGTTCAGTACTAAAGGGATTTAATATTGGTTCTTTAAAGGACAATAAGAGAGAGAGGAAAAAAATATGTCTGGCAAACATAAACCAAAGGATAGGATGGCTGATTCAAGAAACGCCTTCACAGTAATAACACTGAATGTAAATGGATTAAAATCCCCAATCAAAAGATATAGATTCGCAGAATGGATCAAAAAATATGAACCATCAATATGTTGCATACAAGAGACTCATCTTAGACACAGGGACACAAAGAAATTGAAAGGGAAAGGATGGAAAAAGTATTTCATGCAAGCTATAGCCAAAAGAAAGCAGGAGTAGCAATATTAATCTCAGATAAAATGGACTTTAAATGCAAGGATGTTATGAGAGACAAACAAGGCTACTACCTACTAATAAAAGGGGCAATTCAACAAGAAGAAATAACAATCATAAATGTTTATGCACCCAATCATGGTGCCACAAAATACATGAGCAAAAACTGGCAAAACTACAAGAAGCAATGGATCTTTCCACAATAATTGTGGGATACTTCAACACATCACTCCTATAGATAGATCCACCAGAGAGAAGACCAATAAGGAATTGAAAACCTAAACAACTGGATAAACGAATTTGATTTAACAGATGTATATAGAACATTACATCCCAAATCACCAGGATACACATTCTTCTCTAGTGATCACGGAACTTTCTCTAGAACAGACCATATGCTGGGACATAAAACAAGCCTCAATAAATTTTAAAAAATTGAAATTATTCAAAGCACATTCTCTGACCACAATGGAATACAATTAGAAGTCAATAACCATCAGACTTAGAAAATTCACAAACAACTGGAGGTCAAACAACACACTCCTAAAATAAATGGTTTATAATGTAGAATGTAGGGGAACTAGTGATAGAGAGGAATTAATGAAGGGGGAACGATAACCCAATAAGAACAGATAAGCTATTGTGGGTAAATTCAACATTCTGGGAATGCCCAGGAATGACTATGGTCTGTTAATTTCTGATGCGTATAGTAGGAACAAGTTACCAGAAATGTTGCTATATTAGGTTATTTTCTTGGTATAGAGTAGGAACATGTTGGACTCCCTTGTTATGGTTTGTTTGAAATGTTTTTTTTTATTGTATGTTTTTTTTTTTTTAATTTTGTTGATGTAGTTGATTTAAAAAAAAGAATTAAAAAAAAAACATTGAAAAAATATGCAGAGCCCCCTTGAGGAGCTGGTGGAGAATGCAGGAGTATTGCGCTCACCCACCTCGATGGTTGCTGATGTGTTCACAGACATAGGGTACTGGTGGTTTGATGGGCTGAGCCCTCTACCACAGGATTTGCCCTCGGGAAGACTGTTGTGGCAAAGGAGAGGCTAGGCCTCCCTATAATTGTGCCTAAGAGCCTCCTCCTGAATGCCTCTTTGTTGCTCAGATGTGGCCCTCTCTCTATACCTAAGCCAACTTGGCAGGTAAAATCACTGCCCTCCCAGCTATGGGAGATCTGACACCCAGGGGAGTGAATCCTCCTGGCAACATGGAATATGACTCCCGGGGAGGAATCTAGACCTGGCATCATGGGATGGAGAACATCTTCTTGACCAAAAGGGGGATGTGAAAGGAAAACGAATAAGCTTCAGTGGCAGAGAGATTCCAAAAGGAGCTGAGAGCTCACTCTGGTGGGTAGTCTTATGCACAATATAGACAACCCTTTTTAGGTTCTAGTGAATTGGAATAGCTAGCAGTAGATACCTGAAACTATCAAACTACAACCCTGAACCGATGAATCTTGAAGAAGATTGTATAAAAATGTAGCTCATAAGGGGTAACAAGGTGATTGGGAAAGCCATATGGACCACACTCCCCTTTGTCTCGTTTATGGATGGATGAGTAGAAAAATGAGAGAAAAAAAAAAAAGCACTCAAGTGTTCTTTTTTACTCTAATTGTTCTTTTTCACTTTAATTTTTATGCTTATTATTTTTGTGTGTGTAGTAATGAAAATGTCAAAAATTAATTTTGGTGATGAATGC
The DNA here is from genome assembly GCF_015220235.1 of Choloepus didactylus. Lineage (NCBI taxonomy): Eukaryota > Metazoa > Chordata > Mammalia > Pilosa > Megalonychidae > Choloepus > Choloepus didactylus. The sequence continues at coordinate 36,390,068 of NC_051326.1, forward strand.
ACAACTATATAATGGTACTGTAAACAATTGAATGTACATTTTGTTTTGTATGACTGCATGGTATGTGAATATATCTCAATAAATATGAATTTAAAAAAACATTTGTACATTTAGTCACACTCATTGACCATTTTAAGTTTCACTAAGTTATCACTCCTGGTCTTTATCTTCTGTCTTTCCCTCCAGTGTTCTACATGTTCCTCTTTCAACCATACTCAACAGTCATCTTTTTTCAGTGTACTTACAATATTGTGCTACCACCAGACAGCACTGTGCTGTCCATTTCTGGATCTATACAATCAATCCTCTTGAACATTCTATATTCTTGGACATTCAGCATCAAATTCCCAATTTCTACCCTCTTTCTATCTCCTGGTATCATTTCTACACTCTTCTCCAACCCTCTCCTGTCTTTTCCTATCTGCCTGTAGCCCTCCCTTTAGTATTTCTTGTAGAAGAGGTCTCCTGTTCATGAACTCTCTCAGTGTCTGTTTATTTGTAAATATTTTAAACTCTCCCTCATTTTTGAAGGACAGTTTTGCTGGATATAGGATTCTTGATTGGCAGTTTTTCTCTTTCAGTATCTTGACTATATCATACCACTGCCTGTTTGCCTCCATGGTTTCTGCTGAGAGATCTGCACTTAGTCTTAACAAGCTTCCCTTGTATGTAATGGATTGCTTTTCTCTTCTTGCTTTCAGAATTCTCTCTTTGTCTTTGACATTTGAAAATCTTAGCAGTAAGTGTCTTGGACTAGGTCTATCTAGATCAATTCTGGTTGGGGTATGCTGTGCTTCTTGGATCTGTAGTCTTTCATAAGAGTTGGGAAATTTTCATTAATTACTTCCTCTATTATTATTTCTGCCCCCCCCTTCCCTTCTCTTCTCCTTCTGGGACACCTATAACATATATATTCATGTACTTCATGTTGTCATTCAGTTCCCCGAGACCCTGCTTATATTTTTCCATTCTTTTCCCTATCTGTTTTTTAGAGTACAGGATTTCAGATGTCTGTCCTCTAGTTCACTAATCCTTTCTTCTGCCTTGCCAATCTGCTATTGTATGTCTCCATTGTGTTTTTCATGTCTTCTATTGTGCCTTTCATTCCCATAAGTTCTGCCATTTGTTTTTTAAAGCTTACAAATCTTCTTTAAGGTGAACCAGTGTCTTCTTTGTATCCTTCATCTCCTTTGCCACATTTTCTTTCAACCGGTTGGTTTGATTTAAAAGATTTGTTTGAACATCTTTAATTAGTTGTTTCAACTCCTGAATCTTAGTTGAGGTGTTAGCTTGTCCCTTTGACTGGGCCATATCTTCATGTTTCCTGATGTGGCTTATGATTTTTTACTGTGTAGGCATCTGATTTTCTTGATTAGTTTATTCTGGGAGGTGTTTTCTCTCTTTTGCCTAGAGTTCTCTTGTTGGTTGCCTTTGATCTCTATCTTTGCTTTGTTTCTCTCACTGGCCAGTTATCAGATTGGCTCTGTCCCCCAGTGTTCCCCCCAAAATCAGGCAGCCACTGTGACCTGCTCCAGGGATAAGAGGTAGGCACTGGGCAACCCAGCAAGTTCACTATGTGTGGTAATACATACCTGCTAGCTTCCAGTGGTGCTCTGTTTTCTGCCAGCCAAAAAGACCTAAGTTTGTTTTAGAGCCCTGCTTTAACAGTTTGGTCTTCTATATTTTTCAGCCAAAATGGGGCCGGGCTTCCGTACAGGGCATGTAGACCAGATCCTGTATTCCTAATAAAGGGTCTGGGGCACCTTTTTAAAAGTGTTTTAATTCCCTTGCATCTTCTGGACTGTCCAGCAGATGGTGCTGTATGGTAGTGTAATCATCCTCAAAAGCTGCTTTGCCTCCAAGCACAGGCTGTGTCTACACAGATGAGCTGAAACTGCCGGATTCCTATGCCCTCACTTTGCCGGCCCAAATCTGGCTCAATGTGGTGCTCCACCTGTGGCGAAGTACTCCTTCAGCTGACCCTGAACTCCAGCCATCCCCAAGGCAAGGAAACAGCTGCTGGGTGCTACTTCCCTCAAGGGTGGGGAGAGGGCTTTCAGACCCAGGGCTGGAGACACAGTCTCTGTCCACATTTTCTCAGTCTCTTTGTTCCTCACTGATCTGAGCCTTGAAATGTCCTCCCCTGTCCCCTGAGTCTTCAAATGGTGGAATTATGTCTCACTGCTGTAAGAGATGTTATAGACTGTGTCCTTGGTGGGAGGGGTCCCATCTACTGATTCTGTGCCTTTCTCACATGAGACTGAGTGAGGGGGAAGGGAGTAGACTGGCCAGTCCAGGATGGAAGATTCCTACCTGGTATTTCTTATCTTTCTTGAATTTGGCATTTGCAGGGTCCTTCTCCAGTCTATATCCTCCTCTAGAGTTTCAAAAAATTCAGAATTTTCCTTTTTTTCATTGAATCTCTGGAGAGAAGTTTTCTGTAGCTGTTTATGTTGCCATGCTAACGACATCACTCCCAATATTTTTTTTTAACATCATTCACAATAATATCTTGCAAAAGAGGTTTTGGTAAACCAAAGCCAAAAATTATTTAAGATTCGCTTAGTCAAGGGAAATCGTCAAACATGGCAATTCTCTCAATTAAAAACAAGCAAAAAAGTCAATCCTGAAAATATTATTAATGAGTTTTCTTCCCCTATAGCCAGGAAAGTAAAATTACAGTAAATTTTGCTTTTGGTATAAATCAAACACTTAATGTCTTGAGTTTTAATACAACCTCTTTTCAATTTTTAGGTACTTTTTCAACTACTTTAATATTCTGGAAAAAATAATCATTAAAAAACATAAAAAAACATATATATAGGGATGTAAAATTTTCCTTTTGCTCCAGGCTCCAATATGGCTTGGCAGCACTGCAAAATGTGCAATCGGAACAGACATGCTTGATAACTAACTGCAGAATCCTTACCTTCTCTCTCTGACCCAGAAAGGCTTAATATGATAGATGTGATAATCAGCTGGAAGGCTCTGAATTTTTCTCCTTCTAAAAGGTAGTAAACCACAAGCAATCTTCATTCCTGAAGGAATTTCAGAGATTAGTGTGACCCTCAAAGGTGTAAAAGATGCAGGGGTGGTGACACCTATCATATCCCCATTTAACTCATCTTTTTGTCTTGTGCAGAAGGATGAATCTTGCAGAATGACTATAGATGATCACAATCAGTCCATGACTCCATTTACAGCTGCCATTCCAGATGTAATATCTTTATTGGAACTCAGACCCTATCAACCTGCCAGATGTTTTATTTTCCTCTTGTATACCAATCTGTAAGAATCTCCAGATTCAGTTTGCTATTACATAGCTGGGCCAAGAGTCCACTTTTTCAGTCTTGCCTCAGAGATATGTCATATCTCCTGATGTCTACATTCTGTGGATGTCTTGATTATTTCGACATTCTTAGAATGCTACATTGGTCCACTCCATTCATAACATAATGTTGATTCAACCTGATGAACAGAAAGCAGCAAGCTCTTAGATGCCTTAGGAAGACATTCACAAGCCAGAAGATGGAAGATAATTCCCACTGAAATTCAGGGCCCTGACATTTGATGAAATTGCTGGTGTACAATGATCTGGAGCATGTCAGGATATCTCTTCCAGGGGGAAAGACAAGTTGCTTCACCTTGCACTGCCTACCACTATAAAAGAGGCCTTTTTTGGATTTTGGAGGCAACATCTATCACAATTGATTATATTACCTTTTTACTGTATAGTAACCCATAAGCCTGGTTCTGAGTGGATACCAGAACAAGAGAAGTCTGCAACAAGTGCAGGATGCAGTACAAGCTGCATTGTCATTTGAACAATCAGTGATATTTATAGTGTCTATGGCAAATAAGAATGATGTACGAAGGCTTTGGCAAACCCCAACAGATCACAACTCAGAATACTAGGGTTTTGGAGCAAAGCAATGCACTTTTCTGAAGATTACTGAGAGCTAGAAAATATGCTTAACCTAGCTGAGCTTAGCTACTCTTTGTAGTTAGTTCCCAGAAGTACATTAACCAGACCTTCTCAGTTCAACTTACAGAAATAAGATAACAGAATAGCATCAGAAACACACTGTAGCCCAGTGAATCAGTGACTTCCTCCTCAAAAGACAAGTTTGACATTCCTGAGGATTATCTAAGAAAAGAGTCATGAAGACCTGCAAGTAAGAGCCTGCACATCAGTATCTAAATCTGAAACTGGAACAGGACATGCTTGGGACAACACAGGATTGAGAAATTGCCCGTGCCCTCCTCATAAAGATCCAACGTCATCACTGACCTGACAAGAATAACTCATGCTGCCATTACTTAGTTTTTGAACCCTACCCTTTTTTACTTTACCTATAAAAACTCTAACTGACATCTCCACTTAGAACTGGTTTTAGGAAGATACCTCCAGTCCCTTGCAAGTGCACTTGCGATAAATCACCTTCATGCTGGGACGCATGCCTCCTTTGAAGCGCCAGATCAGCTGGGCCCTTCTATTGGAAAGAGCCATGCTTGCAGTGTCATTACTTAAGAAACAGTGTCTGGCTTACTATTAGACCCTGATCAAGAATGAATGCCTGACCACGGGCCATCAAAAGTTCCTGTAACCTGAGATATCCATTATTAACTGGGAGTTATATGACTTACCAAGCTATAAGGTTGAGAGTGTACAGCCCACTCTATCTTCAAGTAGAAATGGTATTTGAGATGGGTCTTGAGCAGGTCCAAAAAGTGCAGGAAAGTTTCATGAGCAGTTGGTTCAGAATTGTATTGGTTCAATACACTACTGCTGTGTTGCCTACTCCTTTAGTTGGCACTAATGGCCTTTTGGGGAATTCCTTATGACCAGGTAATTGAGGAATAAAAATATTGGGCCTGGTAAGAAAAAATTCCCCATGGGTGCAGAACATCAAGGAGATATTTCCCTACTTTTCTGTAATTAGAGATGTCCAGAAGTACAGATCTACATTGATTCATGGGCAGTGACTAATGGTTTGGCTGGGTAGCCAAGGAAATGTTAAGAACAAGATTGGAAGATTGATGTCAAGGAAATCTAGAAAGACGTCTGTAAATGGACCTCTTAAAATGGGCAAAGAATGTAAAGATATAGTCCCGTGTGAATGTTCACCAGTCCGTCTCTTTCTCCAGCCACCCCAGTGCTTGCTTAATGGGACTGAATAAAAGGAGCCATGGTGGCAGGTATGTAGGCTCTGCATAGTCTCAACAACATGGACTTCCTTTGACCAAGGCTACTCTGGCTATGACCACTGCTGAATACCCAACCTATCAACAATGGAACCTAATGTTGAATTCTTGATATGGCACCCTCGCGGGGGAGGTGGGGACCAGCAAGCCACCTTATGGCACATTGATTACACTGAACCTTTTTCATCATGGAGGGAGAAGCAATTTGTCCTCACCCAAATACTTTTCCTGGAATAGATTTGCCTTCCCTGACTGTAATACTTCTGTAGACTATCTTTGTATATAATATGTTATTCACCATCATGTTATTACACATACATTGCTTCTGATTGAAGAAATAATTTTACAGCAAAACAGTGCCACAAAGGGCGCTTGACCATACAATTCATTGGTTTTATCACTTATGCCATCATGTAAAAACAACTGTCCTTTGGAGTTTAAATCAAGGGAATGTATAACACAGTGAATCTTGTGGTAGACAATGACTGTGATTAACTGTACAAATATAAAATAGTTCCTTCATACTAGAACAAATGTATGACACTATTACAAGGAGTTAATAATAGAGGGGTATATAAGGAAAATGTACCTATTGCAAACTACAAATATAATTAATAGTATTATCTTAATATTCTTTCATTAACAGTAACAAATGTACCACACCAATACTATGAGTCAATAATGGGGGACAATAAAAGGTATGGGATGTTTTGGGTTTTATTCTTTCTTTCTTTTCTGGAGTAATGAAAATGTTACAAACTTGATCATGGTGATGTATGCACAACTATGTGATGATATTGTGAGCCACTGATTGTGTACTTTGGATGGTTTGTGTGGTGTGTGAATATTTTTCAATAAAACTGCATTTAAAAAACTGTCCTGTTAAAATGGTAGAAGGCCTATTTGGTTATGGTACCTATTGAGAGACAATACCCTGAAAAGATGGCAATCCATTTATAGGCTGCAGTAGTGTGCTTTGAATCAATGACCAATATTTAGTGCTCTTTCTCCCACAGCTAGGAATCACAGGTCTAGGAATCAAGAGTGGAAGTGACAGTAGTTTCTCTAATTATCACACCTAATGAATCACTCACAAAATTTTTGTTTCTTATCCCCACCACTTTGGGTGCTACTGGTTAGAGGTCTTAGTTCCCAAGGAAGGAATGCATCTATGTGGAGACATAACAATGGTTTCATTGATTTGGAAATCATCACTCACAAAATTTTTGTTTCTTATCCCCACCACTTTGGGTGCTACTGGTTAGAGGTCTTAGTTCCCAAGGAAGGAATGCATCTATGTGGAGACATAACAATGGTTTCATTGATTTGGAAATCAAGACTGGCACCTGCCTATTTCAGGTCTCATGCTACTAAACAGACAAAAAGGATTGCTCTAATGTTGAAATGACTGATATTTCTTGTCAAGGGAATAATTGGGTGTCATACTATGAGGGCAGGGAGAACTATGTAAGCATATTTTCTTCTTTGCTCATTATATTTAGATATACATGTAGTATATATTAACTAATTTTCCTCCCTGCACCCCTCTCCCTCTTTTCTCCACCTACTCTTTCTGCACCCTTTCCCCTTATAATTCTATATAAGTATTGTTGATAGTGGTTAAAATTCTAATTAAGCTTTTAAGCTACAGATGGGACTATAACTTCATTTGAAGACTAATTAACATTTTCCAAAATAGATACCATGACTGTTGCCCAGAGATGGATACACTGATTTTTAGATTTGTGTCTCACCCTTGTGGGGCAAGGCTGCCACCATCTTTGCTTGAAAAATATTAAATCTTGTTAGGTAAATCCATACAGTTGTTATTGTTGAATGGAAGATCAAGTATCTTGATCTTAGAAGGGTGGACATGGATGCAGAGCAGCCAAGGAGCAGACTGTTTAGCTTCTAACCCACCCTTTTATGTTCTGCTTTGTGATCCTGGAGATGAAACTCTTCAAACCATGTTCTCCTTTGCTGGCTGGCTCTCTACTGGGTTCCACCAGTAGGGATGCTAGGGGATGGGCTAGAGGACTATAGGAAGGAGAAGGAACTTGCTCTTTCCTGTTTTGCTTGTTGTTCCTATCAGTATCACCCCATTAATTGTCCTTCACTCTGGTGGCAGCAGTTGTTTCCAGCCGCCAGTTGTTTCTCACACTCCTGGAGCCAGCTTCATTAAGCCCCTACAGAGACACCAGACCAACTGGCAGATACCCCCTTTCTCGGAGTCTGAGTCCCAGTGCTGAGAGGACCCTCCTCTGTGTGCCTCAGTTACCAGCGAAAACAGAAGCTCACTCTCAAGAGGTTTCAGTTCCAGCTCTGTGCAGCCCCTCCTCCAAGCTCTAATATCCCCAACTCTTCCCTTTATTCCCCAAGCCTTAGGGCAGTAACTGCTCCCAGAAGCTAATGTTTCTACCCTCATTCCCCTTTTCACCTTGTCAGTGTTCTAGTACCTGTTTCAATCGTTTCCCCATATCATGTTCTCTCTAAAATGAGTGGTTTACTCTCAGTTGTTCTGACTGGATCTTGTCTGACTCACTAAGTTTAAAGAAGAGCTCAAGGCATGGAAAATACCCTTCTGTTTGTGTGCTTTTAACCAAGCATCACCATTCAATCTATAGTTTTTCTCACATAATTTGTAGCATTATTGTATCCTTGACCCTACAAATTATTTTTCTCAGATTCAGTTTTTACAAGTAATCTATTAAAAATGTGTATAATATTTCTTTAATTGGTTCAACTTCTGAAAAACATCCCCTGATATGTTCACAACAGAAATATTTGCATTTTGGAAATCTACAAACTAACAATAATTGTTAGGTGTTTTCTGGGGCTCACAATGAGGTTTATCAACTTTTTCTTATGTTACTCAAAATTGTTTCATTCATCATATCTATTATAATATTAATTACCTGATTTTGTTTTTCAGCCTTGAAATAATGGGCAATACTTTGTGGCAACAAAGTTTTCAAATTTTGTTATGTTTCTGCCCAAAAAAGAAATTACTCTTTATTATACTTATCAAAAAATTTTCTTACGGCCCTCTAAACTCTAAATACTGATGCTCCAAAAACTTAAACATCAGCACATTAATATTTTTTTCTTAGTCTTACATAATCTCTATTCTGGAACATCAATATTATACAAAGATTTCAGTTGTGAGTACTTAACTTCGGAGTTCATGTACACTTCCCTCTCTTCATGGTTAATAAACTATGTGATAATTGTTGCCATTCGTACTCTCAACTCTTCATTGTTTTTCCAATCCCCAAAGAGTTGATAATATGGACAAAAATTGAGAAGTTCTGAAACGGAGTTATGTAACCAGTACTAGTGATTTTTTTCTCATTCAGAAGTCTATCTGTGTAATAAGTTCCCTATAATTTCCTATCAATTTTACCTTTACAAAATTATGGTTCTTTGAGGATGATTATTTTCAAAAAGAATGTCACATTATTTAATATTCAAATTACATTGCCATGTATATGAATCAGCAGAAAGTATATTTTGTTGAGTAAATTTTTCAGTTTTTCTTGCAATTCATCAGTTACAGTTGACATGCATGTGGGAGATAAACTAACATTTTGTTCCATCAGATATATCTTTGTAATGTTCTGCTGAAACTAGTAGCTCTGAAATCTTTTCCTTTTATTGTTATTTTAACTATTTTCTCCAAAATTATTCATCAATACAAATAAGTTTCTTTCCTTTTCCTCTCTAATAGCTTCTGGTTTATGATCTCATGCAATTTTTAAAATGTTCTTCCTGCTCCAAGGGAGGAATTATGAATAGTTTAATATTTCATTTTAGATATTTAGTTTTCTAGACTGCTTAAAGCAAAAACTGTGAAATAGATTGACTTAAACAATGGGAACTTATTTGCTTACAGTTTGAGGCCGAGGAAATGTTCAAATCAAGGCATCATCAAGGCAATGCTTTCTTCCCAAAGTCTGGCTGCCCGTGATCCTTGGCTCCTCTGTCACATGACCAGGCATGTGGTGGTGTCTGCTGATCTCCTTCTCTTTCAGGTTTCCATGATTTCAGCTTCTGGCTTCCCTGGCTTTCTCTCATGCCTGAATTCATTCTGTTCATGAAGGACCCCAGTAATAGGATTAGAGTCATCCTGACTGAGGTGGGTCACACCTCAGTGAAGTAGCCTCATCAAAAATGCCCAAAGATGCCCATGTCCTAATCCCCAGAACTCATGACTATGTTACATGGCAAAGGGGAATTAAGGCTGCAGATGGAATTAAAGTTGCTAGTCAGCTGCCTTTGAGATAAAGAAGTTATCCTGTATTGTCTAGGGGGGTCCAGTGTAATCATAAGGGTCTTTAAAAGAGGAAGAGGGAGGTTGGAGAGGAGGTCAGAGTGATGCCATGTGTTCTAGTTTGCTAATGCTGCTGGAATGCAAAACACCAGAAATGGATTGGCTTTTATAAAGGGGGTTTATTTGTTACACAGTTACAGTCTTAAGGCCATAAAGTGTCCAAGGTCAGGCATCAACAATCGGGTACCTTCACTGGAGGATAGCCAATGGCGTCTGGAAAACCTCTGTTAGCTGGGAAAGCACGTGGGTGGCATCTGCTCTGGAATTCTGGTTTCAAAATGGCTTTTTCCCAGGACATTCCTCTCTAAGCTTCAGCTTCTCTCCAAAATGTCACTCTCAGTTGCTCTTGGGGCGTTTGTCCTCTCTTAGCTTCTCTGGAACAAAAGTCTGCTTTCAAAGGCTTTCTCCAAAATATCCCTGTAAACTGCAGTTCCTCTCTCAGCTCCCGTGCATTCTTCAAAGTGTCCCTCTTGGCTGTAGCAAGCTCGCTCCTTCCTTCCGAGCTTATATAGTTTTCTAGTAAACTAATCAAGACCTATGCTGAATGGGTGGGGCCACAACTCCATGGAAACTATCCAATCAGAGTCAGCACCCACAGTTGGGTGGGTCGCATCTCCATGGAAACACTCAAAGAATTACAATCTAATTAACACTGATACATCTGTCCACACAAGATTACATCAAAGATAATGGCATTCTGGGGGACATAATACATTCAAACTGGCACACCATGTGAGAAGAATCTGACTTACATTCACTCACTCTGAAGATGGAGGAATGTGGGGGGGCCTCTTGAAGCTGGGAAAGTCAAGGAAACGGATCTCCCCTAAACCCTCCAGAAGGAACACAGTCATGCTGACAACTTGATCTTAGCCCAGTGAGCCCCATTTTGGACTTGCACCCTACAGAACCATAAGATAATAAATTTGGATTGCTTAAGCCATTAAGTTTGTGCTAATTTCTTAGGGCAGCAAATAGAAAACAATACACTGATGAAATCTGTATACAAACCAATATTAAATAAATGATTCCTAAAATAAAATCAATGTGTAATTACAAGGTAGTCTCTAATTTATATCTATGTAGTTATGAATGTCCCATGGTGGGATAGTAAGCAGACAATATGAACATAAATATGAAAGATCAAACTTAGCCAGTTCACTAATACCAACAGGATTCATTTTTATTTTCATTTTTTTTTTTTTTACTTAATATACTTCACTGGTCAGAAAATCAGCTCTTTGTTTAGAAGCACAGGTTCTTTTAGATATTTCTGATCAACAATGTCTTTCAGATGTTGTTCTAGTTTGCTAATGCTGCCATTATGCAAAATACTAGAAATGGATTGGCATTTGTAAAGGGGGTTTATTTGGTTACAAATTTGCAGTCTGAAGGCCATGAAAATGTCCAGATTAAGGCATCAACATGAGTATACCTTCACCAAAGGAAGGCCAATGGCATCCAGAAAACCTCTGTTAGCTGGGAAGTCATGTGGCTGGTGTCTGCTGATCCCAGGTTGCATTCCAGCTCTTCCTTCAACTCTTGTGCATTCTTTAAAATGTTGCTCTTGGGGCCCTTTGTCCTCTCTTAGCTTCTTTGGGCAAACTCTGGGCTAGCATCTCCAAAGTGTCAGCAAAAGTCTGCTTTCAATGGCCACCTCCAAAATGTCTCTCAGCTGCTCTCTGGTCGTTCTGTTTGTGAGCTCTTTTACAGGACGCCAGTGATTAAATCAAGACCCACCCTGAATGGGCAGGGTCCATATTTCCATGGAAATAATTTAATCAAATGTTTCACTCACAGTTGATTGAGTCACATCTTCATGGAAACACTCAATCAAGGATTCCAACCTAATTAACACTAACACATCTGCCCCTAAAAGATTGCACTAAAGAACATGGCATTTTAGGGTCATAATACATGTGCTGGTCAACCAGCACAGAAGTCAAACTCATTCCTGCTTTGTACATTGAAGCCAAATGATGTATATTGATACTGTTAGAAGAAGACCATTTACTTCCATTTGTCAGCGAGTTGTCATAATCTACTAATTTTGCTGGACAATATATATATTTTCTCTGCCAGAAAATCACTTCTAATTCATATACAAACTACCTATCTTTGGAGTCAATAAAGAAAAAATAAAAATACAAATAATATTGAAGAGAATACCTATGTCTATAATATGAATAGTGTTCCTTTAGTTGAGACTCCCTTGTGCAGTGAACAAATTAAAAAAGAACCATATGTGTTGACTCTCATTTGATATAAAGGTAAAAGGCAAATGAAGTTAACTCTCTGGTGTCAACCTGTTCCAAAACTCTATGATTCTGTGATTCTGGCTTCCACAGGACTATTATTCTAATGTTTTAATTCAGAACAGGTTCAGATGCTGAGGCAGTTAAAAGTAGCCTCTTTTTATAACTGGATTTTTTTAACTGTAGTACATATGAAATACACTGAAGAGACTATTGGCTCTTTTCCCACCCCTTTGTAATGTTTAATCTTATTTAAATTTAAATGTTATTTAAATGTTATAGTTAAGTTCATGTGTCAACTTAGCTAGGTTATGGTGCTGGTTGTTTGGTCAAGCAAGTACTGCTTGATTGTCACTGTAAGTGTATTTTGTGGATTTAAATCATTAGTCAGTTGTTTACATCTGTGGCTGATTACAACTACAATCAACGAAGGAGATTGCCTTTAACAACAAAAAGAATCTCCTCATCCAGTCAGCTGAAGGCCTTAAAGGGAGAACTGACAATTTCAACAGTAAGAAAAAGAATTTCCATCTCTACCTCAGCCAGCCAGCTTCTCCTGGGGAATTAGTTGAAAAACTTCATTGGAGTTTCCAGCTTGCGGTGTGCTCTATGGAATTCAGACTTGCCAATCCCTGCGGTCGTGTGAGACAATTCCTCCAATAAATCTCTTAATATTTACATCTATTATATATTACATATGATATTGTATGTGTATATTTATATTTATATTTATATTTATATTTATATTTATATTTATATATCCTGCCAGTTCTGTTTCTCTGGAGAACTCTAATATACATGGTATAGCAGAAATTATCAGTTCTTTCATCCTTACCTGGGAGCTTCCTAGAAATACTCTTGCAGTCTACTGAGACAGAAACTCTGGAGGTGGGCAAGCAATTGCATTTTAATAAGCTCCCCAGGTAACACTGTTGCACACTAAAATTTGAGAACCACTGGATTTGAAAATAATTATTCTTGCCTGTTTTTCATGATCTTGAGGACTTTGAGAGAGTACTAGTTAGTTATTTTGTAGACTGTTCCTCTATTCGGGGTTGTCTGATGTTTTCTTGTTAGAATGAGGTTACCCGTTATCAGGAAAAGATACCACAGAGGGATATGCATCGTGTTGGGAGGTAGGTGATATCCACATATCTTATTACCAGTGATGTTAATCTTGAATACTTGGTTAAGGTGGTCACTGCACATTTTCTCCATTGTAAAGTAACTACTTTTCCCTTTGTTAGTAATAAACATATATTTTAAGAGACAATTTGCAAATATCCTGTTTCTCCTTAAACCTTCAACTACTAATTTGAGCACCTATCTATGGACCTGACCTTGCACATAGCAATTATTGCTGTGGTGTTCTAATGGTGATTTTCTATTTCCCTCGTTCCTTCTACATTTATTAATTGGAATCTGTCTGTAAGAAAGAATTTTCCGGAGGATCCAAGATGGTGGATTAGGAGACAAAGAGCAAAATATTTCTCCATGAAAAACACGAGGTAAAAGACAGAAAGTGCTCCAGAATACCAGTTCCAGTGTTGTACTGGCTGGACAAGGTCCACTCAACCCACAGTGACTGTGCGCTTGGTGAAACCGAGACTCTGCATTCTGAAACAAGTGAGTAAGGCTGCTGGGGAAACAGTAGCCGCACCGTGGTGGGAAGAAACCAGGGGTCAGTGTTTGGAGACAGATTAGTTTAAAAACCCCAAAAGTGGCTGCAGACCCGGCAGCAAGAGCTGCGCAGTTGAGCGTGGCGGGAAGTGCTTTCTACGCCCCAGGCACCGCCTCAGTAGATGGCAAGGACGATAGCTTTTCGCACACACGCAGCTAACTGTTCTGGAGCTGGGAAGGCGGAAGTCCACAGAAGGGGGAGATTACCACACCCCGTACAGCCATCTTTTCAGAGGGCTGGGAACGCCCCTGCACAGTGCAGTGGCCGAGAGCTTCCCTTGGGGATTCCGCTCACCTGTGAGGTTGTATAGTCTCCCCTCTGCGGAAGCTCACAGAGGGCATCGCTTCGAGGCAGGGTCCTGCACGGAAGTCCCAAGGGCCCCAAACCAATCCCAGGGACGTGTGGGCCTGCAGCAGAGAGAGACTGTGGGAAGTCTGAGCCGAAGGGTTGAACTCGTGCAACAGCTTTAAGTCTCCAAGAATGGCTGGCAGATTTGAGTCTTAAAGCTGCCTTCCCTCCCCAACTACACAGGGCACACCCCCCACCTTCAGGGCTGGCTGCACCAACTACACGTGAAAATTTGGCAGACTGATTGCTCCTACACAAGATTCAGAACCCCACTTGCCACATAGATGAAGTTGGGAAGAACTGACTTTAGGGTAATAGGTGTCTCAGGAGCATCATCTGCTGGTAAGTCAGGGAAAGTGCACTCCACCAATCTGTAGCTCTAAAAATTACAGATAATTGTTCAAGTAAGTCTGCATATCCTGAAAGAATCCTATCAAGATAAGCAAATGCTAATAGGTCAAAAACAACAGAAAATTATGAAGCATATGAAAAAACCAAAACATATGGATAACTCAAACCCAAACACACAAATAAAAAAATCAGAGGAGACACAGTACTTAGGGCAATTAATCAAAGATGTAATCACAACAAGATCATGGCACAGGATATAAAGGACATGAAGAAGATCCTAGAAGAGCATAAAGAAAAATTTGTAAAAGTAAATAAAAAAAATAGATGATCTTACGGGAATAAAAGAAACTGTTGAAAAAAGTCAATGCACAGAGGCGGGGCAAGATGGCAGACTGGTGAGCTGTATGTTTTAGTTACTCCTCCAGGAAAGTAGGTAGAAAGCCAGGAACTGCGTGGACTGGACACCACAGAGCAATCTGACTTTGGGCATACTTCATACAACACTCATGAAAACGTGGAACTGCTGAGATCAGCGAAATCTGTAAGTTTTTGCGGCCAGGGGACCCGCGCCCCTCCCTGCCAGGCGCAGTCCCGGGGGAGGAGGGGCTGTCAGCTCCGGGAAAGAGAAGGGAGAACTGCAGTGGCAGTTCTTATCGGAAACTCATTCTACTGACGCAAACTCCAACCATAGATAGACTGAGACCAGACACCAGAGAATCTGAGAGCAGCCAGCCCAGCAGAGAGGAGTCAGGCATAGAAAAAAAACAACGCGAAAAACTCCAAAATAAAAGCGGAGGATTTTTGGAGTTCTGGTGAACATAGAAAGGGGAAGGGCCCTGAGGCGCATATGCAAATCCCGAACAAAAGCTGATCTCTCTGCCCTGTGGACCTTTCCTTAATGGCCCTGGTTGCTTTGTCTCTTAGCATTTCAATAACTCATTAGATCTCTGAGGAGGACCCGTTTTTTTTTTGTTTGTTTGTTTGTTTGTTTGTTTTAATCCTTTTTTCTTTTCTAAAACAATTACTCTAAGAAGCCCAATACAGAAAGCTTCAAAGACTTGCTATTTGGGCAGGTCAAGTCAAGAGCAGAACTAGGAGAGCTCTGAGACAAAACACAATAATCCAGTGGCTGAGAAAATTCACTAAACACCACAACTTCCCAAGAAAAGGGGGGTGTCCGCTCACAGCCATCATCCTGGTGGACAGGAAACACTCCTGCCCATCGCCAGCCCCATAGCCCAGAACTGCCCGAGACAACCCAGTGTGACGGAAGTGCTTCAAATAACAGGCACACACCACAAAACTGGGCGTGGACATTAGCCTTCCCTGCAACCTCAGCTGATTGTCCCAGAGTTGGGAAGGTAGAGCAGTGTGAATTAACAAAGCCCCATTCAGCCATCATTTCAGCAGACTGGGAGCCTCCCTACACAGCCCAGCAGCCCAGAACTGCCCTGGGGGGACGGCACTCACCTGTGACATAACACAGTCATCCCTCAACAGAGGACCCGGGGTGCACGGCCTGGAAGAGGGGCCCACTTGCAAGTCTCAGGAGCCATACGCCAATACCAAGGACTTGTGGGTCAGTGGCAGAGACAAACTGTGGCAGGACTGAACTGAAGGATTAGACTATTGCAGCAGCTTTAAAAATCTAGGATCACCAGGGAGATTTGATTGTTAGAGCCACCCCCCCCCTCCCTGACTGCCCAGAAACACGCCCCATATACAGGGCAGGCAACACCAACTACACACGCAAGCTTGGTACACCAATTGGACCCCACAAGACTCACTCCCCCACTCACCAAAAAGGCTAAGCAGGGGAGAACTGGCTTGTGGAGAACAGGTGGCTCGTGGACGCCACCTGCTGGTTAGTTAGAGAAAGTGTACTCCACGAAGCTGTAGATCTGATAAATTAGAGATAAGGACTTCAATTGGTCTACAAATCCTAAAAGAACCCTATCAAGTTCAGCAAATGCCACGAGGCCAAAAACAACAGAAAATTATAAAGCATATGAAAAAACCAGACGATATGGATAACCCAAGCCCAAGCACCCAAATCAAAAGACCAGAAGAGACACAGCACCTAGAGCAGCTACTCAAAGAACTAAAGATGAACAATGAGACCATAGTACGGGAGATAAAGGAAATCAAGAAGACCCTAGAAGAGCATAAAGAAGACATTGCAAGACTAAATAAAAAAATGGATGATCTTATGGAAATTAAAGAAACTGTTGACCAAATTCAAAAGATTCTGGACACTCATAGTACAAGAGTAGAGGAAGTTGAACAACGAATCAGTGACCTGGAAGATGACAGAATGGAAAATGAAAGCATAAAAGAAAGAATGGGGAAAAAAATTGTAAAAATCGAAATGGACCTCAGGGATATGATAGATAATATGAAACGTCCAAATATAAGACTCATTGGTGTCCCAGAAGGGGAAGAAAAGGGTAAAGGTCTAGGAAGAGTATTCAAAGAAATTGTTGGGGAAAACTTCCCAAATCTTCTGAACAACATAAATACACAAATCATAAATGCTCAGCGGACCCCAAATAGAATAAATCCAAATAAACCCACTCCGAGACATATACTGATCACACTGTCAAGCACAGAAGAGAAGGAGCAAGTTCTGAAAGCAGCAAGAGAAAAGCAATTCACCACATACAAAGGAAACAGCATAAGACTAAGTAGTGACTACTCAGCAGCCACCATGGAGGCAAAGAAGGCAGTGGCACGATATATTTAAAATTCTGAGTGAGAAAAATTTCCAGCCAAGAATACTTTATCCAGCAAAGCTCTCCTGCAAATTTGAGGGAGAGCTTAAATTTTTCACAGACAAACAAATGCTGAGAGAATTTGCTAACAAGAGACCTGCCCTACTGGAGATACTCAAGGGAGCCCTACAGACAGAGAAACAAAGAAAGGACAGAGAGACTTGGAGAAAGGTTCAGTACTAAAGAGATTCAGTATGGGTACAATAAAGGATATTAATAGACAGAGGGGAAAAAATATGACAAACATAAACCAAAGGATAAGATGGCCGATTCAAAAATTCCTTCACGGTTATAACGTTGAATGTAAATGGATTAAACTCCCCAATTAAAAGATATAGATTCGCAGAATGGATCAAAAAAAAATGAACCATCAATATGTTGCATACAAGAGACTCATCTTAGACACAGGGACACAAAGAAACTGAAAGTGAAAGGATGGAAAAAAATATTTCATGCAAGCTACAGCCAAAAGAAAGCAGGTGTAGCAATATTAATCTCAGATAAAATAGACTTCAAATGCAGGGATGTTTTGAGAGACAAAGAAGGCCACTACGTACTAATAAAAGGGGCAATTCAGCAAGAAGAAATAACAATCGTAAATGTCTATGCACCCAACCAAGGTGCCACAAAATACATGAGAGAAACACTGGCAAAACTAAAGGAAGCAATTGATGTTTCCACAATAATTGTGGGAGACTTCAACACATCACTCTCTCCTATAGATAGATCAACCAGACAGAAGACCAATAAGGAAATTGAAAACCTAAACAATCGGATAAATGAATTAGATTTAACAGACATATACAGGACATTACATCCCAAATCACCAGGATACACATACTTTTCTAGTGCTCATGGAACTTTCTCCAGAATAGATCATATGCTGGGACATAAAACAAGCCTCAATAAATTTAAAAAGACTGAAATTATTCAAAGCACATTCTCTGACCACAATGGAATACAATTAGAAGTCAATAACCAACAGAGACTTAGAAAATTCACAAATACCTGGAGGTTAAACAACACACTCCTAAACAATCAGTGGGTTAAAGAAGAAATAGCAAGAGAAATTGTTAAATATATAGAGACGAATGAAAATGAGAACACAACATACCAAAACCTATGGGATGCAGCAAAAGCAGTGCTAAGGGGGAAATTTATAGCACTAAACGCATATATTAAAAAGGAAGAAAGAGCCAAAATCAAAGAACTAATGGATCAACTGAAGAAGCTAGAAAATGAACAGCAAACCAATCCTAAACCAAGTACAAGAAAAGAAATAACAAGGACTAAAGCAGAAATAAATGACATAGAGAACAAAAAAACAATAGAGAGGATAAATATCACCAAAAGTTGGTTCTTTGAGAAGATCAACAAGATTGACAAGCCCCTAGCTAGACTGACAAAGTCAAAAAGAGAGAAGACCCATATAAACAAAATAATGAATGAAAAAGGTGACATAACTGCAGATCCTGAAGAAATTAAAAAAATTATAAGAGGATCTATGAACAACTGTATGGCAACAACTGGATAATGTAGAGGAAATGGACAATTTCCTGGAAACATATGAACAACCTAGACTGACCAGAGAAGAAATACAAGACCTCAACCAACCCATCACAAGCAAAGAGATCCAATCAGTCATCAAAAATCTTCCCACAAATAAATGCCCAGGGCCAGATGGCTTCACAGGGGAATTCTACCAAACTTTCCAGAAAGAACTGACACCAATCTTACTCAAACTCTTTCAAAACATTGAAGAAAATGGAACACTACCTAACTCATTTTATGAAGCTAACATCAATCTAATACCAAAACCAGGCAAAGATGTTACAAAAAAGGAAAACTACCGGCCAATCTCCCTAATGAATATATATGCAAAAATCCTCAACAAAATACTTGCAAATCGAATCCAAAGACACATTAAAAAAATCATACACCATGACCAAGTGGGGTTTCATTCCAGGCATGCAAGGATGGTTCAACATAAGAAAATCAATCAATGTATTACAAACACATTAACAAGTCAAAAGGGAAAAATCAATTGATCATCTCAATAGATGCTGAAAAAGCATTTGACAAAATCCAACATCCCTTTTTGATAAAAACACTTCAAAAGGTAGGAATTGAAGGAAACTTCCTCAACATGATAAAGAGCATATATGAAAAACCCACAGCCAGCATAGTACTCAATGGTGAGAGACTGAAAGCCTTCCCTCTAAGATCAGGAACAAGACAAGGATGCCCGCTGTCACCACTGTTATTCAACATTGTGCTGGAAGTGCTAGCCAGGGCAATCCGGCAAGACAAAGAAATAAAAGGCATCCAAATTGGAAAAGAAGAAGTAAAACTGTCATTGTTTGCAGATGATATGATCTTATATCTAGAAAACCCTGAGAAATCGACGATACAGCTACTAGAGCTAATAAACAAATTTAGCAAAGTAGCGGGATACAAGGTTAATGCACATAAGTCAGTAATGTTTCTATATGCTAGAAATGAACAAACTGAAGAGACACTCAAGAAAAAGATACCATTTTCAATAGCAACTAAAAAAAATCAAGTACCTAGGAATAAACTTAACCAAAGATGTAAAAGACCTATACAAAGAAAACTACATAACTCTACTAAAAGAAATAGAAGGGGACCTTAAAAGATGGAAAAATATTCCATGTTCATGGATAGGAAGGCTAAATGTCATTAAGATGTCAATTCTACCCAAACTCATCTACAGATTCAATGCAATCCCAATCAAAATTCCAACAACCCTACTTTGCAGACTTGGAAAAGCTAGTTATCAAATTTATATGGAAAGGAAAGATGCCTCGAATTGCTAAAGACATTCTAAAAAAGAAAAACGAAGTGGGAGGACTTACACACCCTGACTTTGAAGCTTATTATAAAGCCACAGTTGCCAAAACAGCATGGTACTAGCACAAAGATAGACATATAGATCAATGGAATCGAATTGAGAATTCGGAGATAGACCCTCAGATCTATGGCCGACTGATCTTTGATAAGGCCCCCAAACTCACTGAACTGAGTCATAATGGTCTTTTCAACAAATGGGGCTGGGAGAGTTGGATATCCATATCCAAAAGAATGAAAGAGGACCCCCACCTCACCTCCTACACAAAAATTAACTCATAATGGACCAAAGATCTCAATATAAAAGAAAGTACCATAAAACTCCTAGAAGATAATGTAGGAAAACATCTTCAAGACCTTGTATTAGGCGGCCACTTCCTAGACTTTACACCCAAAGCACAAGCAACAAAAGAGAAAATAGATAAATGGGAACTCCTCAAGCTTAGAAGTTTCTGCACCTCAAAGGAATTTCTCAAAAAGGTAAAGAGGCAGCCAACTCAATGGGAAAAAATTTTTGGAAACCATGTATCTGACAAAAGACTGATATCTTGCATATATAAAGAAATCCTACAACTCAATGACAATAGTACAGTCGGCCCAATTATAAAATGGGCAAAAGATATGAAAAGACAGTTCTCTGAAGAGGAAATACAAATGGCCAAGAAACACATGAAAAAATGTTCAGCTTCACTAGCTATTAGAGAGATGCAAATTAAGACCACAATGAGATACCATCTAACACCGGTTAGAATGGCTGCCATTAAACAAACAGGAAACTACAAATGCTGGAGGGGATGTGGAGAAATTGGAACTCTTATTCACTGTTGGTGGGACTGTATAATGGTTCAGCCACTCTGGAAGTCAGTCTGGCAGTTCCTTAGAAAACTAGATATAGAGTTACCATTCGATCCAGCGATTGCACTTCTCGGTATATACCCGGAAGATCGGAAAGCAGTGACACGAACAGATATCTGCACGCCAATGTTCATAGCAGCATTATTCACAATTGCCAAAAGATGGAAACAACCCAAATGTCCTTCAACAGATGAGTGGATAAATAAAATGTGGTATATACACACGATGGAATACTACGCGGCAGTAAGAAGGAACGATCTCGTGAAACATATGACAACATGGATGAACCTTGAAGACATAATGCTAAGCGAAATAAGCCAGGCACAAAAAGAGAAATATTATATGCTACCACTAATGTGAACTTTCAAAAATGTAAAACAAATGGCTTATAATGTAGAATGTAGGGGAACTAGCAATAGAGAGCAATTAAGGAAGGGGGAACAATAATCCAAGAAGAACAGATAAGCTATTTAACATTCTGGGGATGCCCAGCAATGACTATGGTCTATTAATTTCTGATGGATATAGTAGGACCAAGTTCACAGAAATGTTGCTATATTAGGTAACTTTCTTGGGGTAAAGTAGGAACATGTTGGAAGTTAAGCAGTTATCTTAGGTTAGTTGTCTTTTTCTTACTCCCTTGTTATGGTCTCTTCGAAATGTTCTTTTATTGTATGTTTGTTTTCTTTTTAACTTTTTTTTCATACAGTTGATTTAAAAAAGAAGGGAAAGTTAAAAAAAAAAAAAACAAGGAAAAAAAAAAAAGATGTAGTGCCCCCTTGAGGAGCCTGTGGAGAATGCAGGGGTATTCGCCTACCCCACCTCCATGGTTGCTAACATGACCACAGACATAGGGGACTGGTGGTTTGATGGGTTGAGCCCTCTACCACAGGTTTTACCCTTGGGAAGATGGTTGCTGCAAAGGAGAGGCTAGGCCTCCCTATGGTTGTGCCTAAGAGCCTCCTCCCGAATGCCTCTTTGTTGCTCAGATGTGGCCCTGTCTCTCTAGCTAAGCCAACTTGAAAGGTGAAATCACTGCCCTCCCCCCTACGTGGGATCAGACACCCAGGGGAGTGAATCTCCCTGGCAACGTGGAACATGACTCCCGGGGAGGAATGTAGACCTGGCATCGTGGGACGGAGAACATCTTCTTGACCAAAAGGGGGATGTGAAAGGAAATGAAATAAGCTTTAGTGGCAGAGAGAATCCAAAAGGAGCCGAGAGGTCACTCTGGTGGGCACTCTTACGCACAGTTTAGACAACGCTTTTTAGGTTCTAAAGAATTGGGGTAGCTGGTGGTAGATACCTTAAACTATCAAACTACAACCCAGAACCCATGAATCTCGAAGACAGTTGTATAAAAATGTAGCTTATGAGGGGTGACAAGGGGATTGGGAAAGCCATAAGGACCACACTCCACTTTGTCTAGTTTATGGATGGATGAGTAGAAAAATAGGGGAAGGAAACAAACAGACAAAGGTACCCAGTGTTCTTTTTTACTTCAATTGCTCTTTTTCACTCTAATTATTATTCTTGTTATTCTTGTGTGTGTGTTAATGAAGGTGTCAGGGATTGATTTGGGTGATGAATGTACAACTATGTAATGGTACTGTGAACAATCGAAAGTACGATTTGTTTTGTATGACTGCGTGGTATATGAATATATCTCAATAAAATGAAGATTAAAAAAAAAAAAAAAAAAAGACATAATGCTGAGCAAAATAAGCCAGGCACAAAAAGAGAGATATTGTATGTTACCACTAATGTGAATTCTGTGAAAAATGTACAATGTTTTATACTGTAGAATGTAGGGGACCTAGAGATACCAATTAGTGGAGGGGGAATGATAATCTAATAAGAACAGATAAACTATGGAGGGTAATCTCAATGTTATGGGAATGCTCAGGAAGGATTATGGTTTGTAAACTTTCTTGGATATAGTAAGATCATGTTGGAAGCAATAGAGTTATTTTAGGTTTTTTTTTTTCTCTTATTCCTTTGTTTTCTTAGGGGTTGTTAATTTTCTTGGGGTATGGTAGGAACATGTTGGAAGCAATGCTAGTTATTTTAGATTATTTGTTTTTCTTACTCCTCTGTTTGGACATGGTTTATTAATTTTCTTGGGGTATGGTAGGAACATATTGGAAGCAAAGTAGTTATTTTAGGTTATTTGTTTTCCTTAATCCATTGCTTTGTTTGAAATGTTGTGGGGTTTTTTTGGTTGTTGTTTGCCTGTTTGTTTTTAATTTTTTGATAAACAAAGTTAAAAAATTGAAAAAAAATCAGTAGAAAAATGGGAGTAAAAACTAAATGACAAATAGGGTGGGATGGGGGGATGGTTTGGGTATTCTCTTTTCACTTTTATTTTTTATTCTTATTCTGATTCTTTCTGATGTAAGGAAAATGTTCAGAAATAGATTGTGGTGATGAACGCATAACTATATGATCATACTGTGAACAGTTGATTGTATACCATGGATGACTGTATGGTTTGTGAATATATTTCAATAAAACTGAATTAAAAAAAAAAAAAAAGAAACTGTTGATCAAATTAAAAAGATTCTGGATACACACAGTACTAGATTAGAGGAAGCTGAGGAAAGACTAAGCAAACTGGAGGAGTGCAGGCTTGAAAGTGAAAGCACAAAAGAAAGAATGGAGAAAAATTTGATATGGATCTCAGGGATATGATGGACAACATAAGGTAAATAAATATAAGAATCATTGGTGTTTCGGAAGGGGAAAGAAGGATAAAGGTCTAGGAAGAGTATTCAAAGAAATTGTTGGGGAAAACTTCCCAGCCCTTCTAAACAACATAAATATGCAAATCATAGATGCCCAGTGAACCCCAAACAGAATAAATCCAAATAAAGACACCCCAAGACATATTCTGAGCAGACTGTCAGATGATGAATAAAAGGAGCAAGTTCTGAAAGCAGCAAGAGAGAAGCAATTCACCACATACAAGGGAAACAACATAAGACTAAGCAATGACTACTCAGCAGCCACCATGGAGGCGAGAAGGCAGTGGTATGATATATTTAACATTCTGAAAGAGAAAAATTGCCAACCAAGAATTCTTTATCCAGCAAAGCTCTCCCTCAAATTTGAAGGAGAGCTTAAAATCTTCACAGACAAACAAATGCTGAGAGAATTTGCTAACAAGAGATCTGCCCTACTTAAGAGATTAAAGGGAGCCCTACCAGCAGACAAACAAAGAAAGGAGAGAGAGGTGTGGAGAAGGGTTCAGAACTAAAGAGTAAGGGTACATTAATGGAAATAAAGAGAGAGAGGGAAAAATATAAACAAAAACCAAATGATAGGATGGCTGATTCAAGAAATGCCTTCACAGTAACAATATTGAATGTGAATGGATTAAACTCCCCAATTAAAAGATATAGACTGGCAGAATGGATTAAAAATTAAGAATCATCAATATGTTCCTTACAAGAGACTCATCTTAGACACAGGGACACAAAGAAATTGAAAGTGAAAGGATGGAAAAAAATATTTCATGCAAGCTACAGCCAAAAGAAAGCAGGAGTAGCAATATTAATCTCAGATAAAATGGATTTTAAAAGCAAAGATGTTGTAAGAGACAAAGAAGGTTACTACATACTAATAAAAGGGACAATTCAACAAAAAGAAATAACAATCATAAATGTATATGCACCCAATCAAGGTACCCCAAAATACATGAGACATACATTGGCAAAAATGAAGGAAGCAATAGATGTTTCCACAATAATTGTGGGAGACTTCAATACATCACTCTCTCCTATAGAGAGAGCAACAAGACAGAGGACCAATAAGGAAACTGAAAACCTAAACAATCTGATAAATAAATTTGAATTAACAGACATATATAGAACACTACATCTCAAATCACCAGATTTCACATTCTTCTCTAGTGATCATGAAACTTTCTCCAGAATACATCATAAGCTGGACCATAAAACAAGCCTCAATAAATCTAAAAAGATTTAAATTATACAAAGCATGTTCTCTGATCACAATGGAATACAATTAGAAGTCAATAACCATCAGAGACGTAGAAAATTCACAAATACCTGGAAGTTAAACAACACACTCCTAAACAATCAGTGGGTTAAAGAAGAAATAGCAAGAGAAATTGCTAAATATATAGAGACGAATGAAAATGAGAACACAACATATCATAACTTATGGGGAGAATCTAAGATGGAGGCTAGCAGAGACAGGGCAAAAAAAACACCTCTGTGAAAAATACTAGATAAAAGCCACAAAGTAACCCAGAACACCAGTTCCAGCAATGCATCAGCTGGACGACGTCTGCTGAATCCACAGGGACAGTGCACTTGGTGAAACTGGGAGTCTGCATTCTGAAACGAATGAGTGAGCCTGATTATCTGGCAGCCACACTGCGGTGTGGGGAAACTGTGGGTTGGTGTTTGGAGGGGGACTAGTTCTTTTTTAAAAAACCCAAAAATGCTGCAGATACGGCAGCAAGAACTGCACAGTGAAGCGCAGTAGGAACGGGCTGTGCAAATGCCTCAATATCTGGCGTGGAAGATAGCCTTTCATGCACCTGCTGCTAATTGTCTTGGAGTGAGGCAGGCAGAGGGGAGACCAAAGGGGGAAATAACCACACCTCTTGCAGCCATCTTCCCAGTGGGCTGGGAACGCTTCTGCCCAGTGCAGGCACCACAGCCCAGAACCGCACCAAAAAACCCAGTGTAATGGGAAGTGTTTCTAGCAACACAAGCACACACCACAATATTGGGTGTAGACAATAGCCTTTTACACACCCACAGGCAATTGTCCCAGAGCTGGGAAGGCAGAGCTGTGTGAAAAGGAGGAAATTAACACACCCCATTCAGCCAACCTTATGGCAGGCTGGGAACACCCCTACATGGCCCAGTGGCCCAGAACTTCCCTTGAGGGACAGCGCGCACTTGTGATATAGCACAACCTTCCCTCAGCAGAGGCCCTAGAAGGGCACGGCTTGGAAGAGGGACCAACCTGGAAATCCCAGGGAACATACACCATTACCAAAGACTTGTGGGTCAGCAGCAGAGACAATCTGTGGCGAGACTGAAATGAAGGTTTAGACTCTTGCAACAGCCTTAAATCTCCAGGAACACCTGGGAGGTTTGATTATTAAAGCTGCCCTCCCTCCTTAACCGCTCAGACACATGCCCCACATTCAGGGCAGACAGCACCAACAACACACCCAAACTTGGTGCACCAATTAGACCCACAAGAATCAGACCCCCACACACCACAAAGACAAAGTTGGGGAAAACTGACTTGAGGGGAATAGGTGACTCGCGGATGCCATCTGCTGGTTAGTTAGAGAAAGTGTATGCCACCAAGCTGTAGATCTGACAAATCAAACCCAAACACCAAAATCAGAAGATCAGAGGAGACACAGTACTTGGAACAATTAATCAAAGAACTAAAGACAAACAATGAGAGCATGGCACAGGATATAACGGACATGAAGAAGAGCATGGCACAGGATATAAAGGACATGAAGAAGACCCCAGAAGAGCATAAAGAAGAAATTGCAAGACTAAATAAAAAAATAGATGATCTTATGGAAATAAAAGAAACTGTTGATGAAATTAAAAGATTCTGGATACTCATAGTACAAGACTAGAGAAAGCTGAACAATGAATCAGTGATCTTGAGGACCAAAGAACAGAAAATGAAAGAACAAAAGAAAGAATGGGGAAAAAATTTTTAAAAATTGAAATGGACCTCAGAGATATGACATATAAAATAAAACATCCAAATATAAGACTCATTGGTGTCCCAGAAGGAGAAGAGAAGTTTAAAGGTTTAGAAAAAATACTCAAAGAAATTGTTGGGGAAAACTTCCCCAACCTTCTACATAATATAAATACACAAAGCATAAATGCCCAGCGAATTCCAAATAGAATAAATCCAAATAAACCCACTCCAAGACAAATTCTGATCAGACTGTCAAATACTGAAGACAAGGAGCAAGTTCTGAAAGCAACAAGAGAGAAGCAATTCACCACATACAAAGGAAACAACATAAGACTAAGCAGTGACTACTCAGTGGCCACCATGGAGGCGAGAAGGCAGTGGCATGACATATTTAAAATTCTGAGAGAGAAAAATTTCCAACCAAGAATACTTTATCCAGCAAAGCTCTTCTTCAAATTTGAGGGAGAGCTTAAAATTTTCACAGACAAACAAATTCTAAGAGATTTTGCTAATAAAAGACCCACCCTACTTCAGATACTAAAGGGAGCCCTACTGACAGAGAAACAAAGAAAGGAGAGAGAGATAGAGAAAGGTTGAGTACTAAAGAGATTCAATATTGGTTCATTAAAGGACAATAAGAGAGAGAGGCAAAAAATATGTCTGACAAACATAAACCAAAGGATAAAATGGCTGATTCAAGAAATGCCTTCACAGTAATAATGCTGAATGTAAATGGATTAAACTCCCCAATCAAAAGATATAGATTGGCAGAATGGATCAAAAAATATGAACCAACAATATGTTGCATGCAAGAGACTCATCGTAGACACAGGGACCCAAAGAATCTGAAAGTGGAAGGATGGAAAACATATTTCATGCAAGCTGCAGCCAAAAGAAAGCAGGAGTAGCAATATTAATCTCAGATAAAATAGATTTTAAATGCAAGGATGTTATGAGAGACAAAGAAGGCCACTATATACTAATAAAAGGGGCAATTCAACAAGAAGAAATAACAATCATAAATGTTTATGCACCCAATCATGGGGCCACAAAATACAGGAGACAAACACTGGCAAAACTAAAGGAAGCACTGGGTCTTTTCCACAATAATTGTGGGAGACTTCAACACATTACTCTCTCCTATGGAGAGATCAACCAGACTGAAGACCAATAAGGAAACTGAAAACCTAAACAATCTGATAAATGAATTTGATTTAGCAGACATATATAGAACATTACATCCCAAATCACCAGGATACACATTCTTCTCTAGTGATCATGGAACTTTCTTCAGAACTGACCATATGCTGGGACATAAAACAAGCCTCAATAAATTAAAAAAAACCTGAAATTATTCAAAGCACATCCTCTGACCACAATGGAATACAATTAGAAGTCAATAACCATTAGAGACTCAGAAAAGTCACAAACACCTGGAGGTTAAAAATGAAGGGAGGAGGAACCTAAGATGGTAGCTAGGTGAGACAGGGCAAAAAGCACCTCCGTGGAAATTACTAGATAAAAATCAGAAAGTGACCCAGAACACCAGTTTCAGAGATGCACCAGCTGGTCAACGTCTGCTAAAACCACAGGGTCCATGCACTTGGTGAAACTGGGAGTCTGCATTCTGAAATGACAGAGGTCCTGGAAGATCAAAGCTATCAAGTAAAGCAAATGCCAAGATGCCAATAACAACAGAAAATCTTAAAGCGTTTGCTAAAAACAGACGATATGGAGAACCCAATCCCAAACACCCAAATCAAACGATCAGAAGAGACACAGTACTTGGCACAATTAATCAAAGGACTACAGTCAAAGAATGAGAGCATGGCACAGGATATAATGGACATGAAGAAGAACATGGCACAGGATATAAAGGACATAAAGAAGACCCTAGAAGAGCAAAAAGAAGACATTGCAAGAGTCTATAAAAAATAGATGACCTTATGGAAATAAAAGAAACTGTTGACGAAATTAAAAGATTCTGGATACTCATAGTACAAGGTACTATGAGTCCTAGAGAAAGCTGAACAACGAATCAGCGACCTTGAGGACCACAGAACAGAAAATGAAAGAACAAAAGAAAGAATGGGGGAAAAATTAAAAAAATCGAAATGGATTTCAGGGATATGACAGATAAAATAAAATGTCCAAATATAAGACTCATTGGTGTCCCAGAAGGAGAAGAGAAGTTTAAAGGTTTAGAAAAAATATTCAAAGAAATTGTTGGGGAAAACTTCCCAAACCTTCTATACAATATAAATACACAAAGCATAAATGCCCAAATTTCCAACCAAGAATACTTTAACCAGCAAAACTATCCTTCAAATTTGAGGGAGAGCTTAAATTCTTCACAGACAAACAAATGCTGAGAGATTTTGCCAATAAAAGACCTGCCCTACTTCAGATACTAAAGAGGGCCCTACAGACAGAGAAAAAAAGAAAGGAGAGAGAGAGAGAGAAATTTAACAGACATACATAGAACCTTACATCCCAAATCACCAGGACACACATTTTTCTCTAGTGATTATGGATCTTTCTCCAGAATAGACCATATGCTGGGACATAAAACAAGCCTCAATAAATTTAAAAAAAAAAATTGAATATATTCAAAGCACATTCTCTGACCACAATGGAATACAAATAAAAGTCAATAATTTTTGATTTGTAACTCCACTATTTACTTCCTACAGGATATAAAATACATAAACTCTAATGACAAATCAGTGGTTTTGGACTCAATGTAAAATATGTAATTTTTGACAAGAATTATATAAAGGTGAGGAAATGGAGGAGTATAGGAACATAGTTTACGGGTCCTATTAAAGTTAAGTTGGTATCAAAGAAAACCAAGATTGCTATGGATTTAAGAGGTTAAATTTAAGCCCCACAGTAAACACAAAGAAATTATCAGAGAATATGACCGTAGAGATGAAAAGTAGAGTATGGGTTATGAGAAGTGGGGGAAGGGGCAATGGGGAGTTAAGAAATGAGTGTAGGGTTGCTGTTTGGGGTGAAGGGAAATTTCTAGTAATGGATGGTGGGAAGGTGATAGCATTACAACATTCTAAATGTGATTAATCCCACTAATGGAATGCTAGGGAAGGGGTGGAATGGGAAGATTTAGGCTGTATATATGTTTCCACAATTGAAAAAAGAAAAAAAAAGAAAGAAAGAAAAACAGTCTAAATAGATGACAATTGAATGCCAAGGATGATCCTGGATGGGATCTGAGGATGGAGGACAGGGGGCTCAAAGGGACACATTTGGGACATAAGGAAAAAAAAAAGGAAATATAGAATCTAAGCTTTGTATCAATGTAGAATTTCTTGAACTTCTTAGCTGTACCTAATGGGATTGCATAAAAGAATGTTCTTGTTCATGGGAATTGTATATGTGAATTATAGTGTTTGTTCAAGGATGTGTGCAGCTAGCTCTCATATGTTCAGAAGACAGAGCAATCGATGATGGATGATAGGGAGGGAGGGAGGGAGGGAAAGAAAGAATTGGCGGTGTGACAGCATGTTAAAGTTGATGGATCGGGGTATCGGGGGAGGGGGGTCAGGGTATGCTGTGTATGGGGTTTGTATTGTTTTTGCAACTGTTCCTGTAACTTTGAATTTATTTCAAAATAAAATTTAAAAAATAATGTAAAAAAAAAAAAAAAATGAAGGGAGATGAAAACATTCCTGATAAGCAAAAGCTGAGGGACTTCATCACCAGTAGATCAGTCCTATAAAAAAGGCTAACAGGAATTGTGCAGGCTGAAAGGAAGGGACACTAACCACTTGACTGAAACTACATGAAGAAATAAAGATTACCAGTAAAGATCACATGGTAAATATAAATACCAATACTACTGTATTTTTTATTTGTAACTCCACTATGTACTTCTTACAGGATCTAAAATACATAAACTGTAATGATAAATCAGTGGTTTTGGTCTCAATGTAAAATACGTAATTTTTGACAAGAACTACATAAAGGTGGGGGAATGGAGGAGTATAGGAACATAGTTTATGTGTCCTATTGAAGTTAAGTTGGTATCAAAGAAAACAAGATTGTTATAGATTTAGGATGTTAAATTTAAGCCCCATGGTAAACATAAAGAAAGTATCAGAGAATATGATAACAGAGATGAAAAGTAGAGTATGGGTTACGAGAAGTGGGGGAAAGGGCAATGGGGAGTTAATAAAAAATAAGTGTAGGGTTTCTGTTTGGGGTGAAGGGAAATTTCTAGTAATGGATGGTGGGAAGGTGATAGCATTACAACATTCTAAATGTGATTAATCCCACAAAATGGAATGTTTGGGAGGGGTTGGAATGGGAAGATTTATGCTGTATATATGTTTCAACAATTGAAAAAAAAAGATAGTCTAAATAGATAATGACAATTAAATGCCACAGATGATCCTGGATGAGATCTAAGAATAGAGAAGAAAAGGCTCAAAAGGACACAATTGGGACATAAAGAATGTAAGCTTTGTATCAATGTTAAATTTCTTGAACTTCTTAACTACACTTAATGTGATTACATAAATGAATATTCTTGTTCATAGGAAATGTATATGTGAATTATATTATTTGTTCAAGGATGTGTGCCACTTGCTCTCGTATGTTCAGAAGACAGAGCAATAGATGATGGATGATAGATAGGGAGGGAGAAAGAAAGAAACGGTAAAATGACAAAATATTAAAGGTGGTAGATCGGGGTATTGGTGGAAGGGGATTGGGGTATGCTGGAGTTCTGTGTATGGGGTTTGTATTATTTTTGGAATTGTCTTGTAAATTTGAATTTATTTCAAAATAAAAAGTAAAAAAATAAAAATAAAAAATAAACAAAAAAACTTACGGAATGCAGCAAAAGCAGTACTTAGGCGGAAATTTATAACTCTAAATGCATACATTAAAAAGGAAGAAAGAGCCAAAATCAAAGAATTAATGAAACAACTGAAGAAGCTAGAAAATGAACAGCAAACTAATCCTAAATCAAGTAGAAGAAAAGAAATAACAGGGATTAAAGCAGAAATAAATGACAGAGAGAACAAAAAAACAATTGAGAGAATAAATAACACCAAAAGTTGGCTCTTTGAGAAGATCAACAAGATTGACAAGCCCCTAGACAGACTGACAAAATCAAAAAGAGAGAAGACCCAAATAAACAACATAATAAATGAGAGAGGCAACATTACTGCGGATCCCAAAGAAATTAAAAAAAATTATAAGAGGATACTATGAACAACTGTATGCCAACAAACCAGATAATATGGATGAAATGGATAATTTCCTGGAAACACATGAACAACCCAGAATGTCCAGAGAAGAAACAGAAGACCTCAGCCAACCAATCACAAGCAAAGAGATCGAATCAGTCATCAAAAAACTTCCAACAAATAAATGCCCAGGGCCAGATGGCTTCACAGGGGAATTCTACCAAACTTTCCAAAAAGAACTGACACCAATCTTACTTAAACTCTTTAAAAACATTGAAGAAAATGGAACACTACCTAACTCATTTTATGAAGATAACATCACTCTAATACCAAAACCAGGCAAAGACACTACAAAAAAGGAAAACTACCGGCCAATCTCCCTAATGAATATAGATGCAAAAATTCTCAACAAAATACTTGCAAATCTAATCCAAAGACACATTAAAAAAATCATACACCATGACCAAGTGGGGTTCATCCCAGGCATGCAAAGATAGTTCAACATAACAAAATCAATCAATGTAATACAACATATTAACAAATCAAAAGGGAAAAATCAAATGATCATCTCAATAGATGCTGAAAAAGCATTTGACAAAATCCAGCATCCTTTTTTGATAAAAACACTTCAAAAGGTAGGAATTCAAGGAAACTTCCTCAATATGATAAAGAGCATATATGAAAAACCCACAGCCAGCATAGTACTCAATGGTGAGAGACTGAAAGCCTTCCTTTTAAGATCAGGAGTGAGACAAGGATGCCCGCTGTCACCACTGTTACTCAACACTGTGCTAGAAGGACTAGCCAGAGCGATCCGGCAGGACAAAGAAATAAAAGGCATCCAAATTGGAAAGGAAGAAGTAAAACTGTCATTATTTGCAGATGATATGATCTTATATCAGGAAAACCCTGAGAAATTGAAGACACAGCTATTTGAGCTAATAAACAAATTTAGCAAAGTAGCGGGATGCAAGATTAATGCACATAAGTCAGCAATGTTCCTATACACTAGAAATTATCTAACTGAAGAGACACTCAAGAAAAAGACACCATTCTCAATAGCAACTAAAAAAATCAAGTACCTAGGAATAAACTTAACCAAGAATGTAAAAGATCTGTACATAAAAACTACATAACTATACTAAAAGAAACAGAAGGGGACCTAAAAAGATGGAAAAATATTCCTTGTTTATGGATAGGAAGGCTAAATGTCATTATGATGTCAATTCTGCCTAAACTCATCTACAGATTCAATGCAATTTCTATCAAAATTCCAACAACCTACTTTGCAGACTTGGAAAAGCTAGTTATCAAATTTATTTGGAAGGGGAAGATGCCTTAAATTGCTAAAAGCTTCTAAAAAAGAAAAACAAAGTGGGAGGACTTACTCTCCCTAACTTTGAAGCTTATTATAAAGCCACAGTTGTCAAAACAGCATGGCACTGGCACAAAGATAGACATATTGATTAATGGAATCAAACTGAGAATTCGGAAACAGACCCCCAGATCTACAGTCAAGTGATCTTTGATAAGGCCCCCAAAACCACTGAACTGGGACATAACAATCTCTTCAACAAAAGGAGCCGGGAGAGCTGGATATCCATATCCAAAAGAATGAAAGAGGACCGCTACCTTGCACCCTACACAAAAATTAACTCAAAATGGATTAAAGACCTCAATATAAGAGACAGTACCATAAAACTCCTATAAGATAATGTAGGCAAACATCTTCAAGACCTTGTATTAGGAGATTACTTCCTAGACCTTACACCCAAAGTAGAAGCAACAAAAGAAAAAATTAGATAAATGGGAACTCGTCAAACATAAAAGCTTCTGTATCTCAAAGGAATTTGTCAAAAAGGTGAAGAGGTAGCCAACTCAATGGGAAAAAATTTTTGGAAACCATGTATCTGGCAAAAGACTGATATCTTGCACATATAAAGAAATCCTACAACTCAACAATAGTACAGACAGCACAGTTATAAAATGGGCAAAAGATATGAAAAGACAGTTCTCTGAAGAGGAAATACAAATGGCCAAAAAACACATGAAAAAATGTTCAGCTTCACTAGCTATTTGGGAGATGCAAATTAATACCACAATGAGATATCATCTCACACTAATTAGATTGGCTGCCATTAAGCAAACAGGAAACTAAAATGCTGGAGAGGATGTGAAGAAATTGGAACTCTTATTCCTTGTTGGTGGGACTGGATAATGGTACAGCCACTCTGGAAGACAGTCTTACAGTTCCTTAGAGAACTAGATATAGAGTTACCCTTCAATCCAGCAATTGTACTTCTCAGTATATACCTGGAAGATCTGAAAGCAGTGACACAAACAGATATCTGCATGCCAATGTTCATAGCAGCATTATTCACCACTGACAAGAGACGGAAACAACCCAAACGTCCTTCAACAGATGAGTGGATAAATAAAATGTGGTATATACACACAATGGAATACTACATGGCAGTAAGAAGGAATGATGTCGTGAAACATATGACAACATGGATGAACCTTGAAGACATAATGCTGAGCGAAATAAGCCAGGCACAAAAAGAGAATATTGTCTGTTACCACTAATGTGAACACTGTGAAAAATGTAAAATAAATGGTTTATATTGTAGAATGTGGGGGACCTAGCAATAGACAGCATATAGTGAAGGGGGGATGATAATCTAATAGGAACAGATAAATTAGGGAGGGTAAACTTAATGTTCTGGGAATGCTCAGGAATGACTATGGTTTGTTAATTTCTGGGGGGTATGGTAGGAACAAGTTAGCAGAAATGTAGTTACAGTTATTTTAGGTTATTTGTTTTTCATATTCCTTGTTGGGTTATAGTCTGTTTATTTTCTTGGGGTAGGGTAGGAACATGTTGGAAGCAATGTAGTTATTTTAGGTTATTTGTTTTTTCTTATTCCTTTGTTTTGGTTTTTGTTTGAAATGGTTTTTGTATTGTTTGTTTTATAATTTTTTGATAAAGTTAAGAAAGAATTTTCCCTTCTCCCCATTTATTTATTAATTCATTCAGTTATTTATTTGTAGCAATACAAACTAGAAGATAACTATTTTATTATTTGGATTTGTGGGCTGAGAGCCAGAACCTCAACCCTGAATATGGAGGGTTATTCTGAATATTATCATTTTCTAAGTTAGGATAACAGAAACCTACTTCACAGACTAAAGTGAAAGGATATGAGGAAGGCACAGACTCGCTGGTAAGGCTGGAGAAGCAGCCTGGCACTGGGCAGGGACCAAGGCGGTTCAGGGGACAGGAAGCCCTTAGCAGGGTTCCTCCGCACGGCTACCTTCCCAGAGGGCCTCTGCTGTTGGGACAGCATCTGCTGTGTTCAGAACGTGAGATCTGGGTTTTCATCCCCGGTGGGGACTCAAGTCAGGAGGTAGTGTCTGCACTCCTCCGCTTGGGTCAGGGCCCGCCACTTGTCGGGAAGAGACGGGCGAGATGATACTCAGACCAGGCTCTTTCCGAGGAAGGGCGCATCCCTGGAAAAGGAAACAGGGTGCTACTAGAAAGAGGAAATGGATGCAAGGTAGCCAGAAACCACTTACCTTTCTGTCCAGCAGAAATCAACCCTTCTCCTTGCCCTAGCCTCAGGAACAAAGCAGTGATGCAAGCACAAGGCCAATGTCATTTTTTATTACATTCACAATATTCTCTAGATGAGGAAGGTGGGAGCCACCTTCTGCTACTCATCAGAAAAATCATAGATCTTTTCAGACTTGGCAGATTCCAGGGCACCAGAAGAATCATGGCATAGGAGAAAAAGTTGAAGAAATGAGGTATGACTAGCCTGTAAAACACAAAATCATATATTCTTAAAGTTGGAAGAGACTTTAGAGTAGCACTTCTCAAACTGGATTGTGCATGCTAATCACCTGCGAACTTGTTAAAATGCAGATTCTGATTCAGTAGATCAGCATCTCCAGGCTACTTTGTCCACACTTTGAGTAGCAGGGCTTTAAGGCAGACTAAGGATTTTCAGCCTTAGGAGCACAAACGAATCACTTAAGGAACTTTAAAAAAAAAAAATACTGATGTCCGGTCTCCACTCCCCAGAGATTCTGATTTCATACGTCTGGAGTGCAGCTTGGGCATTGGGAGTTTTAAAAACTCCCCAGGTGATGCTAATTACCTTGACCTCTGCTTCTCAAACTTCAGCGTGCATCACAATCACCTGGAGAGTATGTTAAAGAGCAAACTGCCGGTCGGCACCTGGAGAGATTCCGCTTCAGTTGTCGAGGGGGGGGAGGGGTTCTGCTAATTTGCATTTCTAACAAGTTCCCAGGTGGTGCCAATTCTGCTGGTCTGCGGCCTTCTGGAGGGCAAGTGACTTGCTCAGGTCTGTGCATACCAGATCTCCTGACTCCGGGTCCTGGGCTATTTCGTCAGCAAAACTTTCCCGCTTTTGCTTCTGCGTCCTGCCTTCCTTCCCCATATTGACTGAGAAGCCACTAAACACAAGCACAAGTGTACGTTCTTTCTAGTTCCAGAAGGGTAGGTTTCTGTTCAGTGAAAGGCTCTCCCACAGTTAACCCTATCCTGGCGGTGCCCACGCAAGGACGCGAAGGATAGCACCACCACTGATGAAGATGCGCGCGTGGGACTCTAAGGACCACGTCGCCGTTCCGCTTATTCTCCAAGCGAGCCATTAGAAGGACGTGCTGAGAAAGGCACCCGCCGGACTCAACAGGGACCTGCAGTGGGGGGTTGTCATGGCAACCGGAGCCCTCCTCTCTTGGATCTAGCGCCGACGCCGAGGGCGGGCCTTCCCTGTGGCAGGGGATTGGTGCACTGGGGGGCGGGTTGGTGACCGCGAGAGGATAAAGGTGCCGCGCGACCAGTGCGTGAGGCTCTTTATTTAGGCTTCGGGTTCTTCGACTGCTGGCCACGTGCAGCGCCAAGAGTGCAGCGCCGCATTCGCAGCATCACCCAGCGGCTGTGTCGGAAAGTAAGTGTGAGCATTTCAGCGCGGCCGTGCTGGGGAGCGCGGTCTCTTTGGAGCAGAGGCAGACATCGTGGAGCCATTTCGCTCGGGGCTGGCGGGAGTGGGTTCTGCGAGAGCGCGTTGCGGCGCTGCGCTCCTGGGCGACAGTGCGTGTCCTCAGCCATCGCCAGCGAGATGGCGAGATCAGCGCGGGGGCCCGGGGGTAGTGGAGCCTGGCGCGACACCCGGGTTATTCCCACTTTTCGGTAGGGCTCTCTCCCCGCTTCTTCCCCCCTCCCGTCCTCCTCCGCCATCTCCTCTATCTGGCTTGGGTGCGGCTTTTCCGTAATACCGGTTTGCCCAGTCCTCCAGGAAGCCATCGCCTCCGGAGGGTGAGATCCCGCACCCTTTCCACAGGGAACCAAGCTATGGAAGGGAGACGCGTCTGTGGCTGAAGTCCTCCCGCCTTCGGCTGGCCCTGCCTCTCCTGGGCAGGTGTGGACGCGAGGAGGGGCACGGCCGCTCCCCGAAACAATCTTATTCACTTGCAGCTGAGGAGAGTGGAGACCACCTGTCCTTCACAAAATATCCAGGGATATTTTTTCCACACTTCTGGTTTTCAGCTCATCCCCACATAAAGAATCAGTCTGGCCTCTTTTCTCCAAAACCCCAGACTTTATTGGCTCAGAGTATGACTTTTTTTTTTTTTTAACCTTAAACCCCTAAATTGAGCAGTTTGCGAAGTAGTTCTTACAGATTTATTACTTTAACTAAATTATCTCAGCAATCTAACCCCGTGGCAGTGTTATCGATTGTGCTCTTTCCAAAGAAGAGAGAACTTGAAGTTTGGAAAGGTAATTTACCCCAACCTCAGCAGGAAGTGAAAGAATCTGGCTTTGAATCTCCCCCTCACCCCCAGGCCGGTCTCTTGCTCTCTTCCTGGGGGAGAGGAGAGGAGTGGCAGCCTGCGAAGGTGCCCCCTCTGCGACCAGGGGCACGGTGTTTTCTTTTTGCTTTTCTCTTAGGTATCCGAGGGTATCTCTTCTCTTGAGGGAGACATCTTGTGGTGTAGAAGGAGCGGGCTTGGGAGTCAATGGACCTAGTTTCTGCCCTTCCCCTCTTGGTAATTAATATCTGCCCGAACTTGGAAAGTCACTTTATCCCGCAAGATGGGGGAAAGATCCCATGCTTCAGGGTTACTGTGAGGGCTAAGCCTTTAGGAAAGCATCTGCTTCATCAACACTCAGAAGTTATGATATGCCTGATTTTTCCTTTGGTCATTACTACCCAGAAGACAAACATTATTATTTTAATGAACCAGGGGATTTAAAGCTGAAACTGCCTTGCAGAATGTTTTATACAAGTTTTTGGTTTTTAAAAAAGAATAATAGTATCAAGCTGGGAGAACACAGGGGAAATGAAGGTGGGTGTGTGTGGTCAGCAATGTTAAGCGCCTTTGAAAGTGAGGAGAAGGGCCCTGGAGCCTGGGAGGGAATTTGTCAACTGGGCAATTGCTGACCTTTTATAAAAGCAGTTTCACTGGAGGGCAGAGAAGGAATCCCCACTTCAAGGAGCAGGGAATGAGGTGTTGGGGCAATGGGTACTGTCTTGGAGACCCCTGAGATCAGAAGGAAAGAGAAAAAGGCAGTAGAAAAAAGGTTTAAGCAGGCTTCTAAGTTGAGGGAAAAGAACCAGTTGGGGGTTTCAGCGGAACAAGGGTTTGGGAGTTTGGACAGGGCTGGGGTTTGGTGGATGCTAAACTGGAGGGTTTCTGGGGGCAGCATTGCTCTCCCCATTGGTGAATTTTCTAGCTCCTCAGCAATATATGTATGTACTGACCATTTCTTGGGGCCAGGTACGATTAGTTTCATTCTTAATTTGTGGGATACATGTCACTACATCCTTATTTGCTGTTTCTGTGATTAGACAGAAATTTCAGATCTAGTGACAGTAAGAACATTAAGGGAAACTGATGGTGCATCCTTGGGGAAAAGACCTATTGTGTTGGCCTTCAGTATTTCAATTAGAAGTTTCCTTTAACATTCCTGAATCAGATTTATCTACCTTCAGAGCAATCAGAATTGAATTATTTTTTTCACTGAGAAACTGAAGCAATTTTTTTTTTTTTCTGAGAACAGGGGACATTTTATTTTTGTTATAGACATACCTTGGTATTCTTTAGTTTTTCCTTACCTCTTAGGTATTATATTTAGTAAGCACTAATATGCACTAGGCATTGCTAGGAATTGTTCAGTGGAGCTTACAGTTTTATGGCTGTTGTCTCCTGCTATCTAAAACCAACATGTCCAAAACCAAATTCATCTTCTCACCTGAACTACTGCTTCAGGAGCCCATTCATCTCAGCAGCACAAACTAGAGACCTCAGAATTATTCTCGATTCCTTCACCAACCCACCTGCATACAAACAGTCACCCAAGTTAAACTGGATCTATATCTCCATCACCCGCTTCACTTCCTGATGCCGCTACTGTATTAGTTGTATTGTTAATTCAGGTTAATATATGTGCTGGAAGTTGGAAGAAGTTGTAGACTAACCATGCTAGAGAGGCCTGTGTTGGGGAAGCATGCCATGGTGTATGGAAGAGTGTTGACCTGTTTCTTTTTCACCCCTTGCAGTTCAAGTAAACAAGGTGTTTGGGAGAAAAAGTCTGCTGGACTATCATTTGCTCTTTAAGAAACAGGGACTGGGAATCTTCTTTGATAGTTTTCCTATACAAATTCAATAAGTAGCTTACAAAGAAAGTTTTGCTTTAGACCAGCTACTCTTAAAGTGTCATCTGGGGAACCATGAGGGTCTCTGAGACCCTTTTGTAAGGTCAAAACTATTTTAAATAATACTAAGATGTAATTTGTCTTTTTCACTCCTTCTCTCCTAAGTGTACAGAGGGGTTTTCCAGAGGCTGTATTAGAAGACTTGGTCTTTCAACTCGCAGCTATACCCTCTAGTCTGTAGCTGCTGAGAAAGAGGAAATGACATCTGAGAATTCTTTGACTCATGGAAGGGAGGGATTTACTCCAAGGAAATCAGAAAAAGTAAATAAGAAAAAATATGAAAGCTTTTCTCAGCTTTAGAGATGTTAGTAATTTACCTTATATGTCTTATGCCACAGACCTTTTTAAATAGTAATATGCTACCAGCAATATTGCAGCATCATTTTGAGACCAACTGCTCAGAGACTTCTAAAGAGAAGTGAATTGAAGGTTTTAAAATATAGATATGATGAGCTCTTTAAAAGCCAAAATTATTTGTTACAGCTCTCCAAACTAGAAATGAAAAAGTTACTGAAACGGGATAAGTTATCAAATTGCTTTGGTTGGAGCAACACATAGTAAAGCTTTGTGCAGATAAAAAACAAACAACAAAAAACATTGAAGGAAATCATGGCATTGCACCATCCAACAATTCAGTAACTTGTCAAATTTTAAAGATTCAGCTACAAACACAAAGCTTGAGTTAGTATCTTGAATGTAGAAGTGACTTTTTACCTTACAAGTGGGAAAATCACAGTCATGGCTGGACTTGCCATTTTTCTTGTGTTCGTTTGGTGTCAGCATCAAACCATTCATGGAGAAACATCTTTTGGGTGGCTGCTTGGCAGCAAACACAAGTGGTACCAAAATATCCAAAGTGTTGACTAGTTTTTGAATTTCATGTTTTTTTCTGAAACTACTTTGTTGAATTGGCAATGATGATGCAGAAGCAGTGCTGGGTAACACTGCTGGTGCCTTAGCACGAATCAAGGCAGTGGCACCAAACTGCATTAACAGTCGTGTTCTTCACTGCCACGCACCTACAGTTAAAAAAAAAAAAAAAAGCCAGCTTTATTAAGAATATGTCAATAAATCAATAAAAAATTGTTAATGTTATTAAATCTTGACCCCTAAATACACTCTTGACCCCTAAGTACACATCTTTTTAGAATGGGGAGTACCCAGAAAGCACTTATGCTATATATGGAAGTATGATGATTGTCTTCAGGTAAAGCATTGGATGTGGTTTGATTATGAGCGGAACTGGGCACTTTTTTCATAGAACACCATGTATTTTCCTTGAAAGAATGACTTACAGACAAACTATGGTTAGTCATACTTGGGTATTCAGCAGGCATATTCCAAAATTGAAGGAAGTGAGACATTTTAGGGAAGCAACTAATGGTATTTGCTGCCAGTTAACTTTTATCTGCCATCATGAGCTTGGCAGCTTACCAATACTTAGAAGTTTTCTGATAAGATCTGTGGCAATATTATCCAATACTGCTTTCTGATGTTGTAGGGCGAAATGTGTTAACATTTAGAAGCTCTGCATAACTCAGTGGTCATTCTCCAAAAGACCAGTGTATAAATTTACAAAATCATGCAGGCCTAAAAAACCATTTGAAGCACAAAAGATAGACCTCTGGATTTTAACATATTGAGATATGAAAGTTTCGCTGGTAATGATTTCAGATTGCTCATTGCAACTAACCTTTACGAAACCACCATTTGTTATATTTTGTAGCAGTGTCAAAAATGAGTATCCAGAATTATTTGAAAAGGCTATGAAAATACTCCTCCCTCTTCCCACTACTTCTCTGTGCATCTGGATTTTCTTCCTATGCTTCAAAGGAAAACAACAACAGATTGATTACAGAAGCAGATATGAGAATCCAGCCTTTTTCTATTAAGGCATGAATCAAGAGATTTGCAAAGTGTGAAATAACGCCACTCTTTTCACTAAAATTATTTGATTTTGAAACTGTTTAACGTGTCTTTTTTAAGTGAATAAAGATGTTCAAAACATTTCTCAGCTTTGGTTTCTAATAGAGTGAGTATTGATAGATATTACCCACGTGAATAAATGTTCATTGGAGTCCTCAATTTTTGAGAGTGCAAAGAAGTCCTGAGACCAAAAAAATTGAGAACTGCTTAACAACATTTAACTTTGCAGTAGCAAAATCTTAATCTTGACTTGGTAAAGCTACGTGCAATAGATGGTTAGAGTTGTGGGGTTTTTGTTTGTTTTTGTTTTTTTTTTTTAACGTCATGCACTGTTAAAGCCATTTGGTAATAGGGACAGTAGTGCTGCTTGCTGGCTAATAACTGGGCTCTGGAGGGGTGGTGGTTGCCGTGGCTACATGCCAGTCTGCAGTAGAGCGCTCAGCATCGCATGCCAGCTATTAATATTTGCGGAATAAGAACCAACGCAATTATGAATTATCTGCATTGTTAAACTAAAATACTTTATGCTCAGTTAAGTCTCTTTTGGGTGCTTGCTGCTATTCTTTGTGGGGAAAAGAGAAGATGAATACGGTTGAACCTATTTTTTTTTTTTTTAGGGTTTGCCTTTTAACCCTGACTGTTCAAGGAAAACTTTTTTGACTGTGGCCATTCACTATTTTGTTTTTGGGAATTGGGGATTGTCTTTGAGTTTCAAATATTCTGGTAAATCCAGTCAATTCTGGGCTTCCTCATTATTCCCTTGAACTTGCTGAAATGAAAGACTCTAAGAATCAAAGTTCTTACCGGGTCTCCTGTGGCCAGCAGTGGCTGCAAGGGCGATTTTCCCAAGAGGTGCTCTGAGGGACTGTTGATGCAGAGCTTGGGCTTTTCCTGTAACACGGATCATCCTTCAGGCACCCTGGTCTTATGGGCCACTTCCTTAAAAGAAAAAATGCCATTAAAGAAAAAAAAATGATTGGATTTAAGCACCTAGATTTAGAGGTGCATGGGGCGTTGTTGCCAAAGGGAACACAAAGGATTTATTTAGGAATTTAAATGTGAGGTTCTCTTCATGTCTGGAAGTTGGTTTTACTTTTATCTCGGCTTAAAACCAAAGTACACCATGCTGAAATTATTTCAGGCCATCCTTTCTGCCTCTACTCTGTTTTCATTTAAAGGTTCTAATACCTCATTCTGGTATGCTAGAGAATAAAAGCCCTCTGACCCAGGGAGGGTGCATGCGTTTTTAGAAGGCTATCTTGTAATTTGTTTTCTATAATTTGGGCTTTGATATGATTCGGGAATGAAGGAAAACTCTTGCTGCCTCTGGCCTCTTTAACTCAGAATTACTGTTATCTTCTCAAGGCACTGAGTTGAGTACAATGCAGAGTAAATTGAGAGTTTAAGCTGGAAATGCCTTCTACTGTGGTTTACTTTTTCTCCTTTTGTAATGCAAAGTGGTTGAGATCGTAAAGCTCTTATCTCTGGGAGGGGGGTGGAGTGGGACACCAGAGTTGGTCTGGAAAGTTAATCACCAGTTCAGTTACGAGGACTCTTAAAGTCAGTGAGAGGTGGACAACCAAACTGCTACCGGCCATGAGGCTGGACCTGTGCCACGTGGCCATGCCCAGACCTGGTTCCAGGGGCCAGTACCAGGGGTAATAGGCCTTCCTGGAGGAAGGGCAGTAAAGTTTTCTGTCACAACTAGCAAAGTAAGTTGGGCTTCCCTGATTTACTGTCTGTGACATGCTTGCCGGGGTGTTGGTGACAGAATGGGGGATGTCCTGTCTTGAGCCCTGTTTGATTAGATGATCTTGACCTCTTCATAGCATAACTGATGTCATGGTAACTCATTGGTAAAGCTGATTGTGAATGGGCGCTAGAGTTAATTAGATATATGTAATCTTTGAAGAAATGAGAGACTAGCTTAACACTGAATACAGGATCCTTCCAATAAAACAAAAATGATCCCCACCTAATTAAATATTGTTTGTGGTCTTTTTGTCTTAACCACTTGCTTTCTTAGTAGCGTTTGTTCTAAAGATGATACACAAGGATTAGCACAAGGTTTATAGGACACTGTTACTTAATCTGGGACCTGTTTGTACACTCAGTTGATGTGTAGATACTGATAACAGCTCTGGTCAAGGGTCTATTGACTTGGCTCTGCGGGTGTTTGTGGCTGAATAGACAGTGATCTCTGCTGTTTCATTAAATCTCAGGTGGACAGTGATCTTTGCTGTTTCATTAAATCTCAGTTGGTGTCAGCGATTCCCATTCTAAATCTTGGCTTGGCCCTTGTTTGCCTGGACTTTGGGTGGAGCCACATTTTATCCCCTTATCACAGGCCCTCAATTGGCTTCCTGCCCACTCTGCAGTCTCTGGTTTGATTAATGAGTGAAAACCGTGGCTTTGCTCATTAACTAAAGATCTCGGGGAAGAGTTTGCTTTTTTGAGTTGGAGTAAAAGATTATGTAATGGATTCTGTTTCTTTTTTATTACAGAGTTATTTGAAAAGAAAATGCCAGTTATCAGGATGCTGAGTCGTGTTGTCAGCCAGATGCAGCAGAGCCCTGCTTGCGGCTGCTGGCTGTTGGCCGTGCCAGCCCGGTTTCTGGGTACCCTCCCTCGGCAGGTCCAATCTGATGCCAGCTTCCATTCTGTCTCCTTCTCGGAAATAGACCATCCACGCATCTTAATTACAGGTTGTTGTTTTTTTTTTTTTTCCACATTTGTAGCTTGATGCATAATTTTTTACTGTCTGTTAGGGACCTAGGAACCTGGAGGCCAAAAAGATGGAACTGGGTTCCCCTTCTCTAGTAGGGCAGTCCCGGGATTGCAGGTTCTGGGCAGGTGGTGTGGAAGGACCAGGACATGGATTCTGGGGTCAGTTGGATCTTTTCTTGGCCAGATTCCTCATCCTAAACTCAGTGTTGTTCATTCAAAAAATTTATTGCATGTTTGTGCATTG
This sequence comes from Choloepus didactylus, assembly GCF_015220235.1. Taxonomy (NCBI): domain Eukaryota; kingdom Metazoa; phylum Chordata; class Mammalia; order Pilosa; family Megalonychidae; genus Choloepus; species Choloepus didactylus. Next base: position 36,434,302 of record NC_051326.1, read on the forward strand.
GAGAGATGAAAGATTAGTGCTTGCCTCGAGGAACTCATCACCATTTATCCCCTCATCTCCAGACTTGTTCCTGATGCTCCTTAGCTGCTGTATTAGTCAGGGTTCTCCAGGCAAACAGAAATGACAGGAGATCATATAATATTATATGATATAGGTGTGTGTGTGTGTGTGTGTGTGTGTGTATAAAATTATATGATGTGTATACAATGTATATATTATGTAAAAAATATTATGAAATTTATTATAGAAATTGGCTCATGTGACTGTAGAATAGGCAAGTCAGAATTTCCTAGTGCAGTTCGCAAGCTGGGAACTCCCATGAAGGTTTTCAATAAATTCTCCAGGGGAAGCTCTTTGGCTGAAGTAGAGATGGAATTCTCCCTTCTGACTGCTGAAATTGTCACTTCTTTTAAGGCCTTCAACTGATAGAAGAGAATTAATTCACAAAGTATCCTCACAATGGGAAGGTATAATAGTGAATCTTGCAGGGGAGGACGACTGTTATTAACAGTACAAATATAAAAAAGTTCTTTCATGAACTAGAACAAATGTATGACACTATTACAAGATGTTAATAATAGAGGTAAATGGGGAAAATGTACCTATTGCAATCTATGAACTACAGTTAACAGTAATATCTTAATAGTCTTTCATCAACAGTAACAGATGTACCACAGCAATACTAGGGGTCAACAATAGGGGGCTAAGGGGTATTGGAAGTTTGGGGTTTTTCATTATTTTTTTGGTGGGGGGGGGAGTAATGAAAATGGTCTAAAACTGATTGTGGTGATAAATGCACAACTATGTGATGATACTGTGAACCACTGATTGTATACTTTGGATAGACTTTTTGGTGTGTGAATGTATGTCAATAAAATTGCTTTGAAAAAAATATATATCCTCCCAGTAACAGGCTAGTGCTTGCTTGACCAAACACCTGGACACTGTCACCTGGCCAGGTTGACACAGGAACTTAACCCTCACTCTTGCATACACACACACCTGACTTCTGTGCCCTCTTCACTCCAAACTTCATTCTGTCACTTGTTAATTCTAGCACACCCAAACTAACCTCTGATTTGTTGGCAGATTTTATTGCCCTTTTCCTTTGTAGACTTCTTTCCTTGGCTTCCATATCGTTGTCCTTCTGACTTCCTCACAGTATTTTGTTTCTTTCACTGTCTTCTCTTCTTCTCATGCTGTAAATGTTTCAAGTTTAGTCATTTTTCTGTCAGCATTTTTCCCTGTAATTGATTCAGTGTCATCTGTGTGTATGTGTTTTATTCCCCCTACCTCCACTAATGAAGCGTCATCTTCAGGGTCTAATACTTGTTTCAGTGGTCCTGATTTTAGTCTTGTGGTAACAGACGCTTACAGGAAATCCCAGTTTCTATATCTTTCTGCCTCAGTCAATATCTCCTAAATGAAATATAGTATTATATGCCCCCAAATGTGTTCCTTGCCCCTCAGCTTTTCTGTTTCTATTAGTGGCATCTTAATGCCTCTAGATCAGAGAGCTATAACTATCATTTTAAATTTTTCATAGTGACTCCTTGTCTGTTTGATTATCTTCCCTGTTTTCAAATGACTTCTTGTCTCTCCCCCCCCCCCCCCCATTTTCCTTTCACATCCCCATCCAGTTCTAATGTGATTTTAAATAATCCCACCAGAGGGTAATAGCCAATCATTTCTATTTAGCTTTGGATGTTTTGGGCACCTGTAGTAGACAAGCTTCACAGCCCTGGAAAATAATGAAGGCTGTAAGTGAATTCCTTACCCAAGTTGCTTGGAGGTTGTCTGGCTTTCCTGTGATTTTTCTTTTCTTCCTGTGCCCCACCTCCCCTCTTCCTCGCAGCCCCTCCATGTTGGAGAGAGCTCTGTCTCTGAAACTGACATCACCTGATCTCTATTGTAGCTCACGGGCGATGGTTCTGTGTTCTAAATGCTGTGCTGGATTGCTTAGAAGAATAAAAGTCAGCAGTTATTATATGAGATCAACTTAGGACTTTACCTAATTAGCTGAGAGTGAAAAAGTCTTATTCAGTTATTACATTCTGAAAATAATTAGAGTTCATTAGATTTGGATTAAAGCTTCACTTTTTTCTTCTTTATTTAGGAGGCCTTGGTCAGCTTGGAGTGGGACTTGCTAACTTTTTGAGGTAAGAACCCTAAAACTTGAAATATAAAATCTGAATTCTTAAGTATGTGAAGCTTGTCTTTGGCCCTTTTAAACCATCTTTTCTCCCTCCCCTCATGCCTTCCCATTGTTAAGAAATAATATCTCAATGGCTTATTATTTTGTCTTCTAATACCGTAGACTTGTTACAGGCCCTTGATTCAGGGTCTCCCACAGTGGTCCTTTGTGCTCTCTCTTTTCTAACTTAGAGTAAGACAGATACCTCTAAATGAATTTCTGGGACACTTGGTTTAGTTGTTTTGGCTTGGAGGGAAGTGCATGTAGAAATTGAAGGGAACAGTGCAGAATTGGAAATTGGAGGGAACAGTATGGAATTTGGAGAGTGTGATGAAAGGGTAAAAAAGGTAAGAGGGGAGATAAGAATTAGGAAGAAGAGGTAATAACTCTAGGTGTCATGAAGAAATTGGTGACAAATATAGGGATGACAGTGGGGTGAGAGTAGAAATAGAACCTGGGGTGTGTGTGGGTAGGGAAAGAAAGGCTTGAGTGTGGCAAGAACTGAAGCTGTGTGTCTCAGGGGGCAGAGGGGGGGAGAAAAGAGGAAGGTGGGAGGAAAGATGTGAAAAGGAAGGATTTGGAGGCTGACAGGAAATTTACAGTTCCTATTTAAATGATTGTTTTTGTAGAATCAGTTATATCCTAGATGTTGCCAGCTAGCGTGTTTTGATTTTCTCTTTAGGAAAAGATTTGGAAAGCAAAATGTGATCTTATCCGACATAAGGAAACCCCCCAATCACATCTTCCACAGCGGTAAGAAATTAATATGCCTTGCCGGTTTTTTTTTTTAAACTTTAATTTTCAAAATGCAGTTAGAGGCAGTTCATGGAATCACTGTGTGATTAAACTGCTATTTAACTAGGACTGTGAATTAAAGAAAGAGAACTTATTGAGGTACAGCTGGGTCATTTAAAAAAAAAATCATATTTTTATCCTTTGTAATTCTGTAAAATCTCTACAGTAGTGCCATTATTCAAGTGATAAAAGGACTGGAGAGTTCTTTTGAACTTAAAGAAAAGGTTTGGAATAATATCCAAAAATTCAATTCTAGTCTCTTTGAGTTTTAAGTTAACTTATTGGCTCAGAGGGAAACAAAAATCAATTTCTTCTGTAATGGATAAAAGGAACTTTAAGAATTTAGAGAAATTAGCTATTATGTTTCAATGTAGAAAAATTGCTTTTGGTCGACTGCACAAAAAAATCTCCGATTCCTGTAGTCAAGTCTTTCCTACCTCAAAAAACATTTTTATACGCCTCCTAGTCCTTTCAGGTTCAGTATAAGCTGTTGCTGCTTACTGTATAGAAAATCAGTCATTTGCTCTAAGTGGGAAAAATTGCTATTTAACAAAATCAGCTCCATATCTAATGTAATTGGCAATGATGACTCGTGATTTACGGTTCTTCTATACCGAGGTATTTTTTTAAAACATTCCTTTAAAAATGTGCAACTTCTAAGCAAAGTGAAATCACTCTACACATAGCTTTGGCCTTATGACGTGGACTCTGGAGCCAGCTGCCTGGTTGTGATGCCAGTTCTTCCGCTTGCTTTCTGTCAGATCTTGGCAAGTCACTGAGCATCTCTGAGCCTCAGTTTCTGCAAAAGTAAATGTATTTGGCTCAGAGTCTGTAGGAGAGCTCAAAACACATAAAGCCTTAGAACAGTGCCTGGCATGTGTACATACTTCGTGAGCATTAGTGCTTTTTAACTGTGTTGTGAGTGGTTGTGACTTATTCTTCCATAAGAGAAAATGCTGCATTGTCCAAGTGATTTTAGTTACCAAGTGGTAGAATGGCATTCGCAAGTCAAAGAGGTGAAAAGGTCCATTTAGCTTTCCAAACCCCAAACTTTTCCATTTCTTTTGTTTCATTTTGTGTTCCTCGTAGGCCCATTTATTTATTCTGATATCTTGGATTATAAGCATCTCCGCGAGGTAGTGGTAAACAATCGCATCACCTGGCTATTTCATTATAGCGCTTTGCTCAGCGCAGTTGGAGAAACAAATGTATCTTTGGCGAGAGCCGTGAATATAACTGGTGAGTATCTGGATCTTACCCAGATGTGTTGGCCAGTTTTTCCAGTTCTTTGGTGAGAAGGTATTTTTCAAATTATGATAACATTGGTTCGTTTCAGGGTTGCATAACGTCCTGGATGTTGCTGCAGAACATAGTTTGCGATTGTTTGTGCCTAGCAGCATTGGAGCCTTTGGACCCACTTCTCCCCGGAACCCAACCCCTGATCTCTGCATCCAGAGACCCAGGACCATTTATGGTGTGTCCAAGGTCCATGCGGAGCTCATGGGAGAGGTGAGTGTTGCTTGGCAAGATTTGTTGAATGTACCACGGGTAAAATGATCCTGTGTTTCTTTTCACACTTTTTTTTTTGTGTGTGTGTGTCTCAAAACACCTGCTGATTCATCTTTGGATGTACTTTCTTCTTCCCCAATCCTGGCCCCCAGAGATGCTCATTTAACTCATTATTTGCCAAGTATCAGGTACATTTAGCTCCTGAAGAACTCCCAGCCATGGCATGGCCACCTTTCCATCTCATAGAATAATACTCTAACACTTCCTAGACACTTCTCGAATATAATCCCCTCTGTTTGCTGTTGGTCTTCTGGGTACTCACCATTCTTACAAGCTCCCAAGCTCCGTTGGTTATTGATTGTTTTTCTATTGGTTAGTGATGGTTATTTTTAAATGTTTTATTATGGAAGGCTTTTCAAATGTCATTTTTTTTTAAAATACTCTATGTCCTTATAAATTTATAGCAATTTTTAGTCGGTGTCTGAGCCTTCTGTGGATATTTCATAGTCATCTCTCTTCTCCAGTTATCCCCTCTCCTCTTCCAATGTTATGTTGCAATAAATGCTCATAGAGAATTATTTAGGACAAGCAACAGTGATTCTCCACCAAAGAAAGATTGGGAATTCCTACTATAGGCTGATTGTATTATTTACAATGTTGATGGAAAAAGCGTATCACCAAAATGGTGATTCTTTGACGATGAAAATTTAAGAGCTGTTTATTAAAGTGAGTGACTCTTAGGTGTTCTAAAGTCTCCATTTTCTTTAGGAGCATTTTAATATGACTGCATGGAGTGATATCTCAGAAAACAGCTGTTATTTCTTTGCATTGCTCTAACTGATTAAAAAGATTAAAAAAAAATAACTTCTCTTTCTTGTAGTATTATTGTTACCGGTATGGGTTAGATTTCCGATGCCTCAGATATCCTGGAATCATTTCAGCCGACACCCAGCCTGGAGGAGGAACAACTGGTAAACATTGTTTTCTTTTTTCTTTTGCACGTAATAGGCTTCCTTATTACTAGGGAGACTTGTCTTCATGGTGAATGAATCTTCTTTCCTTTTGGCCTAGTATTGACCAGCGGTTCTGTATCCCTTTGAGGCATGCATCTGAGATGCTCATTGAACCCTCTTGACTTAAACTTGTTAAAGGGCAGCAGATGCCCGAGTGTTGCAGATCCAGCTCAAGATTGCCGATCCTCAATGCTGAAATCAAACATATAATATTAGCAATCAAATTTATTATCCCCAATGTAGGAAGATACCAAACATGAAGTAGCCTCTTTCTTTGAATATAGCCTTTTTGTTTCTTAATACAGAAATGCTCCATTAAAATAGCCTCTATTCATTGTATATTTGAAAGAAACATAAGCATTTTTTTTTCTTATTTTTTTGGAGTCAAACACAAATTATTTAGTAAGTCCACATCAGGGATCTGTCCCATATCAGGGATCCTGAAATACAGTATGCAAAGTACTTGAAAAATCTGAGGGATTTTAAAGGAGGCATTGGTTTTGGTTACTTTTTTTTTTTTTTATTCATTTTATTGCGATATATTCACATACCACGCAGTCATACAAAACATATCGTACATTTGATTGTTCACAGTACCATTACGTAGTTGTACATTCATTACCAAAATCAGTCCCCAACATCCTCATTACCACACACACAAAAATAACCAGAATAATAATTAAAGTGAAAAGGAGCAACTAAAGTAAAAAAAGAACACTGGGCGCCCTTGTCTGTTTGTTTGTTTCCTTCCCCCACCTTTCCACTCATCCATCCACAAACTAGACAAACGGGAGTGTGATCCCTATGCTCCCCCTCCCAATCCCACTGTCCCCCCTCATAAGCCACATTTTTATACAATTGTCTTCAAGATTCATGGGTTCTGGGTTGTAGTTTGATAGTTTCAGGTATCCACCACCAGCTACCCCAAGTCATTAGAACCTAAAAAGGGTTGTCTACATTGTGCGTAAGAGTGCCCAGGTTTTGGTTACTTTTAAAAAGTGTACACCTTAATGCAGTGCTTCTTAAAGTGTAGTCTTAGGATCCCTGAGGCTTTTTCAAGGGATCCGAGAAGTCAAAACTATTTTCACAATAAACTAAGACATTAGTTGCCTTTTATCACTCTTATTCTTTCACAAGTGTACAGTGGACTTCTCCAGAGGCTATGTGGCATGTGATATGCCAACAGACTGAATGCAGAAGCAGGTATGAGAATCCACCTGTTTTCTATCAAGGCAGGTGTTAAACAGTTTTTAAAAATGTAAAACAGACAGTTCATCTCACTGAATTTCCTTTTGTGTGGAAAACATATTCTTTTACATGTAAAATATTGCATATTAATATGTGATAGATTTTTTATTGCCATTTAAAAATATATTAATATTTTTAAAAATTGTCGATTAAGTTCTAATATAGTAAAAAATCCCACATTAAGACTTCTTTGGGGCCCTCAATTTTAATTTTTTAGTTTTATTTTATTTTAAATTTTTTTACATTCATTTTTATTGAGATATATTCACATATCATACAGTCATATAAAGCGTACATTCAGTTGTTCACAGTACCCTTATATAGTTGTGCATTCATCCCCCAAATTAATTTTTGAACATTTTCATTACCACACACACAAAAATAATAATAACAAAAATTAAAGTGAAAAAGAACACTGGGTGTCTTTTTTTTTTTTCCCCCCCATTTTTCTACTCATCCATCCGTACATTGGACAGAGGGGAGTGTGGTCCATATAGCTTTCCCAATCACATTGTCACCCCTCATAAGGTACATTTTTATACAATCATCTTCAAGATTCATGGGTTCTGGGTTGCAGTTTGATAGTTTCAGGTATTTACTGCTAGCTATTCCAATTCACTAGAACCTAAAAAGGGTTGTCTATATTGTTTGTAAGAGTGCCCACCAGAGTGAACTCTCGGCTCCTTTTGGAATCTCTCAGCCACTGAAACTTTTATTATTTCCTTTCACATCCCCCTTTTGGTCAAGAAGATGTTCTCCATCCCACAATGCTGGGTCTAGATTCCTCCCCAGGAGTCATATTCCACGTTGCCAGAGAGATTCACTCCCCTGGGTGTCAGACCCCATGTAGGGGGGAGGGCAGTGATTTCACCTGCCAAGTTGGCTTAGCTAGAGAGAGGGGCCCTGAATTTTTAAGGTTTTATATAAAGAGATTCTGAGATTAAAACATTTGAGAACCACTGCCTTAACCCAAGAGGCTTGTTTGCTATTTTGCTGTAAGAAAACCCACGGACAGGATTCTCTTTCAGACTATGCAGTCCAGATGTTTCACGATGCTGCCAAGAATGGCAAGTTCGAGTGTAACCTGAAGCCCACCACGAGGCTCCCGATGATGTACATTGACGACTGCCTAAGGGCCACCCTGGAAGTCATGGAGGCCCCTGCAGATTCTCTGTCCATGAGGACCTACAACATCAGCGCCATGAGCTTCACCCCTGAGGAACTGGCCCAAGAGGTTCTCAAGCATGTGCCGGAATTCCAGATGACATACAACGTGGATTCTGTCCGACAGGCCATAGGTTGGGACATCATTGCAAACTGTCTCACAAACAAAATTAACTTGGCCTTCTGGGGGTCACTGAAGACATGAACTGTGGAAGGATAAGTAGAACCCAGCTCCTTCTCCAAAGTGTGGGAGGGCCCTGGGGAAAGGTGGGTGGGCAAGGGACACACCCTTCCCCGAAATGACCCAAACCCAGCAGGTGCTCCAATTTTTGAAAATGTCTAACGTGGTTGAAGTAGCTCCATTCCAAATAAACAGTTTGTCAGCATTTCACCATATTTACCGTTTAAGCATAAAACAAGCAGAAATGGAAGCTACTGAGGTGGTATTCAAATGGCTCTCGGTTTTCTAATCCTGTGACATTGCCACTCTGACCGTAAGCACCAGATCTGAGGATATTTCCTAGTCCATAAAATAAGACTGTGGCCTTACAAGACTGACTGAGATTTTAACAGTGTATGAAAATGCACAATGCCTGACACTAGATGTGTAATACAGTCTTTTAATCCAAGAAGGTGACTGTGAATATACATAATAGCTGTACTGGTCTACTCAAAGAAGGGGAATTTCTTTTTTGGTCCTTTGTGTGATCGACCTCTATATAAAAGTTGTAAACATTTGTGAATCTAGAGGCTGGCTGACTTAAACTGCTCTTCCCTATCTTTTCCTAGCTGATAGTTGGCCCATGAACTTGGATGACAGCACCGCGCGGAAGGACTGGGGATGGAAACACGATTTTGATCTTCCTGAGTTGGTGACAACAATGATGAACTTCCACGGTTCTGACACTAGAGTTGCTCAAGCTAACTGAGGGAATCAAAAGGAAGAGCTCCTGTATCCTGGACAGATGTCAAGGGAAAACTATACAGTTAATCATGTTACAAGGCCCCAAGGAACCTAAATTATTTGGTGTTTAAGGGACAAATTGGACTACACTTTGGCAGCTCATATTGAACTGCTACATAGAGAATGGAGTTGCTTTAAGCATTTTTAAAGGGCTGTAGGTTTGGTGATGGGACTTTTAAATCTTAGCTATTTGCCTGAACTTGCCCAAATAAATACACATATTGCAGAATGAAGCCTAGTCATAATAGTTTCCATTTCCCTAATTAAAATAAAGTTATTTCTGGGAAAGTGGAAGTCTGTGATGTTTGTACTTAATTAAATTTAATTGAATGTGACCCCTAAGACTCCATTATTCTCTTGACTAGAGACCAAAGATTACATTTAGAGACTTTCAGAGATGATCTCCTAATTTAAAAATATTCTTTACTATCCCATCAGAATATAAAAAATGCTTAGTATTTCAAGCCCATATTCATAATGCCCAAAACATTTTAACACTTCTTCAAGAATAATCACTTCTCATTTATTTTTCTGTTTGAAGATCTGTAGGAAATTGAGACTATCCAAGGTGATCTAACTAGTAAAGGGAAGCTAGCACCTATCCAAGATGATCTAACTAGTAAAGGGAAGCTAGCACCTCTATTATTTTGAATGCCCTCCTGTTAGTAAGCTAAGTAGTAATTACTTAGCTTACTAACAGAAGGGCCAAGTAATTCCCTTACTTGGCAGTGTCAGTGTGCCCTGGGGGGCTTGTCTAAATATGCAGGTTTCTGGGTGCTGCTCCTTGCAATGGATTCAATAAGTGGGGGGTGGGGATCTCTTAAGTGCCGCAGGTAATTTCAGTCCAGCTAGGACCCGCTAGTTTAGACCAGTTCCAAACACTGTATTCTAAAGAGTACCTTCTTGTTACAGTCTTTTGAATACCCTTAGACTGAGCCTTCAGAAGAGCTACTCTAAACTCGGATGCAATTCTTTATAAATATAAACCGGTTAACTTTTTTCCACCTACCTCAGAATGTGTTACTTGTGAAATCACTAGAAAGTGAAACTTCTTACTCTCTGGATTAATCTTAGATATGTGTGACAACAGCTTTCAAGGATTGAAAGATACTTCTATTATGTGCTTAATGAAAATTAAAGGTTATGCATTTGGCATTTTTAACTATTAGGTGTAAATGTGAATTTTTTTGAAGATATAACGGTTTAAAATCTATTTAACTATTAACTGGAGAACTTAGAGATAACTGAATTTTTTGTTTACTAGTTCCAGTAATATAGATTTTTTCTTACTTAGTATAATTAAACTTGCATTTGTACACTTTATTTTCTAAAGCCAAACAGCTAGAAATGAGATTTTTATATAGCATAAAACCACTCATTTGAGGTCTACAGTTCAGTGGTGTTTAGTGCATACATTCACAGTGTTGTGCAGACATCATCACAGTCTAATTTCAGGCCACTTTACCACCCCACAAAGAATCCCCTTATCCATTAGCAGTCATTCCTGGTTCCCTTCTCCCTGCTGCCCTAGGCAACTACTAATTTCCTTCCTATCTTTGTGGATTTACCCGTTCTGGATTCTTTTCATAAATGGAATCATATAATATACGATCTCTTGTGACCCACTTCTCTCAGCATAATGTTTTTAAGTTTAATCCATGTTGTAAGAAATATGTATCAGTACTTCGTTTTTATTGCTGAATAATAGTCCCCTTTATGGATACACCACATTTTGTTTATCCATTTATTAATTTATGGACATTTGGGTGGTTTGAACTCCTCGGCTGCTGTGAATAATGCTGTCAAGAGCATTTGTGTAGATAATTGGATTTTGAAGCTAATTTTTTTTCTTGTTCATAGTTGGAAAAACAGTTGTTTAACTCAGTTTATTCTGACTTATCTTAAAGGAACAAGAAGTTGATTCTTTCCTTCTATGAGCAAGGAAGTAAACCATTGACCCAGGTGACCCTTTATCTCTTAGACCTGAGTCTTCAGCAGCTCCACCTTATTACTTGGACGACAAAATTGGGGACTTTGTAGGGGTTTGTTTCTAGAATGGCCTTTTTTTTTTTAATCTTTCTAAATCTCTGTACCTCTAGGAGAACCTCAAAGAAGAGTAAAAAGAATAATGAATGCTTCAAGTTATAAAGACAATTCTTATTCACTGATATCTTTGTGCTCTAACACTAAAATTAAGAGTGTTTACGCGATAGCTGGTGCTCGTCTTGGGATCTCAGGAGATGACTCAATATTTTACTATAAAAAACTTCTTGTTGGGGGAAAAGATTTTCTTTAGTTAATTCAGAAATGATGTAAAGGATTACTTAAAAGGAAAAAGTGTGTGTGCTTTACGACAAAAAACTTTTTTTTTATTTTAAAAAGGTAGGTGGCGAGCGAATACAAATGTTGACTTTGCTTACATGTTTTTCATCCTGAAGATTTACTTAGACTACCAATCGGGTTATTACTCCAGTGTATGATTGCATTAAGAATCCAAAGAATTAAAAGATATATACTGAAAAAAATTGTCTTCCCCTTTAAACCCAATCAATGTCTGGTATTAGCAGTATAGCATGTATCCTATATTTTTTCCTTATGCAACAGTATTGGATGGTCAAACGTTCTTCACCATAAAAGTGCTAAGAACAACATTGACAAGTTTTGGAAGAGTCATCAGCAATTTTTGCCACCCAGTATAATGCTTATTTTTAAATATTCTCTTCTAGCCTTCTCTTATGCATTGCAAGTAACTGAAATGTAGTTTTAGTATTTGCCAATTTAAAATGGCCATATAATCCACTGAATGGAATAGACTATCATAATTAGGTAATCATTCTGCTATTTAATTACTGTACTTAGAAATTCAGAAGTCCAGTTACTGGGTCAAAGGACATAAACATTTATTTGTCTCTTTTAAGTAGTCAAATTTCTTTCCAGAAAGAATTGGATTAATTTATGGTGAAGCTCTGCTGTACCACCACCACCCCTTCTCTTACTATACATTTATTTACCAAGATAAGGTTTATATTTATTTAGAAGTCTTTTTCAAAAAGTTTTAGTAATATAAACTATTTTTTGCTACAGAATTCTAAGATTCTAATTGAAAGTAGATTGAATTAGTGGGAAAAGATATTAGATCTCAGACTAATCCGGTGGTAACTACCTCTAAATCAGTGAATTGGTTGGCTCATAAGCTACCTGTGTGACAGTAACCCTATTTTTTAATAAAATGTTAAGAGGTATTAGAGCAATTGCTTTCTTGGAAATGGATTTGTCTATTGTCAATTTTTATGTTGATAATGCCACAAATGTTTGAATATAAGGTGACTGAATAGACTAGGCAATCCTTTATCTTCCAAAGTGAAGATCCAAAAAAAGAAAAATGTTTTTGCCCAACTTAAATATATGAACTTTTAGGATTGCAGATGAAATGGTAGAGAATACACTTTTTACTATTTATTGTTAATCTATTAGCCAAGAAATGAGTTTTACCCCTTCATGTTCACATTTTCTGAATGTTATTCAAACATATTCACTTCTGATATTAGAGCCACTTTTATAGTCACCTAGCAATTCAAGAGCGAATTGTCTGCTCTAAATTGATACGCAGTGTTTTTTGAGTCCATGGGTAGTACTGTCAGTGGAAATTTTAGCCAAACTACAAGTACCCATGTGCATAACATTAGGGGGTAGTTGGTTTTCAAAATCCACCCAGTGATTGCTTACAGTATTGCTTGCAGTGACTTTTAAAAGGTTTACAGTGACATCCAGAATGGAATTGAAGCTTTATAATCCTAGGGGATATTACTAAATCTATTCATTTGCCTACTTTAAAACCTGTTTTACCAGCACCCAAAGTTAGTATTGCTTCAGGTTGTTTGAGGCTAATAACATGCTTCCATGACAGAATTTTGTTCAGGTTATTGATAGCACTTTAGGTATTAGAACTAAGATTTCATAATGTTTCAAATTCAGGGTGAGCCTCTCTAAGGGATACTTTGGGGAGAAATTTTTGCCTTATATTGGAGTGTATGTGATATATATTCCCTATTGATATGATACATTTGTTTTAAGTCCTTAAGAAAACCAAAAAAGATTTTTGTCTTGACTAGTCAAGAAGAGAAGATAGTAAATTTTTGTCTTGCCCAGTTACTTCTTTAAACTGTAAGTGGTATTCCCATGAGCCTTCAGGAGAACAGAATGTCTAAATTTTTCTGAGAAATTTAATTTGTAATTTAAGTTGTATGAGGAGTTAACCAGAACAAGTCCCAACCACTTCCAAGGATGTGCTTCCCCAATATTTTCAGATTCAAGGCACCCAGAAAATATATCACTAAACCTGGATGCCATTATTTGTCACACACGTCATTTTGTTTCACTAAGAAAGGAAAAAATCCTTTTCAATTAAACAATCATTTCTTTTTATAATTTTTATTTTATAGCTTATTGAAGGACTTTTTTGGAATCGTATTAGACATAAACTTTTATGCATACGCAAAAAGGGAAATAATGAAATACATATTTGGTGTCCCTAAACTCTTGAGTCTGACTTTTCTGGATCACTTTTTGACTTAGTTGTTGATGTCTTTTTTTCTACCCAGTGTTAGTCTCTATGTCACTAAGAGTGTTGATGATATAGCATTTCTTAAAAGAATAAAAAAAATCACTGGCACTGGGCTTTTAAACCAGCTTTACAATTATGTCAAGTTAGTCTTCGTTTGACACCTGCTTAAGGAATGTTGCTAAATACATCTGATTCACCCAAAACCCCACAACTTTTTGGTTCCAAGGGCTTCAAAAAAAATGATCTGGTCATTTCTTCCTGCCTTTGGCTCCCATCCGGCAGGTTTTGGTGCTGCTGCTTCAGATGGCGCTTGTGTAGGCAATGCCCACACCGTTACCACAGCCACCTGGACAGCATTCCTTGTAAGATACTGTTGTAGTTTGCTAATGCTGCTGGCACACAAAACACCAGAAATGGATTGGCTTTTATAAAAGGGGGTTTATGTGATTACACAGCTACAGTCTAAAGGCCATAAAGTGTCCAAGGCAACACATCAGCAAACAGGTACCTTCACTGGAGGACAGCCAATGGTGTCCGGAAAACCTCTGTTAGCTGGGAAGGCATGTGGCTGGTGTCTGCTCCAAAGTTCTGGTTTCAAAATGGCTTTCTCCCAGGACATTCCTCTCTAGGCTGCAGTTCCTCAAAAATGTCACTCTTAGTTGCACTTGGGGTATTTGTCCTCTCTTAGCTTCTCCGGAGCAAGAGTCTGCTTTCAATGTCCATCTTCAAACTGTTTCTCATCTGCAGCTCCTGTGCTTTCTTCAAAGTGCCCCTCTTGGCTGTTGCTCCTCTTCAAAATGTTACTCACAGCTGCACTGAGTTCCTTCTGTTTTTCAGCCCATTTATATGGCTCCACTAATCAAGGCCCACCCTGAATGGGTGGGGCCACACCTCCATGGAAATTATCTCATCAGAGTCATCACCCATAGCTGGGTGGGGCACATTCCAAAGAAACACTCAAAGAATTACAATCTAATCAACACTGATAATGTCTACCCACACAAGATTACATCAAAGATAATGGCATTTGGGTGACACAATACATTCAAACTGGCACAGATACATCCCAACTTGGAAGATGTTAAAATGTGCAGGATCATGTGAGTCTTAGAACAGGTAGTAGATATGGTTGTATTTGTACTGAATGGACTTCTCCAGCACTGCTCAAGCTGGCTGCCATGAGGGCTGAAGAGACCAATAGGGAAGCTCTGAGATCGATGGCTACCTTTGAGTTAACTACCTGGCTTTTACATTGCTAGGTGGGTTAATAGATAAGCTAAGCACTAGAGGGATTGCTAAGGATGACAGCAAAATGTTAGGATTGGGTAAACCTCATGGTTAAAAGATTAATAAGTCTGCCCCCACAGATTGCATTAAAGAAAATGGCTTTTGGAGGGGGACATAATATATCCAAACAGGCACAGAGAGGGAACCTGTGTTCCTAGCTCTTTTAGTTTCTTAGCTGCTAAAACAAATACTATGCAATGGGGTTGGCTTAACAACAGGAATTTACTGGCTCATGATTTCAGAGTCTAGAAGGATTGCTTCCTTCAGGTGTCAGTATCTTCTGGCTGACTGGCAAGCTTAGAGGTTCCTTGGCTTTTCTGTCACATGGCAGTGCATATGGCGGGGTCTTGTCTTTCTCTTCTGCTTTCCATTGCTTCCAGTTTCTGGCTGCTCCCTGTGGCTTCTCCTTCTATATCCAATTTCCTTTGCTTATAAATACTTCAGCCATATTGGATTTAAGGCCCATCTTTATTCAGCTTTGGCACAGCTTAACTAATAACATCTTTAAAATGTCCCATTTACAATGTGTTCACACACACACAGGAATGGATTAAGATTAAGAACCTGTTTTCCTGGGGTACATAATTGAATCCCCAACACCAGCATAATTTAAAGAGTTCAGTTGCTGTTCATAAACACTGATTTATACATTGACTGGTCAGTTCTCATGGCTCAGTATTTCTCTGCATCTTGTCAGCTCTCAGTGTCACTGCAGCCTGAAGATAGTGTTCGTCTTATCCCTGGCCCTCTCCATTATGTGTTCAGTAACTAATGATCAAGGAACAAAAAAGTAGACCACAGTAAGAGTTTAGCAAACACTAAATAACTTTTTTTTAATTCATTTTTGTTGAGATATAGTCACACACCATGCAGTCATACAAAGCGTACATTCAATTGTTCACAGTGCCATTGTATAGTTGTGCATTCTTCATCAAAATTAATTTTTGAACATTTTCATTACCACACACACACAAATAATAAGAATAAAAATTAATGTGAAAAAGAACAATTAAAGTAAAAAAGAACACTGGGTGCCTTTTTTTTTTTTGCCCCCATTTTTCTACTCATCCATCCATACAGTGGACAAAGGGGAGTGTGGTCCATATGACTTTCCCAATCACATTGTCTCCCCTCTTAAGCTACATTTTTATACAATTGTCTTTAAGATTCATGAGTTCTGGGTTGTAGTTTGATAGTTTCAGGTATGTACTGCTAGCTATTCCAATTCATTGGAATCTAAAAAGGGCTGTCTATATTGTGCCTAAGAGTGCCCATCAGAGTGAGCTCTCGGCTCCTTTTGGAATCTCTCAGTCACTGAAACTTTTATTATTTCCTTTCACATCCCCCTTTTGGTCAAGAAGATGTTCTCCATCCCACGATGCTGGGTCTAGATTCCTCCCCGAGAGTCATATTCCACGTTGCCAGGGAGATTCACTCCCCTGGGTGTCAGATCTAAATAACTTCTTAAATGCTACCTTAATTCTTTGATTACAGTTCCGTATTTGAACCAGGCTCTTCCTGGCACACTAGAAACCATCATTTCTTCCAAACTAGTATTAACATGTGAAAATCTGATTTTAGAGGGAGATTTTATTGGGGGGAAAAAGCTTGGTACAGGGGAGAAAAACTAATTCTGGCAGTAGTTTTGCCCTAAGCCATGTAAGCTTGACAAAGACATTCAGTTCCTTCCCACACCCCACCTTTTGCTACTTTGTTAGAGAAGTTGTGAGTTTACAGAACAATCATGTGTAAAATACAGGATTCCCATATACCACCCTATTATTAACACCTTGCATTGGTGTGACACATTTGTTACAACTGACGAAAGCATGGTTTTATAATTGTACTACTTACTATAGTCCATGGTTTAACTTGAGGTTCACTGCTTGTATAGTGCCATTTCATGCATTTTTTCTTTAATTTTTGTTCTATTATCATATATACAACTTAACAATTCCCTTTTAATCACATTCAGATATATATATCTCAGTGCAGTTAATTGTGTTCACTGAATTGTGCTACCATCACCACCATCCATTACCAAAACTTTTCCATCTCTCCAATAGGAAATCTGTACATTTTAAGCCTTAACTCCCTATTCCCTATCTCCACCCTGTCCCCTGGTAGCTATATTCTAGATTCAGACTCCATGAATGCGCTTATTCTAATGATTTCTTATCAGTGAGATCATTCAATATTTGTCCTTTTGTGTCTAGCTTATTTTGCTCAACAGGATATTTGCAAGGTTCATTCATGTTGTGGCATATATCAGAATATATATATCCATGGCCACAGAATGTCCTCCCTTTTGTTTAGGTCTTCTTTGATTTCTTTCAGCAATGTTTTGTAGTTTTCTGTGTAAAAGTCCTTTACATCCTTGGTTAAATTTATTCCTAGATTTTTAATTCTTTTAGTTGCTATTGTAAATGGATTTTTTTCTTCATTTCTTCTTCTTGTTGTTGATTGGTTGTATATAGAAACACTACTGATTTTGAGGTGTTGATTTTTGTACCCCACCACTTTGCTGAATTCATTTATTCATTTGTGCTGGTTTGAATGTATTGTGTCCCCCAAATGCCATTATCTTTGTGGTCTTGTGGGACAGACGTTTTGGTGCTGGTTAGATTTGCTTGGAATGTGCCCCACCCAGCTGTGGGTGGTGACTTCGGTGGGATACTCCTATGGAGGTGTGACCCCACCCATTCAGGGTGGGCCTTGATCAGTGGAGCCATATAAATGTGCTGACTCAAAGAGACTGAACAGAGTGCAGCTGTGAGTGACGTTTTGAAGAAGAGCAAGCTTGCTAGAGAAGAATGTCCTGGGAGAAAGCCATTTTGAAACCAGAACTTTGGAGCAGACGCCAGCCACGTGCCTTCCCAGCTAACAGAGGTTTTCCGGACGCCATTTGCCATCCTCCAGTGAAGGTACTTGATTACTGATGTGTTACCTTGGACACTTTATGGCCTTAAGACTGTAACTGTATAGCCAAATAAACCCCCATTTTATAAAAGCCTATCCATCTCTGGTGTTTTGCATTCCGCAGCATTAGCAAACTAAAACAGATTTTGGTACCGGAGAAGTGGGGTGCTTTTGCTGCTGAGTTTGCAAATACCAAACATGTTGGAACGGCTTTTTAAATGGATAATGGGGAGTTTCTGGAAGAATTGTGAGGAGCTTGATAGAAAAGGCCAAAACTGCTTTAAAGAGACTGTTTGTGGAAATATGGACTCTAAAGATACTTCTGATGAGGACTTGAGCAGAAATGATGAATATATTGTTGTAAACTGGAAGAAAGGTGATCCTTGTTTTAAAGTGGCAGAGAATTTGGCAAAATTGAGTCCTGGTGTCAGATGGAAGGAAGAATTTAAAAATGACAACCTGGAGTACTTAGCTGAGGAGATCTCCAGACTACGTGTGGAGGACGTAACCTGGCTTCTCCTTGCAGCTTATAGTAAAATGCGAGCAGAAAGAGATAAACTTAGAACTGAACTCTTGGGTTCAAAGAAACCAGAAGCTGATGGCTTGGAAAATTATGAGCTTCCAGGGGGTGGAATCCCAGAAGCTACAGCCCAATGTGAGGATGTAACCAAACATGGAACCCAGCCGCCATTTCAGTACAAGCCAAGATTGGAGATGGAATTATCCAGAAAGGATTTGTGGAAACTCCTATTGTCTGAAGGCTTTGACCCCTGTGTGCTTCATGCAAAGCCAACAGAATTTTTGCGAGAACTTTATAGACAGAGCCGCTGCCAGTCTGGACTGGAGGAGACAGACAAGGAACAAATTGCAGGAAAAATTTCTTCAAACACAGAGCCATGGAGGTTGAGGTCTGGAGTCAAGAGGCCTTGGGCTGGGAGAGTGGAGCAGCCCACACGCATGGAAAGGGTGTGTTTGCCCCGGAGGTCGAGGGTAGGCATTCCACCTCGATGCTCTGGAAGAGTTTTGCCACCCGAAGTCCCAAAGAGGGTGGAGCACATTCCCAGGGAATTGGGGAGAGCCTGGCTGCCACCACACTGTTCTGAAGGGGTTGAGCGTGTGCCCCGGAGATGGAAGGGAATCCGGGAGCAGCCCCGATGTTTGAGGAGGGTGGGGCCGAGAAGGTGGTCTCCCCAATGTGTGGGTATGTTGGAGCATTCACCTAAGCGTTTGGAGAGGAAAGGGCTGCCGAAAAGGCCCTTAGGAAGGGTTAGGCTTCCACTCTCTCAAGCCCCAAGGATGCAACGTTGTTCTGTAAATGACTCTCAGACTTTGAAATCTAATGGAGTTTGTCCTGCGCGTTTTAGGAACTGTTTTGGTCCTGTTAACCCTGTTTTCCTTACTGTTTCTCCTTATGGCAATGGAATGTTTATCCTATGAATGTCCCTCCTTTGTATATTGGAAGCATATAATTTGTTCTAAATCCACAGATGCAAAGCTAAAGGAAAAGTATGTCTTAGGACTGACCACGCCTATATTTGATTTTGTTGGGATTTTGTACTTAACTTTTGCTACTGAAATGGTTTAAGTTTTTGTGATATTGTGATGAAATGAATGTATTTTATATTTGGAAAGATAATGTCATTTTGGGGTCCAGGGGGTGGAATGTGCCGGTTTGAATGTATTGTGTCCCCCAAATGCCATTATCTTTGTGGTCTTGTGGGACAGACGTTTTGGTGCTGGTTAGATTTGCTTGGAATGTGCCCCACCCAGCTGTGGGTGGTGACTTCGGTGGGATACTCCTATGGAGGTGTGACCCCACCCATTCAGGGTGGGCCTTGATCAGTGGAGCCATATAAATGTGCTGACTCAAAGAGACTGAACAGAGTGCAGCTGTGAGTGACGTTTTGAAGAAGAGCAAGCTTGCTAGAGAAGAATGTCCTGGGAGAAAGCCATTTTGAAACCAGAACTTTGGAGCAGACGCCAGCCACGTGCCTTCCCAGCTAACAGAGGTTTTCCGGACGCCATTTGCCATCCTCCAGTGAAGGTACTTGATTACTGATGTGTTACCTTGGACACTTTATGGCCTTAAGACTGTAACTGTATAGCCAAATAAACCCCCATTTTATAAAAGCCAGTCCATCTCTGGTGTTTTGCATTCCGCAGCATTAGCAAACTAAAACATCATTCTAGGAACTTTTTGTGGATTTTTCAGGATTTTCTGTGTGTAGAATCATGTCATCTACAAACAGGGAAAGTTTTACTTCTTTTCCAATCTGGATACCTTTTATTTCTTTCTCTTGCCTGATTGCTCTTGCAAGAAATTCTAGTACAGTGTTGGAGAACAGTGATGACAATGAACATCCTTGTCTTGTGCTTGATTTTAAGAGAAAGACTTCAGTCTTTCAACATTAGGTAGGATGGTAGCTGTGGGTTTTTCCTTTATGTCCTTTATCAGGTTGAGGAAGTGTCCTTCTATTCCTAGTCTTCTAAGTGTTTTTATCAAGAAAGGGTGCTGGATTTGTCAAATGTCTTTTCTGCATCAATTGAGACTACCATGTTTGTTTGTTTTTTCCTCTTCTTTTTGTTAATGTGGTGTATTACATTAATTGCTTTTCTTAGGTTGAACCACCTTTTCATACCAGGGATAAACCCCACTTGGTCATGGTGTATAATTCTTTCAATGTGCTATTGGATTGTTGTGCTAATATTTTGTTGAGGATTTTTGCATCTATATTCATAAAAGATATTGATCTGTAATTTTCTTTTCTTGTGGTATCTTTATCTGGCTTTGGTATGAGGATGATGTTAGCTTTCTAGAATGAATTAGAGAGTGTTCCTCTGCTTCAACTTTTAAAAGCATTTGAGCAGCATTGGTGTGAATTCTTCACGTAATGTTTTGTAAATTTCCCGTGAAGCTGTTTGGTCCTTGGATTTTATTTTTTGGGAGGTTTTTGATTACTGATTCAATCTCTTTACTAGTTATTGGTTTGTTGACAGTCTCTGTTTCTTCTTGAGTCAGTGTAGGTAGTTTGTGTGTTTCTAAGAATTTGTCCATTTCACTTACATTATATAATTTATTGGTGTACAGTTGTTCATAGTATCCTCTTATGGTCCTTTTTATTTCAGTGGGGCGGTATTAATGTCCCCCTTTTCATTTCTGAATTTTGTTATTTGTATCCTTTCGCTTTATTTTGTTAGTCAGTCTAGCTACAGGTTTGTCAATTTTATTGATTTTTTCAAAGAACCAACTTTTGGTTCTGTTGCTTCCCTCTGTTGTGTTATGCTGTTTTTTTCTATGTCATTTCTCTCCATTCTAATCTTTGTTATTTCATTCCTTCTGCTTGTTTTAGGATTAATTTGCTCTTCTTCTATGTCTTCCAGTTTTAAGGTTAGGTCTCTGATACGAAGTCTTTCTTCTTTTTTAATGTAAGCATTTAGAGCTTTAAGTTTGCCTCTCAGCCCTGCATTTGCTGCATTCCATAAGTTTTGGTATGTTGTGTTTTCAATTTCATTCACCTAAAGATATTTCCTAATTTCCCTTGTGATTTCCTCTTTCACCCATTGATTGTTTAAGCATACATTGTTTAATTTCCACATATTTGTGAACTTTCCATTTCTTCTGTTATTGATTTCTAGCTTCATTCCATTGTGGGTGGGGGAAAACACATTGTAGGATTTCAATGTTTTTGAATTTATTGAGCCTTGTTTTGCGTCCCGATATATGGTCTGTCCTGGAGAATGATCCATGTACCCTTGAGAAAAATGTGTATTTTGTTGTGGTTGGGTGCAGTGTTCTATATATGTCTGTTAGGTTTAGTTGGTTTAGAGTATCATTCAAGTCTTGTGTTTCTTTATTGGTCTTTTGTCTAATGTTCTATCCACTATTGAAAGTGGTGTATTAAAGTTTCCTACTGTTAATGTAGAATCATCAATTTTTCCCTTCATATATGTCAGTATTTCCTTCATATGTTTTGGGGCTTTGCTGCTAGGTCCATATCTATTTATAATTGTTACATCTTCTTGTTGAATTGACCCCTTTATCAGTAAATAATGACTGTCTTTTTACCTTGTAACATTTTTTGACTCAAAGACTATTTTATCTGATATTTGAATGGCTACCCAAGTCTCTTTTGGTTAATATTTGCATGGTATATTATTTTCCATCCTTTCACTTTCAACCTACTGTGTCTTTGAATTTCATGTGAGTCTCTTGCAGATAGTATATAGTTGGGTCATGCTTTTCTATCCATTCTGCCAATCTCTGTGTTTTGACTGGAGTGTTTAATCCATTTACATTTAAAGTCACTCACTCCTGATAATGCAGGACTTTCTTCTGCCATTTTGCTATTTAGTTTTTGTAAGTCTTAAACCCTTTTTGTCCCTCAATTCTTTCATTAATTCCTACTTTCATATTTATTTGTTGTGTTGCACCATATTGAGTGCCTCTCTTTTCCATCTGGATATATTTTTCATACACTTTCATTGCCATGGGGTTAAAATTTAACATCCTATATACATGACAATCATTTCTGACTTGATACCAACTTGATTTCAATAGCATACAAGTAACTTTCCATATACCCCTCCATCCCCTCACCATTTTTGTAGTTGTACCATTTATAACTTTGTACATTGTATGTCCAAAAACACAGATCTATCATTAATTTTTAGGTATTTGAATTTTAGCACCTGTAGGAAGTATCATTACATACCAAAAAATACAATGCTACTGGCAATTATAATTACCCAACTAGTTGCCTTTACTGGAGGTCTTTATTTCTTTATGCTGCTTTGAACCACTGTCTAGTGTCCTTTCTTTTCAGCCTGAAGCACTCCCTTTAGCATTGCTTGTAGGGTCTAGTGGTGATGAACTCCCTTGGCTCTTGTTTATCCAGGAATGTCTTAATCTCTTCCTCACTTTTTAAAAAATTCAGTTTATTGCGATATATTCACATATCTTACAATCATCGGTGGTGTATGATCAACTGTTCACAGTACCATCATATAGTTGTGCATTCATCACCCCAATCTATTTTTTGAACATTTTCCTTATACCAGAAAAAGTAAAAATAGGAATAAAAAATAAAAGTAAAAAAGAACACCCAAATCACACCCCCCCCCATTTTTCATTTAGTTTTTGTCCCCATTTTTCTACTTATCCATACATACACTGGCTAAAGGGAGTGTGACCCACAAGGCTTTCACAATCACACTGTCACCCCTTGTAAGCTACATTGCTATACAGTCACCTTCAAGAGTCAAGGCTACTGGGTTGCAGTTTGATATTTTCAGGTGTTTACTTCTAGCTATTCCAATGCATTAAAACCTAAACAAGGGTTATCTATATAGTGCATAAGAATGCCCACCAAAGTGACTGACCTCTTGACTCCATTTGGAATCTCTCAGCCACTGAAGCTTTATTTTGTATCATTTCACATCCCCCTTTTGGTAAAGAAGATGTTCTCAATCCCGCAACGTTGGGTCCAGATTCATCTCCGGGAGTGATGCCCTGTGTTGCCAGGGAGATTTACACCCCTGGGAGTCAGATCACAAGTAGGGGGAGGGCAGTGAGTTTACATGCCAAGTATCTCCCTCATTTTTGAAACAAAGTCTCACTGGATGTTACATTCTTGGTTGGCAGCTATTTTCTTTCAGCATTTTAAGTATTTCAACCCATTGCCTCTTGCCTCCATGAGAAATCAGCATTTAATCTAATTGGGACTCCCTTGTGCATAACATGTTGCTTTTCTCTAGCAGCTTTCAGAATCCTCACCTTATTCTTTGAATTAGATAGTTTGACCAATATATGGTGGAGTGTGTTTTTCTTCATGTTTATCCTGTTTGGTGTTCTCTGGGCTTCTTGGACGTGCATATTCACATATTTTACTAAATTTGGGAAATTCTCTATCATTATTTCTTTGAATACTTCTTTGCCTCTTTCTCTCCTTCTCCTCTGGACTCCTATAATGTCTGCTTTGGTGTGCTTGATGGTGTTGCATAGCTGTCTAAGGCTATTTTCACTTAATATTTCTTTTATCTTTCTGCTCCTCAGCCTGACTCATTTCAAGTGTCTTGTCTTCAAGTTCACTGATTCTTTTTTCTGCAGCTCCAATCTGCTGCTGAAACTCTCCTGGAAATTTTTCTTTTCAGTTGTTGTGGTCTTGAACTCCAGTAGTTCTGTTTGGATCCCTTTAAAAATTTCTTTCTCTTTACTAAGATTCTCATATTGCTCATTCGTTATTTTCCTGACATCCTTTAGTTTTTTCTCTGTATTTTCCTTCATCTCCTTGAGCATTTTTAAGATCATTTTTAAAAAAGTGTTTGTTTAGCATGACCACAGTCTGCTCTTCATTGGCGTTTTCTGGATATGTATCCTCTTCCTTTGGATGGGTCATCATTTCCTATTTCTTTGCCTTGTACTCTTTTGTTGCACACTATACATTTTAATAATTTAAAATGTTAACTCTGGGATTTATTCCCTGAGATGTCTATTTCTTTGTTTTGTAACCAGATGGTGATAAGACAGATTTTCTTGAGCGTCAGCTGTCTTTATTAGGAAAGTTCACCCAAGGCAAATGCAAAGTTCAGGGTCCTCTTTGTCTTTCCTGGGCCTGTGCCTTGCCCTGAGCTTGGGCCTGCTAATTGTTTTGGAGTTTCCCTGTTTGCAGGGGTTTGAATGCTGTCTTGATTTCCCAGGAGACACACCTTCCTCTTCTTCCGTGTGCTTAAAGCAGAAAATACCTTGCCCCAGGCTGCCCATCTCAATAGATTCTTAAGCTGCTTTTGCCTGGAGAGCAAATTCTGGGAGGGGGGAGCTTCCTAAATCAGCCTTTCCCAGCTGAAACAAGGCCAGGGGCCCATGAGGTGGACTCAGACCAGCTCCAAATTGCCCTGAGGAGGAGATCAGAAGGGACGTCAGGCACTTCTTCCATGTCACCTGAAGCCGCACTTTCCTGACTGCCCAGCAAATGCAGCCCTTGAACTGTCCCCCCCACCTCTATGTAGCATTTTAAAGTCTTTTTGTCAGCATCTTTGCCTGGGGCCGGCTGGAACAGTGGCAACCCTCAGAGCCAGGTCCCCAGCAATCTGAAGTTGCTAATCAAAAGTTGTGATCAGCAACCAGTCATGCTGATCTTGGAGAAGAGGATTCTTATGTCCCTTTCTGCCACCAGTGAGCTAGCCAGGGGCTCAACACCATGCTGGCCTGCATGAGAGAAGGGACGGGCACCAGTAACTGCCATGAGGGTAGAGCAATTTATTAGTCTTTACCGTATTTTGCCAGCCTGTTCCTCCCTCTCTTCCCTGGATGTTGTACAGTGTTCTACCGGACTCGAGAGCTTCAAAATAGTTGTTTCATACAGTTCCTGACTGTTTAATAGTTGTTCTGGTGGAGAGACTTAATCCTGGGGTTTCCTATTCTATCATCTTCCCATATTTCTCAGCCCCAAGAAGTTGTGATTTTACAGGGAATTAGAAATCTACCCATACTTAATTTTTTTAAGTGTATCATTGGGTACATTTGGTAGAATACATGTAAACATGTAAATTATGAAGCATAATAACAAAACAAACTGCCAAGAACCCACTGCTATCCTTAGGATCTGGGAAATCTCACCACCACCCAAAGGCTCCTCTCCTTGGCCCTCTCTTTTCTTTCTCTTGTGCAGTTTTACTTATTCAACGTGGACTTGAACACATATTCCTCATTTCACTGGTGGAACATAAGGTTCTAATGAAAGATGATTCAATCCTTCCATTCCTTTTAGCCTTTTAAATAAACCATTGTCAAAATATCTTAATTAAAAATATTTCTTTAAAATTATTCAGCACATCAATATTAGGTCAAAATTATTTGGTTGGAT
Organism: Choloepus didactylus; assembly: GCF_015220235.1. Lineage (NCBI taxonomy): Eukaryota > Metazoa > Chordata > Mammalia > Pilosa > Megalonychidae > Choloepus > Choloepus didactylus. The sequence goes on from NC_051326.1 coordinate 36,459,821, forward strand.
TGCTGAGAAATATATAATGATTAAATTGCGGAATTCCATTGTGTGAAATAGGTAGAACATTACATCAGAACAGTTTGAAAATTCCTACTTTTCTCCTTAAGTTATATAGCTGCTTGAGGGGAGAAACATTTGCTAAATATCTGCCATATGCTTTGAAACTAATTTTGCAAATGTTTACTAAATTCTGGAAATGAACTGTTATGCTGGCTTATTTTTTCAGTCTTGAAACAGATGGGAGTCTGTTTGAGGGAGAGAAATGAATCATTTTGAAGAATCTTTCTGTTTTAATAAAAGATTCAAAAGATTTCTCTTTTAATATTGAATTTTGTTCAATGTGATAGTTCATATAATTGTATGGAAAGGGTTTTCAACACTTCTGTTCAGTAAAGACAATTCAAATTCTCTGGAAAGACTCCTTTGCACCTCTAAACAATGCTCTTTATTTTATATTTTGATTTGCAGTTTAGTAAATGCTTCTGTTTTGTTATCATTTTTCACAAAAAATATCAGGGAACCTACAGTGTCTTCATAATTTAAAAAATATATTACTTATACCTCTCCTATGCACAATAGAAATTGCAATTACTGGTTTTGGTATTCTCCCCCTTTTCATTAAAAAGATAACTGCATATTTAAAATCTTGTTTCTCTTTCTTCATTTTATTCACTTGTGAACCAGATGTTGCCATTGACTCTACTGAGGGTAAATGCATGCATAATTTTATGAGATTTCAATATTCTTAAAAAATTCTTTGTTAAGGTAAAACAGTAAAGTATACAAATCGTATGTGTGTAGATTGATGAACTTTATAGATATGTTCATCTATGTAACCATCACCTAGATCAAGACATCAGTGACATAGAATCCTTCAGCATCCTAGAACCCCCACTCGTCCTCCTTCTCATCACTACCAATCCTTCCCCAAAGATAGCCACTGTCCTCACTTCTGTCAGTACAGATACATTTTATTGTTTGAGAATTGTATATAAATAAAATAATCCAGTCATTATTTGTGCCTGCCTTCTTTTGCTTAATATGATATTTGTGATATTCATCATGTAATTAGCCATAGTTTGTTCATTGTTTTTTTGCTTGCTGTAGAGTGCTCCAATGTATGACAAAACCAACATTCTTAAAAGTCCATTTAAATTTTGTTGGACAATTGGATTGTTTTCAGTTTGGGGCTATTATGAATAGCTGCAAGCCTTCTTTTGCATGTCATTTGGTGAATGTAAGTTTGCATTTCTATTGGGTAGAAACTTAGGGTCTATAGTGTAGGCTGGGTCATAGCATATGTCCACCTGTTGTATATCCTACCTAACAGTTTTTCACAAGAAGTGCTCAAGTGTTCCAGTTGCTCCGTATCTTTGCCAACATTTGGTATTGTCAGGTTCCTTAATGTCAGCCATTCTGGTGAGTGGGTAGTATTATCTCATTGTGGTTCTTATTTTTTGCTTAATTTCTATTGAGATATATGCACAAGGGTGCATAAAACTTCTTGGCACAACTTAGTTAAAATATTTTGGAGGTTAACACATTTTTACAGACATATGTCCTCTGCCAGTTTGTATATATTATGTCCCCCAGAAAAAGCCATATTCTTTGGTGCAATCTTGTGGGGCAGACGTATTCAGGTTAAGCTGGAGTCTTTGGATTTGGTTGTTTCCCTGGAGATGAGACCCACCCAACTGTAGGTGATAACTCTGATTAGATAATTTCTATGGAGGCATGGCCCTACCTATTCAGTATGGGCCTTGATTAGTTTACTGGAGCCCTATATAAGAGCTCAGATAGAAGGCGCTCAGAGCTTCAGCCAAGAGAGAGCAACTAAGAGTGACATTTTGGAGGAGCTGCAGCTAAGAGAGAACAAAACACCCCAAGAACAACATTTTGGAGAATGCCATTTTGAAACATAACCTGGGAGCAAGCAGATGCCAGCCTCAAGCCTTCCAAGCTAATGGGTTTTCTGGACACCAATGACCATCCTACAGTGAAAGTACACTTACCTTGGACACTTTATGGCCTTAAGACTGTAACTTAGTAACCAAATAAACCCCCTTTATAAAAGGTAATCCATTTCTGGTGTTTTGCAAAATGGCAGCATTAGCAGACTGGAACATGTCCCAGGTAACCACCACACAGATAGAGATGTAGAATATTTTCTGCAGTCCAGAAGGTTCTCTACCACTCCTACTCCCAAAGGAAAGCCACTATTCTGGGATTTATCATCATAGATTAGTTTTACCTGTTTTTGAACACCACATTGATGACTAGTTTGTGTCTGGCTTCTTTTGCTCAACCTGATGTTCTTTTTTGTTTAAAAAATGCTAGGTAATATTGCATTGCAAGAATGTACCATATTCCATTTGCCTGTAAATGAGCATTTGGCTGTTTTCAATTTGGGACCATTATGAAAATGCTGCTATGAACACCCCCACACATGCCTTTTGATACATATATGCATGCATTTTTATGGTTCTATGTCTATGTGTGGAGTTGCTGGGCCATAGGATTGGCATAAATTTGCTTTCAACAGATATATCCAAACTGATTTCCAAAGGGGTTGTATGAATTTACACACCCATCAGCAGTGTTTGAGTTTCAGTTGCTTCATTTTTCTTGGCAACACTAGGTGTTTTCCTTTCTTTTTCATTGTAGCCATTCTGGAAGGTATATATGGGTATTGCATTCTGATTTAAATTTTTGTATCCCTTATGGCTGATGCAGTGAAAGACTTTTCATATTTATTGGCCATTTAGATATCTTCTTTTGTGAAATGTCTGTTCAAGTATATGCCTGTATTTCTTTCTTAATGGGTTGTCTGTGTTTTTCTTATTATTTGTAGGAGTTATTTAGACATTCTGAATCAAAGACTTTTTTAGATATATACATTACAAATGTCTTCTTCCAATTTGTGGTAGTTTGAAGCTATGTACCCCAGAAAAGGCTATTTCAAAAATCTATTCCTGTGGGTGCAGACCTATTGGAGGTCAGACCTTTTGATTAGGTTATTTCGATTGAGATGTGATCCATCTCATTCAAAGTGGGTCTTAATCCTCTTGCTGGATTCCTTTATAAGAAGATAAAATACATACAGAAGCTAAGAGATGAAATTCAGAGAAGCACTCAGAGAGGTTGAGAAATGGAGCAGCCAGAAGCTGAAAGCAACAAAACCCAGGAGAGAAGGACCAGCAGATGCCGGCCATGTGCCTTCCCATGTGACAGAGGTGTCCCAGATGCCACAGCCTGTCTCCAGAGTTCAGGTATTATTCTGTTGATGCCTTGAGTTGGACATTTTCACAGCCTAAGAACTGTAAATTGTAAGTGTACTGGTTTGGATGTATTATGTCCCCCAAAATGCCATTATCTTTGATGCAGTCTTGTGTGGGCAGGAAACGTATTGATGTTGATTGGTTGGAGATTTTTGATTGGATGTTTCTGTGGAGATGTGATCACTCAATTGAGGGTGAGATCTTCCATTGGATAATTTCCATGGAGGTGTGGGCCTTGCCCATTCAGCATGGGCCTTGGAGCACTATATAAGCTCAGACAGAAGAAGCGAGTTTGTTACAGCCAAGAGGGACACTTTGAAGAACGCACAGAAGCTGAGGAGTAGCTGCAGATGAGAGACAGTTTGAAGATGGCTGTTGAAAACAGAATCTTGCTCCAGAGAAGCTAAGACAGGACAAATGCCCAAGAGCAACTGAGAGTGACATTTTGGAGAGAAGCTGAAGCCTAGAGAGGAACGTCCTGGGAGAAAGACTTTTGAAACCAGAAATGGGATGCCAGCCACATGCCTCCTCAGCTCACAGAGGTGTTCCAGATCCCATTGGCCATCCTCCAGTGAAGGTACCTGATTGTTGACACATTACCTTGGACATTTTATGGACTTAAGACTGTAACTGTGCAACCAAATAAACCCCCTTTAAAAAAGTCAATCCGTTTCTGGTGTTTTGCATCCTGGCAGCATTAGCAAACCAGAACAGTCAGCTAATAACAATTTACCTTTGGGCCTTAGTAGAGACTGAACACTTAACCATGGGCCACCAAGTTACCATGAAACCTGAGTTGCCCATCATGAACTGGGGTTGTCTGATCCACCAAGCCATAAAGTAGGTCATGCACAGCAACACTGCATCATAAAATGGAAGTGTTATATACGAGATCAGTCTCGAGCAGCCCCTGAAGGCACAAGTTACATGAGGAAGTGACCCAAATCCCCATGGCCCCCAGTTCTGCCACACTGCCTTCTCCTTCCCAGCCCAGAGCTATGGCCTCATGCAGAGTTCCCTATGATGGGATGACTGAGGAAGAGAAAACTCAGGCCTGGCTTACAGAAGGTTCTGCACAATATGCAGGTACAACCAAAAGTGTACAGCTACAGCACTATAGCCCCTCTCTGGGATGTCACTGAAGGACAGGGATGAGGGGGAAATTCTCCCAGTGGGCAGAACTTTGATCAGGGCACCTGGTTGTTCATTTTGCTTGGAAGGAGAAATGGCTGGAAGTGTGTCTGTAAACCAATTTGTGGACTACGGCCAATGGTCTAGCCAGCTGGTCAGGGACTTGGAAGGAATATGATTGGAAAACTGGTGACAAAGAGGTCTAGAGGAGAGGTATATGGATAGTTCTTTCTGAGTGAGCAAAAAACATGAAAATATTTATATCCCATGGGAATGCTCACCATAGGGAGACTTCAGCCAAGGAGGATTTTAATAATCAAGTGGATAGGATGATCCATTCTGTGGATAGTAGTCAGGATCTTTCCCTAATCACTCCTTTCATTGCCCAGTGGCTCATGAACAAAGTAGCCATTGTGGTAGGGATGGAGCTTATGCATGGGCTTAGCAATGTGGACTTCCACTCACCATGGCTGACCTGGCTGCAGTCACTGCTGAGTACCTAATCTGACAGCTACAGAGACCCACACTCAGACCCCGATGTGACACCATTCTCTGAGGCAATCAGCCAGCTACCTGATGGCATGTTGATTACATTGCACCACTTCCATTATGGAAGAGGCAGCATTTTGTTTTAACTGAGCAAAGTTAAACACATAGTCTGGGAGTGGGTTTGCCTTCCCTGCACACAATGCTTCTGCCAAAATTACCATCCATGGACTTCTTAGAATGCCTGCCTTATCCATTGTCATGATATTCTACACAACATTGCTCCTAATCAAGGAACCCACTTCACTGCAAATGAAGTGAGGGAATGGGCACATGCTCATGGAATTCACTGGTTTTACCATGTTCCCTATCATCCTGAAGCATCTGGATTGACAGCATGGTGGAATGGCTTTTTGAAGATTCAATTATGGTGCCAACTGAGTGGTAATACCTTGCAGGGATGGGGAAATGTTTTCCAGGAGGCTGTATATGCTCTAAATCAGCATCCTCTCTATGGTGCTATTTCTCTCATAGCCAGGATTCACAGGTCCAGGAATCAAGGGGTGGAAATGAGAGTGACACCACTTACTATTACCCCTAGTGATCCACCAGAAAAATGTTTGCTTCCTGTCCCTGCAACCTTAAGTTCTGCTGATCTGTGGGTCTTAGTTCTGAAAGGAGGAGCACTTCCAGCAGGAGACAATTGTTCCACAGAACTGGAAGTTAAAACTGCCAACTGACCACTATGAGCTCCATATGTCTCTGAATCAACAGGCAAAGAAGGGAATTACTGTACTGGCTGGGGTGATTGATCCTGATTATCAAGGTGTTATCAGCTTCTACACAATGGAGGTAAAGAAGTGTTTGCCTGAAATTTGGAAGATTCCTTAGGGCAACTATTAGTAGCAACAATCCAATCCATGCAGGACTACCAATGGCCCAGAAACTGCAGGAATGAAGGTTTGGGTCACCCCACCAGGCAAAGAACCATGATCAGCTGAGGTGCTTGATGGTGGTAAAAAGAATATGAAAAGAGAAGTGGAAGAAGGTAGTCATATGAGCTACATAGTCATGTGAGCTACAACCACTTGACCAGTTACAGAAGCAAGGATTGTTGTGGTTATGAATATTTCTTCCTTGTTTTGTTATGAATATGTTTGCATTTATGCATAAAGAAAATGTATTTGTTTTCTTCCATCTCTTATCCTTCTATCAAATAAGTTGTATTAACTTTATGTCATAATATTTAAGTTATAGGATATCAAATTTAAGAATGGATATTACCCAAGGACTTGTGCCCTCTTCTAGGGAAAGTGTGCATTTCTCTTTGTACAGAGGACAGTTGAATATTGTTAGGTCAAAATATGACTGTTACTGCTTTTATTTAGAGATTAACTATGGTTTACGGAGATGTATATGGGTGCCAAGTTGAGAAGGGGTGGACTGTGGTGGTTAATTCATGTGTTAACTTTGCTAGGTTATGGTGTCTAGTTGCTTCATCAAGTAAGCCCTGGACTAATTATTATTGCGAGAATATTTTGTGGATTTAAGTCATGAGTAAGTTTGTTGCATCTGTAGATGTAGATTACATCTACAATCAACTAAAGAGATTGTCTTCAAAAATGAGATAAATCTCATCTAATCATTCGAAGGTCTTAAAGGGAGAGCTGATGATTCCAGCAGTAGAAGGAATAATTTCAATCACTCCTTCAGCCACCCAGCTTCTCCTGGGTAATTCATTAAAAACCTTCATAAAAATTCCCAGCTTGCAGCCTGCCTTACAGAATTGGACTTGCCCATCCCCACAGTTGTGTGAGCCAATTGCCAATTCCTACAATAAATTTCATAGTATTTACATCAGACAGGAAGCAATAAAACTGTCCTTCTTTGAAGCTGACAAAACTGTCTATATAGAAAATCCCAAGGAATCTGCAAAAAAAAAAAAATTCCTAGTTAAGAGAGTTCATCAGGGTTGCAGGATACAAGATAAACATACAAAAATTAATTGTATTGGAGATAGATTTTAGGTTGATAGGTAATCTGTTCATGCTTCTGTAGCAATAGACTCTTTCTCCCTTTGAAATCCCAGCGTCATAGATTGGCTGTTACGCACATTGGGCAGAGAACCCTGTGTTTGATCATTATCACAAAGGGACCCGGATGTCCATAAAGAATAAGGAATCCCACTGCCCCAAGTTCTAGAGCCCCAGAACTTGAGCATTGTAATCAAGTCTTTTGTGGCCACCAGACCCTGTTAGTCTAAAGGCTCAGTGACCGCATTTTCCCTGCCTTACCAGTATGCCAGGTTCATCAGTGCCTTGAAGCGTCAAAGGGAAAAACAGTTCCAAATCTAGACATCCAACCGGATGAGGAAATCAACAAGGTCATTTATCAATAGGAGAGCCTCCAGGACAAAATCGTGCATTGCAAGTGGCGCTGCTTTTGGCTAAGAAAGATAAGCTAATCACCCCTATCCCAGAAGAAATCTTCAAAGCTATAAAACCAAAGATATAAGCTGATGGAAAACCTGGACATGCAAGATAATAAAATGGATTCAAGTAAAACTCCAACAACCAGAAAGTTAAAGCCTCCAGATTGTTCCTAAGCCAGTTAAGCCCTGAAACTCAGAGTACCAGTCTCTGCAGGAACAATGACTTTCATTCCTCTACCCCATGAGGCTGATGTCCCTTTTCAACATAAAGAAGTCAGAACAGTCATTGCCCAGATATCTCTAAAGATTGAGGAATGGACAGAACAAAAGGGAAGGAATTGTAAATGAGAAATTAAGAATTAACAAATAATTAGGATGACAATCATCAGATGCCTTTTCTTACCTTCTAGTATATTGTAAAACAACAAAAAGGAAATACCTGAAATGACTGAAACAAACTGAATTGTAACCCAGCTGCCTTGATCTTTGATAATGATTGCATAACTATATAACTTTTATCTTGTGAATGTAAAAACCTCATTACTGGCCCCACTTGTACCCCCTTATCATGTTTCAAAACTTTAGAGTCTTATCACACAAAAAAATCAATTGTATTTCTATATACTGACAATGAACATATGGATATCAAAATTCAAAATAAAATACCATTTACAATTGCTTAAAAATGCTTATATGTAAATCTAACAAAATATGTACAGCCACTTGTATGCTGTAAACTACAAAGTACTCAAATATCTAAATAAATGGAGAGACATACTATGTTTATGGGATGGAAGAGTTAACATAGTAAAGATGTCAATTCCCCCTAAATTGATATACAGGTTTAATGCAATTTCTATTAAAATCCCAGCAAGATATTTTGTAGATAAAGACAAGATTTATCTAAAATTTACATAGATTGGCACAGAAAGTAGACTATCTAAAAAATTTTGAAAAAGAAGAGTAAGATGATTTCAAACTTACTCTATAACTAGAGTAATCAAGATTATCCGGTATTGGTGGAGGATCAAGACACATAGATTAATGGATCAACGGAATGGATAAAGAACACAGAAATAAACCCATATATATATTCCCAAATTATTTTTGATAAAGGTGCAGAAGCAATTCACTGGGGGAAAGAGCTTTTTCATCAAATGGAGCTGGGGCAATTGGACAGCCATAGGCCAAAACAAAAACAAAAACTCCTTGAACTGACCTCATCCCTTATATGAAAATTAATTCTTAATGGTTCATGGACTTAAAAGTAAAACATAAAATGAAAAAAAACTTTTAGAAAAAATTAGGAAAAAACCTTTGGAATCTAAGGCTAGGTAAAGAGTTCTTAGACTTGACACCAAAAGTATCATCTATAAAAAGAGAAATTGATAAATTGAATTGCATCAAAATTAAAAACTTTTGCTTTGTAAAAGACCCTGTTAAGAGGATAAGCTACACACTGGGAGAAAATATTTGCAAACCAGATATCCGACAAAGGACTAATATCTAGAATAATATCTAGAATGTACAAAGAACTCTCAAAACTTGACATCACGAAACACAATTCAGTAAGAAATTGGACAAAAGACATGATGAGACATTGTACTAAAAAAGGTATGCAGATGACAAGCAAATAAAGATATGTTCAACATCATCAATCACTAGGAAATGGAAATTAAAATCCTAATGAGATATCCTTACACACATATCAGAATGGCTAAAATAAAAAGTAACAACAACATCAAATGCTGGTGAGGGTGCAAAGAAATGGAATCACTCATACACAGCAGGTGGGAATGTAAAATAGTTCAGCCACTAGAATGCAGTTTGGCTGTTTGTTAAAAGACAAAATGCAGCCACCATATGAACTCCTAGCAATTGCAATTCTGGCCATTTGTCCCAGAGAAATGAAAACTAATATTCATGCAAAAACCTGTACACAAATGTTTAAAAGTAGTTTTATTCATAATAGTCCAACTCTGGAAACACCCTGATGTGTTTCAGCAGGAGAATGGCTAAAGAAACTGTGCTACATCCATACTATGGAATACTACTTAGCAATAAAAAGAATGAATTATTGGTACATACAGCAACCTAGATGAATCTTCAGAGAAAAATGTTGAGTAAAAAAAGAAAAAATCCCCAAAGATTACACAGTGTATGATTTCATTTACATAATATTCTTGAAATTACAAAATTATCACCATTGTGACTGGATGATCAGTTGCTGGAGGTTGGGGAAGGAGGCTGGAGTGTAAGGGAAATGGATGTCACTGCAAAAGGACAACACAGAGGATCCTTGTGGTGATGGAATTGTTCTGTATCTTGACTGTATGAATGTCAATATCTTGGTTGCAATATTATACTATAGTTTTGCCAGCTGTTACAGGGGAAACCTGGCTAAAAGGTAGAGGGGATATCTCTGTATTATTATTATTACAACTTCATTTGAATCTAAAATTATCTCAAAATAAAAAGTTTAACTAAAATTTAAGAAGCAAAGTACCAGTCATGTACAGTAAACTCAATTACCTGTTTGGAGTCATTTGTTTAATTGCTCTCCACCAACCTTCTCCCCTACTCTCTTCTCTGACACCACCCAGCAGGATGGTTGTGACAACTCCCTACAGCCCCCCGCTTGGCCCTTGCTGGTGCAGGTGGGGATGGGTCCAGGTTTTTTTCTGTGGTGTTTGGCTGCAGTGGAGCAGTTATTTTCTGAAGTTTTTCTGTCATGCTAAAGCTGCTTCTTCCCTGGTTCTTTAGCTAGAGCCAGTAGACTTTAATTGGGGCTACTTTTTGTCTATTTCCATTGACATTCCCAGGTTGCTGGCTTCTCTGGCATCCAATTTGGGATATATGAGGCAAAAAGAAAATCCAGAGAACTCATTACTGAGATTATCAAGTTCTTTATCAAACGCTAGGCAGAACTCAGGAGGGGAGGATGACGTGATTGCAACCCTATCTATCTTAGTGATTCCCTAGGAAAAGGCCTCTGTTGGGTACTGGGGATCTTATAGTGAAAAATATTTCCTGCCCTAAGTGACTAAAAGTCTAATGGGGAAAAATGGGAATGAGTAAAAAGGCAGTTACAAAACACCGTGGTAGGTGCTAAATGCCAAAAAGTGGTTAGCACAAAGTTTATGGGAAGAAGTACATGGTTTTGTGTTTGTGGGGGGTGAGGTAGGGAGTGTTGATTTGAAAACTAAGCTCTTATCCTCTATACTCCAGACTTGTAAATCTGATTGTATCGTTAACATTCACCACTTGGATATATAAACGACATCTCAAACTTGACTTTTCCAAATAGATCTCCTGCTTCTTTGGGGAAATTTGCAAAATAATTTGAAATGGACAAAAAAGATTACTGGGTGTCCTGTCTAATGTGCCCTTCTGGGTTATTTATGCCTATTTTAAAATATATATATATATTTTACGACTATAAGTTAACTGAAAGTAATGCAAATGATTCTTTTCCATAGACAAGATGAAGGTACAATTGATCCTCTCTACTAAGAAGCCAGTTTTGCATCTATTAAAAAATTCATTTCAATATTCCTAGTTGCCTATATGTGTGCGTATTCACTTACCATACAATCCATCCAAAATGGACAATCAGTGGCTCTCAGAATAATCACAGAGCTGTGCTTTCATTGCCACAATCAATTTTAAAACATTTTCACAGCTCTGTAAAGAAAAGCCCGGTATCCCCCTAGCCCCCCTATTATTGACACTTATCATCGGTGGGTATCTTTGTTACAACTGATAGAAGAACATTGAGTTAATACTGTTAACTATGGTCCATGGTTTGCATTAGTTGTATTTTTTTCCATACACCACCCTATTATTAACATCTTGTAGTTGTGACATACATTTGTTCTAATTCATGGAAGAATATTCTTGTATTTGTTCTATTAACCATTGAATTCTTTTTTGAGTAGATTGTAGTATCTTACTATTTCCATCATTAATTAATGAGTTAAAAACATGTTTATTTTATATTTGCATGAAAGTCATAATTTAGCATTTAAAAAAAAAAAAAACTTTCAACGGTTTCAGAGGTCATCCTGGGAGAAGCCCAGTTGATTTGCTTGACAGAGCAAAGTAAACTACTGTATACTGCCAGACAAGTGCTCCCACCTCTGACCTAAGCCTGGGCACATCTTCTCTTGGTTTCCAGAGGGAATCCCAAGCAGCAACAGAACTTTAACTTTGCTGATTCTCTGTTTCTCTAGTTTTTTTCCCCTCCCAACACATTTTGTGTTTTGTTTTTATTTCTAGTTCTCACACGGATGTAAGTAATTCCCCCTTGGTAAGAGCAGTGAGGGAATTTGGTAAGGATGACAGAGATCTAGTCTCTGTTGAGTAAGAAATTACAAAGAATCTGATTTGTTAGTCTTTTTTGATTGTCTGATTATTTTTAGCTCAGATCAATTAAGATTCTTGTGCTCACTGGGACGAATAGCTCTTTGATATTTTGTGTCATGACTCTTATATTTCTGTAATTTGCTCTTGAACCATAGCTGATGTTGTAGAAATGAAATTATATGTTCTCCTTGTCTCTGTTTTGTTACATGAGTGTGAAATATTTTTCTACCTCTGGAGGATAGTAGATTAGAATGTCCCTTAATTTAAAGGAGCTCTGTTCCAATTCACTTATAGAGGTAAATAAGTACTTTATAAATTGAATATTTCTAAAATTCCCAGAAGAGAAGGAAATTGAACTTCTAATACAACATTTTAAGAATCCAGGTTCACATAATTAAGGTAAATCTTTGGCATATGAGGCTATTTTAATAATTTTGGTTTAAAAAATAACAATGTCATTTCCCTTATTTATCAGTGTATAATGTAAGCATTCATTTTATTTAACTGGTTTGTTTTTTCTAAACGTATATTGGTTTACTAATCAAATAAGTTAAAATTACTTTTACAATATTAGGCTTATGAATTATGTAAATTTATGTTGACTAAATTGAATCATTATTCTGATAAACTTTTTCCAAAACAGTAATCATGTTTTTGCAATATGTCAGCTGGATGCTAACTTCCAAGGGCTTTAGGAAACTTAAAAATTTGTACTAATATTATATTGAATTTATATATATTTATATAAAATAAATAATATAATATATATGAACAAAGTTATAAAATTAATGGGGGGTGATTGTTAATGGGATTATAAGTATCAGAGCTGTATTGAAGACAAATAGGGTTGAGAGGGGCTGTTTAAAGGTATGTATCCCACAGATCATCACTACAAATATAGACAGATGCTTGTATGATATACTTCTAAGGTATGACACTAGTACAGAGAGTTGACAACAACAACAAAAATTAATATGGTGGTCAAAGCTATACAAGGAGCAATAATGGTAAAGAAATATAACTGTGCATGGGCTTTTGTTTTTCAAGGGAAGAGTATTTTGTTTCTAATTCAGTGACGCTCAAACTTTTGTGGAGAGCCTTGGGACCAATATCCTTCCTAGGCACTTCCACCAAGTACAACTTTTGCTTATCTAATCCCATCTTGGATTCGGGCTCCTCAAAGAACACCACCCCCACCCACCCGGCCTGCCCCCTGCCCGCCTCAGGCTGGCCCGTCTTCCAAAGATCATTGTATTGTGTGTGTCATTGTTTGCACATCTGTCTTCCCACTGGACTGCAAGCTCTTTGAAGGCTGAGTGTGTTCAGTTCCACTCAAAACACATTTATTCATTATTTAACTATATGCCAGGAAAACAAGCCATGCTATACGAAAAATGTATAGAATAGTGTTTGTTTTAGAAGACTGTTGTGATAAGAGAAATGAAATAGCATTTGGGAAGTACCTAGAAAGTGGCAGTTGCACGTAAGTGTTAATTACTTTGATGTCTGGCCTGGCTGGCTCCTGTCTCCTCAGGAAAGCCAGTAAAACTCTGAGGGCAGGACCCAAAGAGCTGCAGGGACTTGCGTTTACCATTTTTCTCTCAAGGAATCTGATAAAGCCAGGATGAAAAGGACACTCCAGAGTCCCAGGGAGGCCCCAGCCTGCCCAGACCAGATGAGGCAGAGACTGGTAGCGTTTCTTTCTGCCTGGCTCAGTGACTGTCTGACAGATTGTGGGGCCCTTGCCCCTGCAACCACCTCTCCCTGGAAACAAGTCAGTCTGGTTACTAGCTCATGGAGGGCTTTTCTCCTTGGCAATGCCCTCTGTCTACCTCCATTTCTTGGGAACAACTGACTTCTCTGCAGGATCTCTTGAAAAATGTGCAGACTTGCGCCCCCGTACCCCCCACTTCTGCCCCCCATCATCCACAGCAGCCAGCATGGCACAGACCCTGGGCTGTTGATTCTAGAAAGGAAGTCAGTATGTAGGTAAATGTGGGTTTTGGGAATACCCGTCTCTCAGTTAGGGTGCCTGGAATGAGGATGGCTCCAGGGCAGGAGGTGGTGAGGTGATGAAGGGCTGGGAGAGAGGAGTGCTGTGAAGGGACAAGAGCATGCAGGAAAAGGAGAGACAACCCAGGTGAAACCCACCAGGCTAGTCCCAGAATCTGGGACCATCTAGGAGGGGGAGAAGGCTCTAGGCAATTGCCAAGAGGAGGAATTTGTCCTTGCCATCAAAGGGCTCATGGAGGAAAAAGGAGAGAGCTGCTGAGTGGGATTTAGCAATCTTGTTGAAATCAGTACCAGGAGAGGAACATCAAGAGATGGTAGAAAGGAGTCTCTGGGTTTGTGGGAAGGAAGAGAAGGAAGCCCAGGGAGCAGAGCAGAAGGAAGAAGCTGGTCTTAAGGGCTTAACATGAACAGGCTTCTGGGTTCCCTGCCACTGTGCTGTAGAAAAAGTTCCCTGGTGAACTGACCTCCAAGAGAAGCAAGGCCAGGCTTGGGTGGGACAGGCACGGTAGTGGAATGCCTGCCCTCCCAGGGCCCAGGAAATAAGTTCCAAGTGCCTGTCACAGAGTCCTAGGTCTCCTTGGATGGTTCTTGTACAAACCACACCATTCATATGACCTGTGCTTTCAGGAACTAGTCATGGAAGATTTGATCAACAGAATTGCGTGGCTTTCAAGACTGGAGTCTCTCATACACTCCATTTATCATCTTCAGAGCCTCCAAAAACTGTAATATTTGAACTTCCAAGGTTGTTTAAATGGCTCATCCTGCCCATCATTTATCTCTGAAGCTGTAATGGTAGGTGTTTAATGTTTGTATGTTAGATTGAATTAAATAGGAGCAGGAAGGAATATTCTTTGAAATTTTAAGGGTAGGGCTATTCCTGCAACATTACATTATGGACAAAAGAGCTCTGCAGCCAGAAGACTGGATTCTGCCCTTGGGTCTATCTCCTGTGACCTAAGTGATCAGCATGCCATTTTCATCATCTGTAAACTGCTATGGTCCCTGGCATCACAGTTGGCACCTAATAAGTGCTAGCTGAATAAAAGCGTAAAAATATAAAAATGGGAGCAAATGTTAGCAGTATGTGATTATTAATAAAAGATGCATCAAAAGTAAGTGCAAACCTGCAAAATCAGTATGATTTGGGGATCAGAAATCAAGAATTATTCAGTTACGTAAAAATTCTCCAAATCAGCAGGTGACCCAGCCTAGACTGTGACATTTCAATCATTGAAGTCCCTAGATATGTTTTGCCAACTCTGCTTTTGCAACCTCCAGTAAAAACTGCATATCCCTTATCTCCATCTTGGGTTCTTTCGAGGATGAAGGAAATCTGAGTCTCCTGAAGACTTGATGGTGACCCACAGCAACAGTTTCTGGGGATAAGATTTAGATATAGAAATAATTCACAGAATAAAAGGAATTCTTCTTCAGAATAATGTCCAAGACTGTACAAATGCTAAACCCAAAGTAAACACAGTCATTCTTGAGACACAATGGGGAGACCATTTATGCACACCCTGGAATCTCCCTGCTTTTATCTTCCATTGTAGATACTCCTAACCACCATGACACAGGTACAGAAAGCCATCTAGAGACTTCCCTTGTCCATGGCTGTGTTAGTTATTTATTGCTGCATAACAAATCACCACAAACTAAGTGGTTTAAAGCAACACACGTTAATCATCTCATAGTTTCTGTGGGTTGGGAGCCCATGTACAACTTAGGTCCTTTGCTTAGGGTTTCACAAGGCTGCAAATGAGGGGTCCTCCAGGGCTGGTTCATCTGGAGGCTCAGCTGGAGAAGAAACTGCTTGAAGATTAGTTGGGTAGTTAGCTGGCACAACCCTGTATTTGTGAGACTAAGGGACCCGTCTTCTTGAGGACAGTTGGCTGGAGGCCACCCTCAGTTCCTAAAAGCTGCTCTTAGCTCCTAGAGGCTTCTACAGTTCCTTGCCAAATAGCCTTTGCTAACATGACATTTATTTTATCAATCCAACAAGGACGAGTTCTAGAGTGAGTCTGCTAGCATGATGGAGTCTTCTGTAACATAACCTTAGTCAAGGGAGTGACATTCCACCTCCTTTGCCATATTCTGTTAGTTAGAAGAAGGGTTCCGCTTATGACTACCAGGAGATAGGGATCATCGGGGCTACCTGAGAGTCTGTTCTCCACAAAGGCCAAGTTTGTCAGTTGTCCAGCACTCCAAGGGTCACATAAATAGTCCATCATGATGTTTTAAAATTATTTATTGAGACCCAAAGAGAAGAGGGAGTAGGGAGATGCTTCCATGCTATTCCCAAAGCCTTTCGTCAATCATGTTCTTGGTCTCCTGCTGGATTCTTGCTGAGCTAATGTGTGACCCCATCATTTGGAGGGCTGGCATAATTTGTTTATTCCATTGACTATTTCTGAGAGATGGGGCTTCCTATCTTTCCTTTTGCCTCAGTGTTGAACCTCATCTGAACACTTCTTCCATTTTCACTCCCTTTCCTCCAGACACTCAGAGGCATTTTATCAGCTTCTCAAGTTGTAGTCTGCTCCCCCCACCCCATAGAGTTCTGTTTGTGCATTAGCAGGTTTCAGAGGGATCTAAAACCCAAATATCCAGTTGCACACCAGATGGCTACATTTTTCAGGGGAGAGGGTGCTGGCTTTTATCAGGTCCTCTTCAACCCCAAAAGATAAAGAACCATGAAACTTGAGCAGACTGCTCAAGTTTGGGAGTATGAAAGCTTGTCATCTTCCTCCCACCCTCTGTCCAGGATAACAGGTCCGAAGGCCAGTTGCCCTCTCTAGCCACAGCTGTCACTGTGCCAGAGGACAACAAGGCTGGGCCTGTGCCTGGGGCTGGAGCAGCTCCCAAGTTCCAAGTCCCACTTATCTCATTGGCCAGCTCTGACCCTGTCTTGAGACTCAGGCCTTGTGAGCTGATAGCGTCCTTTCCTCTTGCCAGAGTCAATACCGCAGCAGTCCCGTGAAGCTGGCAGCTGTTCCCCTATAGATGGGGGTGGAATGCCTTTTCATCTGTAAAGCAGGCAGGTGTGTTCATTCTTCATCTTGACAGGCCCTTTTGGCTTCTTCTTCCTCTTCTTCTCACCTCTCCAGGACCTGCCAGTGGTTATTTGAAGCAGTGGATCCCAAGGTAGAATCTTTTCCCTGCCTAGGATTCTCTGTGATCTTTTTTTTTTTTTCATTTTATGAATTTTTAATTTTTTTAAAATTTAATTTTATTGAGATTGTTCAAATACCGTACATTTATCCAAAGATCCAAAGTCCACAATCAATTGCCCACAGTACCATCATACAGCTGTGCATCCATCACCACAATTAATGTTTTTTCCAATTTTTAGAACACTTTCATTACTCCAGAAAAGAAATAAAGACAAAAAATAAACTCAATTACTCCCCTACCCCTAACCAACCCCCCTCCATTATTGACTCATAGTATTGGTATAGTACATTTGTTACTGTTGATGAATCAACGTTAAAATACTGTTAACTGTAGTACATGGTTTGCAATAGGTATATGTTTTTCCCTATTTACCTATTATTAGCTTCTAGTTATAGTGTCATTCATTTGTTCTGGTTCATGAAAGAGATTTCTAATATTTGTACAGTTAATCATGGAAATTGTCCACCACAAGACTCACTGTTCTATACATTCCCATCTTTTAAACTCCAACTTTCCTTCTGGTGACATATGTGACTCTAAGCTTCCCCTTTCCACCACATTCACACACCAGTCAGCACTGTTAGTTATTCTCACAATAATGTGCTACCAGCACCTCTGTCCACTTCCAAACATTTAGGTTCAAACTAGTTGAACATTCTGCTCATAATAAGCAACCTTTCTGTGATCTTTTGTTAAGTATATCTACCGTTTCTTCAAATCTTGGCCCGATGGACTTTTCTTCTCCTGGTAGGAATTCCTGCAGGGGCCCTGTGCTTCCAGAAATCAGAGACATGTGCAAGAAGGCAGGGTCAGCATCTGGAAGGCAGCTTTGGTTACTGGTTGAAAAATGTCACTGGATTGTGATAGGGGCAGGCCACAGAGGGGAGAAGTGATGGATCTGGCATCAGGAATTCTATGTGGTGTCAAAACCACAAGATCTTCCATCTCTGTGCAGGCAGAGCTTAAAGAAATTTGTTATAATATGGACAGTTGCAAGGATTCACATGTCAGATGTTCTACCAAGCCCATGACAGCAAGTCGCATGACAAGAAGCTGTAGAATGCATTTTGGAAAGCACATCAGGATGGATGGGCACATTATTATGGAAGTGATTTATGGCATAAATCATACTTAAGGATCTGAGGGAAAAGTAAAAGGGAGGGAGGCCACTCTGGTTGCTCTTGGGAAAAAGACCAATTAACTGGGGTGGAATGGGTGGTACCAGTTCAGACTTGATGAGCACAGGTGAAATGGATGTGATTCAGCTCCCTTGGGTCAGATCCCCAATAGCAGGGCCCCATGTAGTGGCATAAGCAGGTCCCCACCTCTGGTCAGAAAACAACCCTGAATCCTTCAGCTGCCTTTTTTTTTTTTTTTCTTTGATGACTATGTCTACAAATTTGCTTATGAGCAGATCAAATGTGACACTTAAGGCACTCATTCCCTAACAAACTAGCAGTTCCTGGTATGCATGGGGACAGATTTAGAAATAAAGGGCTGCCCAGGACTCTGAAGCCAAAACTCAGCTCATTTGCTGTGTTACTAAGAGGAAGGACAACTTACGACAGGTTGCACCCATACAGAGAAACTTCTTGGCTTCAGGTAGGGAACAGGGAGGGGCCAGATTGATGCAGAATTCTCAGAGAGAGAGAGAGAGAAAGAGAGAGAGAGAGAGGGAACCATTTCCTGATAGAAGTCACAACCCAAGGGTGAGAGTGGTATGCGGACAAAAGTGAGATTTCAAATAGAGTCAAGAGGCTGTCCTGGAGGTTATTTCTAAGCAAGCTTCACCTAGATATACCAAATGGCCACGTATGATAAGCCCATGTCAACTGTAGTCCCGAAAACCCTAAAGACTACCCCGATCCCTATCTGAGACTCTATGAATGTTTCATTCACTAAGTTTATTCTTCAGAAGCTTAAATCCTTCAGAGAACCCCTATGCCAGCTAAGTCCCCAAACCCAGAGGCAATAGCTTCTTCAAGAACATCAACCAGATGTGTCCCATTTTCCCATAATGTCAACACCCCTTTTCAACATGAACAAGTTAGGGTGGTCACTGCCTAGACATCCCTAAAGATTAGGAAAATGATTAAACTAAAGGAAGGGGTAGCAACAGATAAGATGGAATTTAACAAAGGATTATGAATACTGAGTCTGTATATAATTTTCTTTTCCTTAGTTGCTATGGTATTAGAATAGCTAGAAGGAAAGAACAAAAATAATAGAGCTGTAACCCATGGCATTCTTTGAAATTTGCTCTATAGCTACTCTTTAAATTGTAATTTGAAAGTTGTTACCTTTCTGCATGTATGTTATATTTCACAATAAGGAAATAATTGAAACTGTGGAACTGTAACCCATACATTCTTTGAAATTTGCTCTCTAAATACTTGTTAAATTGCATTTGGAAAGTTAATACTTCTATGTGTACATGTTATATTCCACAACAAAAAATATGATTGAAAAAATCATTGAAAAAAAAAGTAGGCAGGGCATCCTCTCAGTGCATGGGATCAAAGACACAGGGTGGCATTGTTCTCGGAGGACCCAGCTTGGAATTCAGCCCTAATTCCAAGTGACCTTTAAGTCCTATTGCTGCCAGATTCCACCCAGTGATCCTTATATATCCATAGTCTCCCCAGGCTATCCCAGTGGCGTCTCCTGAGGCCTTCTCCCTTGCAGCGAGGACAGAAGCCATCGGTAATGTTGAGACATGAGTGTCCTGGAGCAGAGGGCAAGAATCTCCATCCAGGGTTTCTCAACTGGGCTGCTGTGAACGCAACACAAGTGTGTGGAGAGAGTAACCCCTCAGCCTAGGAGACCCCCGCAGTAAGCTCCTTGCCTCGGCTGCAGCAGCCTTCTGGAATGATCCAACAGGTGGTACAGTATCATTTTCTCCGTATGTCACCAGGTGAAAAAGCAAGGGCAGACTTCGGCACCAGGCTGAGCTGAGAACTCATACCCCACAAGAAACTCGAAGCAGAGCCCTGTGATTCTCCTACCGGAATCATTAGGAGAAAGACCATTAGTTAAAGAAGCCTGGGAATCACAAGTAAACACTGAGATTGGTCTTCTCTTCTGGCCAAAAGTAGGGACAGACTTTACATTATTAAAAAAAAAGAAAATCTTTGCATAAAGCTGCCAATATTTTTCTCAGATGAAGATACAATGTGATGAACATTTTATTTCCTAAAAAGTTGGGGGCCTGGGCAAAGCAGATTGGCCTGGTCAGCGGCTCCTCGACAGAGAAACATTTGGAGCAGAGACTTGACCAGAGGGGACCACGTATCTGGAGCGTGGCTTCCTGGGAGGGCAGCAGAGCCTGAGAGAAGTGCACAAGACGGCTGAAACCAGGCAGTGGGAGGCTGAGATGGCTCCCCGAACCTCCTTGCATCTTTAGCAGTCTCCTGTGCAGTAGCGAAAGGGCTGAGCTCTGTGTGTGGATCGTGTTGGCAGAACTGAGTGAGCCTCAAGGTGGAGGGAGGCTGGAGAGGAAGGAAAGTCTAGTTCCCTGCCCCTCCGCAGACCCTGCCCCTAAGACAGGGAGGGGCCCCATGAACGGTGAGGTTACATTTATCCTTCTGACCCCTCCCCTGCCTTGCTGCTCAGTGTGAGGGCCAGGGTCCCGCTGCATCAGTTGTGGGCATCACCAGCATCATCCAGGAGCTCGTTAGAAATGCAGCGCCCCAGGACCCACCCCAGACCTTCTGCATCAGATCTTTTAACAAGATCCCCAGGTGCCTGGTAAGCAAGGGAAAGTTTGAGAAGCGCTGCTCTGTGAGGTACTAAGTTTGTGGCTTACAGAAAAAGCCTGTTCTGGTGGAAAATCATGGCTTAGGTAACCACACAGTCCTGGGTTCAAATCCTGGCTCCACCACTCTGACCCATGTGTCCTGTTGCAAGTTACTCAACTTCTCTGAGCCTCAGTTTCCTCACCTGCAAAAGGAAGATGATCATGGCACCAACTTCATAGGAGTGGGGAGAGAACTAAATGGGTGAATGTATGTGGAGGGCCTGGCCCATAGTAGGTGCTTCATAGATGGGAATTCTCTTTCTTCCCAGCAGATTTCCCAGGGCTAGGGCTGAGGAATCAATGTTTGCAAAGTCTCCCAGGTAATGCTGTAGCAAGGTCAGGGGCACTGTCTCGTACATTTACAGTCTTTAACACCTGGAATTATTCCCAGAGAGCACCCATGTAGGCCAAGGATGAAATAGACTAGAATTAGAAGATAAACATCTCTCCAATGGGAGAAGGAGGTATTTCTCCAGATGACAGTGAGCCCGATCAGGAGCCCTCCGACATGTGGAAGAGTGAGCCCTGACCAGAAGTCAGGGGTGTCCGGCCGAGGCACAGCCCAACACCCATGCCGGGCTCAGGAAAGGAGCGGGAAGTGAGACCTACAGGTGTAGTTTTAGATTTGTCATTTTAGGAGCTTGACTAGGAAAGGAGAGACATCTGCTGTTGTGGTGAATCCAAGGAATTTATTTTAAATTTTTTCTAAGAAAGGAGAGAATTAAGACTGAGGTACAGAAAACTAGCATTTATTCAGCACCTACTTTTTCTTTTACATGTGTCACCACCCAAGAAGGCTTTTATAGCCAAAGGACTAAAGAAAGCACCAGACATGTTCTGAGACATGAGCTTTTATTACAGGGCTTACCTAAAGGGTAGGGAAGTTGAGTCACATTGCCCTGAGATCAGGAGATTCTCTGAATGATTCAGGAGCTGCTCCGAATGGTGGCGTGTTCAGAGCACAATGTGGAAATAGTCTGCACTTTGGGAGGCTGAATACGCTGGTTGTAAGGCTCGACATTCCAATGGGTATGAGAGCATAAAGCAGGGAGCAGGGTCGTGCAACACAGGGAGGGGTTGATTGTAATCAACAGGGAGGAGAAGAAGATTATAGAGCTAACAGTATCCCAGGGAGTTTCCAGGAGGGGGTAGTTCCGGGTATAGATTACAGTTAGCACCTGATATTACAAGGAGAACAGGTCAAACCTTAACTGTCCCAGGTCAAGCAAACTGCTGCATGCAGTCTTCAAGACACTGGGGGGCCCCGGGCTCCCACAACAGGTCTGCTAGTTTGATTTATTTTACTTTTTTTTGGAAATAGTATATTACAACATGATATAGAAATGTCTATGAAGTAAAAGGATCCAGTTTAATTATATTTTAAATTAATTTTAAAGCAAGTTCCTGGGAAGCCACCAACTGGCTCAAGAGGCAGAACCTCACCAGCAGCCAGAAGCAACTGTGGGACACCCACTCCTTCATGGGAGACGGCGCATATCCATTATTGTAGTATGCTATAACATGTTATATTATCCTTATATTATTATAACATATACATTCGTTACTCTTTATGCTGACCCTGGGAGGTAGGTATTATATTATTGTCCCTTTTTACATATATGGAAGCTGAGACTCTTGAGGGTGTCCCCAAGGGTCACACAAGCAGCAGAGCCAAGTTCAAACCCAGGTGGGTCTGAGTGCAGGTGCAGGCTCTGTCTGCAGGACTGTCTGATGGGGGAGGGAGCTGAAAAGCAAGGGGGGAACAACCTGAAGGGTCAGGCCCTGGAGAAGATAGGGGCGAGAGAATGTGCTTGAGACTCGAAGGGGAGGACGAGAGGGGAGATCCTGAGCCAGCTCCTTGGGGGTGAAGGTGATATGTGCTCCCAAGATGTCTCGCCCCACCAGTCTCTTCTCACCACTCCCTCTCGGTGCCAGGAAGGCCGCCCAGGAGAGGTGGACGTTTCAGCTGAGGATTGGGAGAGGGTGCCCTTGACGTTTCCTATGAAACAAAGAGGAACTTGGCAACCAGATCTTGGAACTTGCCAGTGCTGGATCACCAAAGAGACTGTCCCCAGGACCATCAGAAGCTCAGCAGGAACGTGGCATTACCCCAGAGGGAACGTTTCCAGCTGGGCTGCTTGAAGACCCACGGGCCCCACTGGGCCCCAGCTAATGGGACTGTTTCCAGGGGAAAATACTCGACTGTGTTGGCTTGAAGGCTTATGCTGGGTTTCAAGGGAGATAAGCCAGAAAACAAGTCCTTGGCCAATGACATCTCAAGGTAACCCTGTCAAAAAGAGTTATTCTGAGAAGGTCACAGGGCCATTTTGTAACCCCTTGTATGGGACATTTCTGCTTTCCATAGCAGCTGGGAATTTCTAAGACTTTTAATACAGAATTAGAAATTCTACTAAAGGATAAAGGACATAGTGACAAGCGTCACACCCACCCTTGTCCTCCATCTGCCCAGTTCCCACATGTCCGACACCAAACCTTGATTCTCAGTTTCTTATACATCTTTCCAGAGCTTTTTAAATGTGTCTACAAGCAAGTCAAATGCTAGATTCCTACCCCACCTTTTTCACACGATAGGAATGTTACATACAGTGTTCTGCATCTTGCTTATTTTTACTTACAATGTCTTAGAGATCTTTTCAGATCAGTAAAAGCCTAATTTCATACATGAAGAAACATCAGTCCCAGAGAAGGAAAGGGTACTTTCCAAGGCCGCCTGGTTTTTGGAACTGAAACTAGACCTCCAGACAGGCCTACTCCCAGACCAGTGTTTTTTTTAGCATACCATTTTGTCCCTTTTAATTTATATTAAAATTAATACTAATTTGTAAGTTTTGGGCATAAAATTACCATTTTATGAATAAGTGAAAATCATGAAATTTGAAATGCAACTTCTACCTCATGACTGTATTCCATTTTGCTGCTTACACATATGTACAACAATTATGCTGGATGGAAATAGCTCTAAATTTATACATAATTGACTTAACAAGTGCCTTATAAATTATGTACATTTCTATCATATCCTTCCATGTATATCAAAGCATAAAGTTTCTTAACTCAGTATACAGGGAAGGTTTGCTCAATGAGTTCTGCTATTCAATGTATCAGACAGTGCTTTTACTATCGCCCCAGTATCCCTTCTTTGGGGGACTCTCCTCTCCCATTTCAAGGAGGGGCTATCCTCATGGGAGCTCACCCCCTGCCTCAGGAATGCTGTGTGATCTACATCTGGCCAATCATGGTGTTAAATTCCTCTGACAACAGTGGTATCAATGGCCCAAACAAAGCCGAAGGGGGTCCTTCCTTGGCATTGGCGTGTGGGCAATGGAAGAAATAAAATCTCTTTTTACCAGAATTGCTAAGCTGGGAGAATACAAATCTCAGGTGCTGGGGGCCCCTTACCCTGAGAGAAAGTGACCTCGGAATGGAACCAAGCAGACAGAGGTGAGAGATGGAGGGGGAGGGAGAGGCTGGAAATGCTGAGCCTTTCCTGTCCTGAGCCTGTCCTTAAATCCTTTGAGGTCTCCAGTGTCTTTCCCAGACTCCTTTTTGCTTGAGCTGGTTTGAATTGGGAGAGAGTCCTGATCACATATGTGGCAATCACATTTGCAGTTTGAAGACCTGTTTTTTTTTTTATTTTTATTTTTATTTTATTTTATTTTATTTTGAAATAAATTCACAGTTATAGGAACAGTTGCAAAAACAATACTAACCCCATACACAGAATTCCATCATACCCTGACCCCCCTCCCCCGATAGCTCAATCCACCAACCTTAACATGCTGTCACATTGCTATTTCTTTCCCTCCCTCCCTATCTATCATCCATCATCTATTACTCTGTCTTCTGAACATATGAGAGCTAGCTGCACACACCCTTGAACAAACACTGTAATTCACGTATACACTTCCCATAAACAAGAACATTCTTTTATGCAATCCCATTAAGCGCAGCTAAGAAGTATAAGAGATTCAACAAATGATACAAAGCTTACATTCTATGTTTCCTTTTCCTTATGTCTCAGCTGTGTCCCTTTGAACCTCCTGTCTTCCATCCTCAGATCCCATCCAGGATCATCCTTGGCATTCAATTGTCATCTATTTAGACTGTCTTCTTTTTTTTCAATTGTGGAAACATATATACAGCATAAATCTTCCCATTCCACCCCTCCCTAGCATTCCATTAGTGGGATTAATCACCTTTAGAATGTTGCAATGCTCTTTCCCACCATCCATTACTAGAAATTTCCCTTCACCTCAAACAGCAACCCTACACTCATTTCTTAACTCCCCATTGCCCCTTCCCCCATTTCTCTTAACCCAAACTCTACTTTTCATCTCTATGGTTATGTTCTCTGATAATTTCTTTGTGTTTACTGTGGGGCTTAAAATTAACCTCTTAAATCCATATCAATCTTGTTTTTCTTTGATACCACCTTCACTTCAATAGGACACATAAACTATGTTCCTATACTCCTCCATTCCCTCACCTTTGTATAGTTGTCTAAAATTACATATTTTACGTTGAGTTCAAAACCACTGATTTGTCATTAGAGTTTGTGTAATTTATATCATGTAGGAAGTAAATAGTGGAGTTACAGTTCAAAAATTTTTGACTTCTATTTGTATTCCATTGTGGTTGGAGAATGTGCTTTGAGTATATTCAATTTTTTTTTTTTTTTTTTAATTTCTTGAGGCTTGTTTTATGTCCCAGCTTATGGTCCCTTCAGGAGAAAGATCCGTGATCACTAGAGAAAAATGAGTGTCCTGGTGATTTGGGATGTAAGGTACTATATATTTCTGTTAAAATTCTCTATATCTCTTTTTCTTTTCTTTGTTTCTCTGTTGTTAGGGCTCCCTTTAGTATCTGAAGTAGGGCAGGTCTTTTATTGGCAAATTCTCTCAGCATTTGTTTGTCTGTGAAAAATCTAAGCTCTCCCTTGAATTTGAAGGAGAGTTTTGCTGGATAAAGTATTCTTGGTTGGAAATTTTTCTCTCTCAGAATTTTAAATATGTCATGCCACTGCCTTCTCGCCTCCGTGGTGGCCACTGAGTAATCGCAACTTAGTCTTATGTTGTTTCCTTTGTATGTGGTGAATTGCTTTTCTCTTGCTGCTTTCAGAACTTGCTCCTTCTCTTCAGTATTTGACAGTCTGATCAGAATATGTCTCGGAGTGGGTTTATTTGGATTTATTCTATTTGGAGTTCGCTGGGCATTTATGCTTTGTGTATTTATATTGTGTAGAAGGTTAGGGAGGTTTCCCCCAACAATTTCTTTGAATACTCTTTCTAGACCTTTACCCTTCTCTTCCCCTTCTGGGACACCAATGAGTCTTAAGTTTGGACGTTTTATTTTATCTATTGTATCCCTGAGATCCATTTCGATTTTTTCGATTTTTTTCTCCATTCTTTCTTTTGTTCTTTCATTTTCTGTTCCATCGACTTCTAGAACACTGAGACATTGTTCAACTTCCTCTAATCTTCTATTGTGAATATCCAGAGTCTTTTTAATTTGGCCAACAGTTTCTTTTATTTCCATAAGGTCTTCTATTTTTTTTATTTACTCTTGCAATGTCTTCTTTATGCTCTTCTAGGGTCTTCTTTATGTAGCTTATATCCTGGGCCATGGTCTTCTTGATGGCCTTTAAATCCTTTGCCATGTTTTCATTCCTCGATTGTAGTTCTTTGATTAATTCTGCCAAGTACTGAGTCTCTTCTGATATCTTGATTTGTGTGTTTGGAGTTGGATTCTCCATATTGTCTGGTTTTATCATATGCATTAAGATTTTCTGTTGTTTTTCACCTCTTGGCATTTGCTTTGCTTGATAGGGTTCTTTCAAGTTGTAAAAAAGAAGATACCAATCTAATTTTTCAGAAACACAGTTTGGTGATGTACACTTTCTCTAACTAACCAGCAGATGGCATCTGTGAGTCACCTATACCCCTCTAGTCAGTTCTCAACCTTGTTCCCATGGTGTGTGGGGAAATGATTCTTGTGGGGTTCAGTTGGAGAACTCAGATTCGGTGTGTTGCTGGAGCCGTCCGCCCTGTTGCATGTTTACGGGTGGCCAGGGGGGAAGGGCAGCTTTAATATTCAAATCCCCCAGGTTCCTGGAGATTCAAGGCCACCGCAAGAATCTAAGCCTTTATTTCATTTCAGCCCCAGACCCTGTCTCTCGCTGTCCCACAAACCACCGGACTTGGCGTAGTGTCCCTGGGTTCTCCGAGTGGGTCCCCCCTCCTAGCCACGATCCTCCAGGAGCTCTGCTGAGGGAATGCCATGTTACATCACAAGTGCGCACCATCCCTCAAGGGAAGCCCCGGGCCGCCGGGCCGTGCTGCGGCGCTCTCTTCCTGATGCAAAGATAGCCAAATGGGGCGTCTCAACCCCCCCTCCTTGTACAGTTCCTCCTTCCCAGCTCTGGGACAACTGGTGGGGCTCTGGGCTGTGGGCATGGCCCTGGACAGGAGTCTATCCAGCCCTCCAGGGAGCCAGCTGCAAGCCACGGGGTTTCTTTCAGCTTCCAGCTCTCCCCTCCGTTCCCCCAGCCCTGAGGGTATCTGCAGCGGACTATCCTCCAGGCCAGACACCGAGAGGCTGGCCCAGCCCCCTCTTGCTGTGTTTTACTGTGTGGTTCCCACTCCTGCAACTGCAGCCGCTCCTGGGTTTTTCCCTTTTTTTTTTTTTTTTTTAAAGAGCCTGTCAGTCTCCAAATGCAAAGCCCTGGCTTCCCCTCACCGCCGCGCAGCTGCAGGTCTTCCAGCCAGCTTACTCACTCATTTCAGAATGCAGACTCCCGGTTTCACCAAGTATATGGCCCCTGTGGAACTAGCAGACCTCATCCAGCTGGCACATAGCTGTAACCGGTATTCTGGGTCACTTTCTGGTTTTTATCTAGTGTTTTTCATGGAGGTGTTTTTTTGCCTTGTCTCACCTAGCTGCCATCTTAGTTTCTCCTCCCACAATTAATTTTTGAACATTTTCATTACCACACGCAAAAAAGAATAAGAATAAAAGTTAAAGTAAAAAGGAAACCCAAAACATCCCATACTCCTCCATCCCTCCCTATTATTCTTTTACTTTTTGTCCTCATTTTTCTATTCATCTGTCCATACATTGCCTAAAGGGAGTACGAACTGTAAAGTTTTCACAGTCACATGGTCACACAGAGTAACTGATATAGTTATACAATCATCTTCAAGAATAAATGCTACTGGGTTGCAGTTCAACAGTTTCAGGTATTTCTTCTAGATATTCTAATACACTAATAACTAAAAATGGATATCTATAAAATGCGTAAGAATAACCTCCAGAATGACCCCTCAACTCCATTTGAAATCTCTCAGCCACTGAAACTTTATTTTGTTTCATTTCTCTTCCCCCTTTTTTGGTCAAGAAGGCTTTCTCGATCCTTCGATGCTGGGTCCAGGCTCATCCCCATGAGTCATGTCCCACGTTGCCAGGAAGATTTACACCCCTGGAAGTCATGTCCCACGTAGAGGGGAGGGCAGTGGATTACTGAGTTTTTTGATGCCCCCTAAAATTTTGTGCCTGAGGCAGATGCCTATTCATCCCACCCTAGTGCCAAACCTGCTCTAGAGACAAGTAGTTGGTCAAGACTCTAGATCCATACAGTCTGCCTGACTGCAGTGTAGCAGCTCTCCTTTGAGACTACATGGGGCCAGCCAGAGGCTCACCATGCAAAGAAGCCCTTTGCTTCTGCCAGTCATTTAACTGATGCATCCACCAAACTACTCA
This sequence comes from Choloepus didactylus, assembly GCF_015220235.1. Classification (NCBI taxonomy): domain Eukaryota; kingdom Metazoa; phylum Chordata; class Mammalia; order Pilosa; family Megalonychidae; genus Choloepus; species Choloepus didactylus. The sequence goes on from NC_051326.1 coordinate 36,488,268, forward strand.
TCAAGATGCTGACCAACAGTGTGCTGCTAAATGCTCAACAATGGGTCCTTGCAGAACATGGAGCCCTGGTTTACAGTGCTTGTAGGTTCCCACGGTGAAAATACTCCTTCCGTGACTGATTTCAAGCCACAAAATGATATTGCTGAAAGTGGAGTTGGGAAGAGATGTGCACAACCAGCAATGGGTAGATCTGGGCTATAGGGGTCATCGAAGCCCAAGGCTGCTGTGGAGAGGAGCAGCGCCTCTTCAAGACCTACTTGCCTTTGAAATTGCAATGCATCAGTCAAATTAACTGGGAAAACACATGCACAGGAGAAGAAATTTAATGCAGGAAATTGGTTACACAGGTAATGGAGAGGCTAAGAACCAAACAGGGGGCATCAAAGACTAGAAGCAGCAGGAAGGTATGGCCATCTCCGGGCTGAGGGACAGCGGGCAGAGGCAATGCTGATGTCTGGGGTGGCAAAGGGCCGGGGTCACCTGGTAGAAGGTGGGGCCACAGCAGGCCCGCACAGCAGTTCTGAAATCACAGGGGAGATGCAGGTGCTGCTGGAGATGCTGCCCGAGGCTAAGAGGGAGGGAGACAAGCACCCTTGGTTTCTCTTTCCCGCCTGCCTTCCTGTCCCCTGCCACTGCCTCCCCTTGGGCTGAACCCACTGAAAGCTCATAAGGGAGCCTGCAGGCTGCACGAGCCCCCTACACCCCTTAATACCCAATCAGACAGGGGCAGGGTGAGGGATGGATCTGAAGGCAACCAAGCCGGACCAGCGCTGCCAGGCCCTGGGCGATGGGTGCTGGCCCAATAGCACCATGGCCACCACAGGGACAAAGGGTACAGGGGACCGTTTTCATGTTTCTGAGAACATTGTTTGATGACTAGACTTTCTGGGGAGGGAAAGGGTTTTTTAGCTTAAAATGGTTGAGGATTTCACATTTAAATGTGAAATATACACATGCCTATCAAGCAGAAAACTTTTCCCACACAGGCAGACTATTGTTATTGTGCTTAGATTTCCTAATAACACAAGCAGGGATGATGTTGAAAATATTTAATAACCTTAAATGGTAGCCCATAATGCTATTGTTGCAAAAGCAGTTTGGAAATCATATCAAGACTTGTATATTCACTTACATAGATATTGTGCAATGGGAGTGGTTAAATGTTTGGGGAGAAAATTAGAGGTTTGGTTTAAGCAATTTTTTTTTCATTTTTATTGAGATTGTTCAGATACCATACAATTATCCAAAGATCCAAAGTGTACAATCACTTGCCCCTGGGTACCCTCATACAGCTGTGCATCCATCACACTTAATTTTTGTTCAATTTTTGGAGACTTTTCATTACTCCAGACAAGAAATAAAGTGAAAGATGAAAAAAGAAAAAAAGAAAAGGAAACTCTAATCCTCCCCATCCCTAACCAACCCCCCTCAATTGTTGACTCCTAGTATTGATACAGTACATTTGTTACTGTTTATGAAAAAATGTTGAAATACTACTAACTGTCGTATATAGTTTGTAATAGGTTTATAGTTCTTCCCTATATGCCCCTCTATTATTAACTTCTAATTGTATTGTCATACATTTGTTCTGGTTCATGGAAGTGATTTCTAGTATTTGTACAGTTGATCATGGACATTGCCCACCATAGGATTCAGTTTTATACATTCCCATCTTTTGACCTCCAACTTTCCTTCTGGTGACATATATGACTCTGAGCTTCCCCTTTCCACCTCATTCACACACTGTTCGGCGCTGTTAGTTATTCTCACATCTTGCTACCAACACCCCTGTTCATTTCCAAACATTTGAGTTCATCCTAATTCAACATTCTCCTCATATTAAGCAACCACTCCCCATTCTTCAGCCTCGTCCTATATCTTGGTACCTTATATTTCATGTCTATGAATTTACATATTATAATTAGTTCCTGTTGGTGAGACCCTGTAATAATTGTCCTAATGTGTCTGGCTTATTTCACTCAGTATATTGCCCTCGAGGTTTTGTCATCAACCCATTTTTTTTTTAATATGGTTTTGTTCACTCACCATACATTCCATCCCAACTAAATAATTGATGATTTTCTGCATGGTCATACATTTATGTGTTCATCACCTTCACCACTATCTGTATAAGAGCATCTATATTTCTTCCACAAGACAGGAGGGAGAGTCAAAGAAGGTAGAGAGGCAAAAGAAAGAGGGAAAAAAAAATGACAGCTAGGAAGCAGCAAAAGGAAAAATAACCTTAAATCAAAGTAGAATAAAGAATCAGACAATACCACCAATGTCAAGTGTCTAACATGCCTCCCCTATCCCCCCCCTCTTATCTGCATTCACCTTGGTATTAGTTACAGTCTCTAGTTTATGCTGATTGCATCCCTCCCCCAATGCCTCCCCATTTTTAACACCTTGCAAGGTTGACATTTGCTTGTTCTCCCTCATAAAAGAACATATTTGTACATTTTATCACAATTGTTGAATACTCTAGATTTCACCAAGTTACACAGTCCCAGTCTTTATCTTTCCTCCTTTCTTGTGGTGTCTCACATGCTCCCCATCTTCCTCTCTCAACCGTATTCATAGTTACCTTTGTTCAATGTACTTACATTGTTGTGCTACCATCTCCCAAAATTATGTTCCAAACCACACACTCCTGTCTTCTATCACCCTGTAGTGCTCCCTTTAGTATTTCCTGTAGGACAGGTGTCTTGTTCACAAAGTCTCTCATTGTCTGTTTGTCAGAAAATATTTTGAGCTCTCCCTCATATTTGAAGAACAGCTTCGCTGGATACAGGATTCTTGGTTGGCGGTTTTTCTCTTTCAGTATCTTAAATATATCACACCACTTCCTTCTTGCCTCCATGGTTTCTGCTGAGAGATCCACACATAGTCTTATGAAGCTTCCTTTGTATGTAATGGATCGCTTTTCTCTTGCTGCTTTCAGGATTCTCTCTTTGTCTTTGACATTTGATAATCTGATTATTAAGTGTCTTGGCGTAGGCCTATTCATATCTCTTCTGTTTGGAGTACGCTGCGCTTCTTGGATCTGTAATTTTATGTCTTTCATAAGAGATGGGAAATTTTCATTAATTATTTCCTCTATTATTGCTTCTGCCCCCTTTCCCTTCTCTTCTCCTTCTGGGACACCAATGATATGTACATTATTGTACTTTGTTTCATCCTTGAGTTCCCGGAGACGTTGCTCATATTTTTTCATTCTTTTCTCCATCTGCTCCTTTGCGTGTAGGCTTTCAGGTGTTTTGTTCTCCAGTTCCTGGGTGTTTTCTTCTGCCTCTTGAGATCTGCTGTTGTATGTTTCCATTGTGTCTTTCATCTCTTGTGTTGTGCCTTTCATTTCCATAGATTCTTCTAGTTGTTTATTTGAACTTTTGATTTCTGCCGTATACATGTCCAGTGCTTCCTTTACAGCCTCTATCTCTTTTGCAATATCTTCTCTAAACTTTTTGAACTGATTTAGCATTAGTTATTTAAATTCCTGTATCTCAGTTGAAGTGTACGTTTGTTCCTTTGACTGGGCCATAACTTTGTTTTTCTTAGTGTAGGTTTTAATTTTCTGTTGTCTAGGCATGGTTTCCTTGGTTATCCAAATCAGGTTTTCCCAGACCAGAACAGGCTCAGGTCCCAGAGGGAAGAAATATTCAGTATCTGGTTTCCCTGTGGGTGTGTCTTAGAAAATTGATCCACCCTTTGATGCCTCGGGTCACTGTGCTTTTCTGCCCAGCAGGTGACGCCTGTAAGCCTATAATTCTTGACTGGTGTGAGGCGGTATGGCCGAGTTCCCCCAGGCTCTGGGGTCTGGTTCTGAATGGAAAGGGCCCCACCCCTTTCCTCCTAGAGAAGACAGACCCCCCAGGTGGAGGTCATTAGCATTTCAATGGTCTTGCTCTCTGCTTGTGCTGTCTCCACCCTTCCCTGAGTCACAGCCCTGGAAACTGAAAATGACTGGGGCTTTCTCCACTGAGCCAAAAAAGAAACAGATAGTCCCCTTCAGACCCAGTCCAAGGTGACCCTCCAGCTTTCCAAGGTCAGTCGTCACCCAAAACCTCTGTCTGTTTTTTAGGGATTCGTACCTGTAGTGAGAAGTTCACACTCGCTACTTAAAACCCCAGTTGGAGCTCAGCTGAGCTATATTCGCTTGCTGGGAGAGAGCTTCTCTCTGGCACCACGAGGCTTTGCAGCTCGGGCTATGGGGGAGTGGGCCTCACGACTTGTATCCGCAGGTTTTACTTACAGATTTTATGCTGTGATCTCGGGCATTCCTCCCAATTCAGGTTGGTGTATGATGAGTGGATGGTCTCGTTTGTCCCCCCGCAGTTATTCTGGATTATTTACTAGTTGTTTCTGTTTTTTTGTAGTTGTTCCAGGGGGGCTACTTAGCTTCCACTCCTCTCTATGCTGCCACCTTGCCCCTCCCCTCCGGTTTAAGTGATTTTAACACCTTAAAACTCTGTTTAGCTTTACAAGAAAGAAATATTTCAGTTATTAAAGCTGATAAATTATTTTGATGAATGATAAAATCATTGACATAAATCTCTGTAAAGGAAATAAGAAAGAGAAGCAGAAGATAATTATAGAAATCTTGAAATGAAGAAATGATATCAGTTGAAAATAAAATATCAATTCCAAGAGAAAAACTATTAATTTTCAACTAAGTTATATACAAATGTACTTTTTTTATGATGGAAGTAAAAAACGTAATGAAGTTGGAAGTTCTTTCAATGTTCTGAATCTTGTACATCAATTTGGCTGATTGATGTTTACAAAGCTCTGTGGATCATAGATGAACATAAGTTAACAAAATTAAATCGGTTCTTTAATATGGCATTTGAATAAACATTTTATTAGTTGGTAACAGACATATTTAATAAACAGAAGTATCAGACAGTATTATAAATGCTAGGAAATCTTTTAGTGAAATTGCTGTAGTTCAGTTCAGTAGAAGCCAAGAGAAGATTGGCACCTAAAATTAAGAGCACTGTACTTATTATAAGATAAAGTTACCTACTAAATATCAATTTAGTGGGGATTTGTTCAAAGAGTTTGATGTGATTCTGGAAGTCAAATTATGTCTCAAAAGAAAAGAAATATTACTCTCGCCAATTTATAAAAATAAATACATGATTTGGAAGTTATTAACATGATTTGATAAATTATCAAATTTACATGTCACTTGATAAGCTGTTGTATTAGCCATATAAATCAGTTTATTTAGATATAAAATAAAATAATTTTTGCTAATTTGATTAGCATCAGAGCATCTGTGCTGCAGAGGGAGCCCTGGGAAAACGGAGGAGATGGTCTGACGTTCTGGGGTGGAGATCATGTCCCAGAGGAGAGGCTGGAGCTGAATTCTGGGTAATAAATTGGGGGGGGGGGGGGGTTGGGAGGGAAGGCCGCACTGTACATCACACATGAACAGGAGCAAAGACACATGAAACAGCCTGCCGCCGCAGGGCTTGTTAGGTGGCTAAGTTCCGGCAGGGAGGGCTTAGGCGTTACTTAATTGCAGTCATCCATACAACAAATATTTATGGGGCACCCACCTGTGCCAGGCACTGTTTGAAGTGCTAGGGATGCAGCAGGGGATAAGAAGATTTTTAAAATCCCTGCCTTCATGGACCTTTCATCCTGGTGGAGGGGGAGACGTAATCAAGTATAAGGTGATTTTAAAAAATTGGACAATTTTGGTGTTTGAAAGTTGTACACATTTCTGCCACCAGGAGGCGCCCCAGTGCTGATCATGGTGACACAACTGGAGAATCATTTTGATGTTCATGTTTTCTGAGCTTGCTGTGAGACCACAGGACAGACAGAGGAAGCTGGGAACCGGGCTCGTGTCACGTTCTCTGCTCTATACGTGTTCCCCAGAAGCAAAATGTCACGGAAGCTCTTAACTTTATGTTACAACACTAAAAAGTAGGTGTAGCTCACTGTAATTTTTCAGATGAGCATATGGGATGTGACACTCTGGGGAGGAGAGTGTGTATTAGAGAATGTAACACAAATATGTCAAAATTCTGTCCCTGTTATCTGAGTTGCTCATCTTAGAAAAACAGGAAACGCAGCCTCTGCTTTCCTCCCTTGCTCTTCCAAGGCTGGGGACACAGAGGCAACAGAACTTGTCACCAAGAGTGTTTACCTCTCCCCACCAACTTCCCCAGAGAAATATTTGCAACTCGAGGTATATGTGATAATATGTAAAAGTGGGTTCTGAAGTTTTTAAAAACATATAAGGGAATCAAAAAGGGGAACTGTGGACAATGTTTGCTTGACTTCTGGGATTTGGAAGTTTTGTTTAAAAGAGTTTTCTAAAGTAACAGGACCAATTCTCAAATAGTTTGGGCACAACAGGCTCATGGTATACAACCTTATGCCCTAGGTCCCACAAACCCAGCCTAAGTTGTACTATCCTTCACTGCCGTGACTACCAGATTTTGTGTCCCAGTTTGGTTTTGGAAAGCATTATTGTACTTCTTGTTGGAAAACAAAAAAATTTGGCCATGGCCCCCCTACCCATCCCCATTCTGTGAGTTGTTGGAAGCAGTTCACTGCTTTTCTGTAAGAGATGACAGTTGAGGTTAGACCCACACACAGGAGAAATCAGTCCTGAGCTGAGCAGGGTTCAGGACTGGCTTTTGAGTTTCCAGATGGCAAGGACTGTGTCTTATTCCATTATCCGTTTCTGAATGCTCAGCCCCTAACAGTGCCTCACACCGAGGATAGTTGTTGGCTTGTAATACAAAAAAGTGAATCTTAGTTAAACACAAGCAAGAATTAGAGTCTAAATTTTTTGAGAAATATATGTCAAATGGATTGAGCAAGAAAATGAATGTTGCATCATAGTTCTGCTTCTTAGATCTGGTATTGCTTTCATGATTATTCTAATTTATTAGCTACCAACTAAGTAGCTTTTCCCAGGGAGGAGAGGATAGGGAGGTGAGAGAATTTGGTAAATTCCCTTGGCCCTTGAATCCCAGGTCCATCACTTTCTGTGTGATCTTAGAAAAAAAAAAAGCACTAATTTTCCTAAGCCTCAGTATCCTTTACTGCAGAAATAGAAATGACAATATTATTTAAGTCAAGAGTGGATGTGAGGATTGAATAAAAATATATTGATCATAATATCCAATACAGATATGAAAGTTTTACTGTAATGAAGCGTGGGTAGGCATGGCTGGAAAAAGGTTCATTGAACCTACAGATGATAATATCTCTAGTGTTTTCTAAGCCTTATTTTTTCTGGAGAGCTTGGGGTTTTTTGTTTGTTTGTTTGTTTAATGAGGTATTATTTTCATGACATAAAATGCACTCCAAACTGCGGTCGCAGCTATTGGCGGGCACCCACGGAACCCTCTGCGGTCGGCGTTGCTTGAGGGGTACCGGAGGCGAGGGTGAGGCGGGGGACTTGGCCGAGTCCCCGGCGGAGGCGTGCAAGGTGTGGAGGGCGGCGAGAGAGGGACGCGAGACAGTCTCTCTTCAGGAGGGTTGAACCAAAAGCCTTTATTCAGGGGTGAGCACAAGTTATATAGGGTGGCATAGAGGGCGGGGTCGGTGTTAGGGGTGTGGGGTTCTTACATGGCAATGCTGAGGGGATAAAGGCTAGGATTGGTTCTGAGAGGGCGCGGAGGTCGTTTGAAAAAGGGCGGGAGTTGCTCTGGCAACGGTGTATGCGCACTGGCGGTGGCGGGAGTTGCTCTGGCAACGGGGAGTGTGCGGGCAAGATAAGGGGGGCGGTTTTCTCCGGCAAGCTTCCTCTAACGGTTGTAATTTGGGTGAGGGAGGTGGGGCCTGTAGCCGGCTCCACTTTCTCAGGCCCGGGGGGCTGTGGAGGGTATTACTGCCCATGCCCACTACCCTCTCCAGGGGCTGGCCAGGTTCCCTGGCCCCGGCCCGCCAAGTTGGAACTCAGCACCAGCAACCCGCACCAAACCCACTTTGATGGGTTTTGACAAATTTACATCGTCAAAGCTTGTGTAACCACTTACCACAATCAAAATATAGAACATTCTTATCACCCACGAAATTTCTCTGTGCCCCATCACAATCAATCCCCACCCTTGCCCCAGACAACCACTGATTAATATTCTTTTGCTATAAATTAGATTCATCTTTTGTAGAGTTTTATGTAAACAGAATAATACTTTGTACTCTTGTTCAGCGTAATGTTTTTGAGATTCATCCATGTTGTTGTATGTATTAGTAGTTCATTCCCTTAATATCCATTGAATGAATATACCACAATTTGTTTATCCGTTTACTTATTGAAGGACATTTGGGTTTGTTCCAGTTTACTAATGCTGCCATTATGCAAAATACCAGAAATGGATTGGCTTTTATAAAGATGGTTTATTAGTTTACAAATTTACAGTCTGAAGGCCATGAAAATGTCCAAATTAAGGCATCAACACAGGTATACCTTCACCAAAGGAAGGCCAATGGCTTCTGGAAAACCTCTGTTAGCTGGGAAGGCACATGTCTGGCATTTGCTGATCCCAGGTTGTGTTCCAGCTCCTCCTTTGGCTCCTGTGCATTATTCAAATTGCTGCTCTTGGGGCATTTTGTCTTCTCTTAGGGTCTCTGGAGCAAACTCTGGTCTAGCATTTCCAAAGTGTTAGCAAAAGTCTGCTTTCAGTGGTTGTCTCCAAAACATCTCTCTAAGCTGCAGCAGCGAGCGCCTTCTGGTTGAGCTTTTATAGGGCTCCGGTTAACTAATCAAGACCCACGCTGAGCCGGCGGGTCCACACCTCCATGGAAATAATCTAATCAAAGGTATTACCCACAGTTGGGTGGGTCACATCTCCATGGAAACAACCTAATCCAAAGATTCCAACTTAATCAACACTAATATGTCTGCCCCCACAAGATTGCATCAAAGGACATGGTTTGGGGGAAATAATACATCCAAACCATCATAGGGTTGTGCTTCAGTTTCTAGCTACTATTAATAAAGCTGCTATGAATATTCCCATCTGAGTCTTTGTGTTGATACATGTTTTTAATTTCTCTTGGGTAAATCCTTAGAAATAGAATTGCTGGGTCAAATAGTAAGTGTATGTTCAATTATATAAAAAATTGTCAAAATGTTTGCCAAAGTGGTTGTGCCATGTTTTCATTCCCACTAGCAATGTTATGAGAGTTTCAGTTGCTCTACAGCATCAATACTTGCTATGGTTCACCTTTTTAATTTTAGCTATTTTAATGGCTATACCATTTTGATTCTAGTTTTCATCTCTCTGAAGACTGATGATGCTGAGCATCTTTTCATGTACTTATTGGCCACTTGTGTATCTTCTATGAAGAGTGCATTCAAATTTTTTGCCCATATTCAAAAATTGTTTGTCTTATTATTGAGTTGTTAAGAGATCTTTATATATTCTAGATATAAGTTCTTTATCGATATATGTATTGAGAATATTTTCTCCTGCTCATGAAGAGGAGATATTCCATTAGGAATATCTTTCAAAGAACAGAAGTTTTTAATTTTGATGAAGTCCAATTTATCAATTTTTTTGTTTGTGCTTTTTTTATAAGAAATTTTTGCTTACCACAGGGTCATAAAGATTTTTTCCAATGTTTTCTTCTAGAAATTTTATAATTTTAGCTTTTATATTAGGTCTATGATCCATTTTGAGTTAGTTTTTGTGTCCATTATGAGGTAAGGGCCATGGTTCATTTTTTTGCTACATGAATATCCAGTTGTTCAAGAAAAATTTGTTGAAAATGCCTGACTTTCCCGACTGAATTACCTTGGAAATTTGTTGAAAATCAATTGTTCCTATATAAGTCAATTTCTGTATTATCTCTTCTATCCATTGATCTATTCATCTATCCTTATGCCAATACCAGAGTCTTGATTATACCGTTGCTGTATAATGACTTAAAATAAGACAGTGAGGGCTTCTAACTTTGTGTTTCTTTCCAAATTTATTTTGTCTTCCCTAGGTCCTTTGTATTTCCATATAAATCTCAGAATCAGCTTGTCAATTTCTACAAGAAAGTCTACTGGGATTTTGGCTGGAGTTGTGTTGTATCTATAAATCAATTAGAGAGAATTGACATCTTTTTTTAAAAATTCAACTCTATTGAGATATATTCACATCCCATACAACCATCCAAAAAGTACGTCAGTTGTTCACAGTACCATTATACAGTAGTGTATTCATCACCATAACTAATTTTTTTATATATTTTTTATTGAGATTGTTCACATACCATACAACTATCCAGAGTCCAAAGTGTACAATCAATTGCCCATAGTACCATCATACAGCTGTGTATCCATCAACACAATTTTTTTTTCAATTTTTAGAACATTTTCATTACTCCAGAAAAGAAATAAAGGCAAGAAAAGGAAACTCAAATCTCCCATACCCCTAACCATGCCCCCTTCCATTATTGGTTCATAGTTTTTGTATAGTACATTTGTTACTATTGATGAAAGAATGTTAAAATGCTACTAACTGTAGTATATAGTTTGCAATAGGTATATATTTTTTTCCTACACCTCTCTATTATTAACCTCTAGTTATAGTGTCATACATTTGTTCTAGTTCATGAGAGAGATTTCTAATATTTGTATAGTTAATCACGGACATTATCCACCACAAGACTCACTGTTTTATACATTCCCATATTTTAACCTCTAACTTTCCTTCTGGTGACATGCATGACACTGAGCTTACCCTTTCCACAACCTTCACACACCTTTCAGCACTGTTAGTTATTCTCACAACATGCTACCATCACACCTGTCCATTTCCAAACATTTAAGTTCAACCTAGTTGAACATTCTGCTCATAATAAGCAGCCACTCCCCATTCTTTAGCCTCATTCTATATCCTGGTAACTTATGTTTCATGTCTATGAGTTTACATACTATAACTAGTTCATATCAGTGAGACCCTGCAATTTTTGCCTTTATGTGTCTGTCTTATTTTACTCAATATAGCGCCCTCAAGATTTCTTCATCAACCTATTTCTTTTAAGATGGTTTTGTTCACACACCATACATTCTGTTCTAAGTAAACAATCGTTGGTTCCCTGCATAGTCATGTATCTATGTATTCAGCACCATCACCACTATCTATATAAGGACATCTCCATTTCTTCCACAAAGATGGAGGAAGAGTCAAAGAAGGCAGAGAGGCTAAAGAAAAAGAAAGGAGAGAGAAAAACAAACAAGCAAACAAAAAACAAAACTTGATAGCTAGAAGGTGACAAAAGTAAAGATAGCATTAACCTAAAGTAGAATAATGAGTCAGACAACATTACCAATGCCAGGAGTCCCATACCCTTCCCCTATTCCCCACCACCCCCATACACATTTAGTTTTGGTATATTGCCTTTGTTATATTAAAGGAAGCACAATACAATGTTTCCATAAATTATAGTCTTTAGTTTGCATTAATTGTATTTTCCCCCAATCCCATCCTATTTTTAACACCTTGCAATGTTGACATTCATTTGTTCTACCTCATGTAAAAACATATTTGTACTTTTTATTATAATCATTGAGTACCCTAGGTTTCCGAGTTACACAGTCCCAGTCTTTATCCTTCGTCTTTTGTTCTGGTGTCCCACATGGTCCCAGCCTTCCACTTTCAACCATATTCACAGCCATCTTTGTTCAGTGTACTTACCTGCTATGCTGCTATCTCCCAAAATTGTTTTCCCAGACTCTCACTCCTGTCTTTTCCTTTCTGTCTGTAGTGCTTCCTTTAGTGTTTCCTGTAGAGCAGGTATCTTGTTCACAAACTCTATCATCTGTTTGTCAAAGAATATTTCAAGCTCTTCCTCATATTTGAAGGAGAGGTATGTTGGATATAGGATTCTTGAAAATTGATACACCCTGTGATGCCTCAGGTCACTGTGCTTTTCTGCCCAGCAGCTGGAGCCTGTCAGCCTGTAACTCCAGACTGGAGTAAGGAGGTGTGGCCTGTGGCTGTTTCCCCCCAGGCTCTGGGGTCTGGTACTGAATGGAAGGCAGGTAGTAGAGCTGGGCCCCACGCCTTTCTTCTTAGGGAAGATAGACCCCCTAGGGAGAGGTTATTAACATTTCAATGGTCTCTCTCTGCCTGTGGTATCTCCACCCTTGTCTGGGTCAGAGCACTGGGAACTGAAAACAGCTGAGGCTTTCTCCACTGAGCTGAAACAGGGACCAAAAGTCTCCTTCAGGGCTAGTCCACGGTGACCCTCTGGCTCTCCAAGGTCAGTCATCACCCAAAGCCTCTGTCTGCTTGCTGGGGACTCGTCGCTCACAGTGAGCAGTCCACACTTGCTAATTAAAACCCCAGTTGGAGCTTAGCTGAGCTATACTTGACTGCTGGGAGAGAGCCTCTCTCTAGCACCATGAGGCTTTGCAGCTTGGGCTGTGGGGGGAGGGGTCTTCTGGCTTGGATCCACAGTCATTACTTACAGACTCTATGCTGCGATCTCAGGCATTCCTCCCAATTCAGGCTGGTGTATGATGAGTGGATGGTCACGTTTGTCCCCCCCACAGTTATTCTGGATTATTTACTAGTTATTCTGGTTTTTTGATAGTTGTTCCAGTGGGACTAACTAGCTTCTACTCCTCTCTATGCTGCCATCTTAGATCCTCTACCATAATTAATTTTTGAACATTTTAATTACCACAAAACAACAAAAAAAATAGTATAAGAATAAAAATTGAAGTAAAAAAGAACACCCAAAACATCCCATAACCCAAAACCCTCACTATTATTCATTTACTTTTTGTCCCCATTTTTCTATTCCTCTGTCCATTTACTGGATAAAGGGAGTGGGAGCCACAAGGTTTTCACAATCACACAGTCACACAGTAGAAGCTATATAGTTATACAATCATCTGCAAGAATCAAGGCTTCTGGGTCACAGTTCAACAGTTTCAGGTATTTCCTTCTAACTATTTTAATACACTAAAAACTAAAAAGGGATATCTATATAATGCAGAAGAATAACCTCCAGAATGTCCTCTCAACTCCTTTTGAAATCTCTCAGCCACTGAAACTTTATTTTGTTTCATTTCTCTTCCCCTTTTTGGTCAAGAAGGCTTTCTCAATCCCTTGATGCTGGTTCCAGGTTCATCTCTGGGAGTCATGTCCCACATTGCCAGGGAGATTTACACCCCTGGGAGGAGTCATGTCCCACATACAGGAGAGGGCAATGAGTTCACCTGCCAAGTTGGCTTAGAGAGAAGCCACACGTGAGAACAAAAAAAGTTCTCTGGGGGTGACTCTTAGGCACCATTATAAGTAGGCTTAGCCTCTCCTTTGCAGTAAAAAGCTTCATAAGGGCAAGCCCCAAGACTGAGGGCTCGGCCTTCTAAATTAGTAGTCCCCAATGCTTGTGAGAATATTGGTAATTCCCCAGGTGAGGAAGTTTAATATTTCCATATTTTCCCCCAGTCCCTAAAGGGGATTTTGCAAATACATTTTTATTCTCTGCCCAAATTACTCTGGGATGTATTGGGGCTTCACACTAACCCATATAAGCCAACTAGATCTCACTCCCTACTTAAAGGTCGATGTAATTATGGTGTTTGAATAAAGTGGCCATACAAGTTCAATTATATAGTGTGCTACATAAAATAGAGATTTTGCACCAAATAAACATCTCTTCCGTTGGTCTCACACAGAAATTGAGGCTTTAAAACACCATTCCTGTATAATCACATAGTTACACATTTACCACCACAATCTATATGAGGATATTTCCATTTCTTCTGCAAAGAAAGAGGAAGAGGAGAAAAAAGAAAAAGGAAAAAAAATGATGACAAACAAAAAAAAAAGAAAAAATGAAATAAAATATGATAAAAAGTTCAGACAACACCACCAATGCCAAGAGCCCCATCCCTCTCCCTTATATCCCCCTCTTAGGTATTTAGCTTTGATATATTGCCTTTACTCTGGTTTGCATTGATTGTATTTTTCCCCAGTACCATCCCGTTTTTAACACTTTGCAAAGTTGACATTCATTTGTTCTCCCTCAGGTTTTTTAAAAAACATTCTTGTATTTATACATTTAATCACAATCATTGACCACTCTTGGTTTCACTAACTTATACAGTTTCAGTCTTTATCTTCTATCTTTCCTTATGGTGTCATACCTACCCCTAACCTTCCTCTTTCAACCACACTCACAGTCATCTTTGTTTAGTGTACTTAAAATATTGTGCTACCACCACACAGTATTGTGTTATCCATTTCTGGATCTATACAATCAGTCCTCTTGAACATTCTATACTCCTTCAGCATCAAATGCCTGATCTCTACCATCTTTCTATCTCCTGATATCTGCATTTTTACACTCTTCTCCAAACCTCTCTCTCCTGTCTTTTCCTATCTGTCTGTAGCACTCCCTTTAGTATTTATTGTAGAGGAGGTCTCCTGTTCATGAACTCTCTCAGTGTCTGTTTATCTGTAAATAATTTAAACTCTCCCTCAGTTTTGAAGGACAGTTTTGCCAGAAATGGGATACTTGGTTGGCAGTTTTTCTCTTTCAGTATATTGAATATATCATACCACTGCCTTCTTGCCTCCATGGTTTCTGCAGAAAGATCTGTACTTACTCTTATATGTGATGGATTGCTTTTCTCTTGCTGCTTTCAGAATTTCCTATTTTTCTTTGACATTTGACAATCTGGTTAGTAAGTGTCTTGGACTAGGTCTATTTGGATCAATTCTGTTTGGGATGTGCTGTGCTTCTTGGACCTGTAATTTTATGTCTTTACTAAGAGTTGGGAAATTTTCATTGATTATTTCCTCTATTATTCCTTCTGCCACTTTCCCCTTCTCTCCTCCTTCTGGGACAACCTATACAATGTATATTTATTTGCTTCATGTTGTCATTCTGTTCCCTGAGCCCCTGCTCATATTTTTCCATTCTTTTCCCTATCTGTTCTTTTGTGAGTAGGATTTAAGATGTCCTGTCTTCTTGTTCACTTATCCTTTCTTCTGCCTCTCCAAGTCTGTTGTTGTATGTCTCCATTGTGTTTTCATCTCTTATATTGTGCCTTTCATTCCCATAAATTCTGCCATTTGTTGTTTCAAGTTTATGAATTCTTCCTTATGTTCACCCAGTGTCTTCTTTATATTCTTCATCTCTTTTGTCACATTTTCTTTCAACTTGTTGATTTGATTTAGAAGATTTGTTTGAACATCTTTAATTAGTTGTTTCAACTTCTGAATCTCAGTTGTATTGTTAGTTTATTCCTTTGACTGGGCCATATCTTTGTGTTTTCTGATGTGGCTCTTGATTTTTTTTCTGTCTAGATGACATCTGATTTTCTTGATTAATTTATTCTGGAGGTTGTTTTCTCTCTTTTGCCTTGGATTTTCTTGTTGGTTTCTCTGATCTCTATATTTCTTTATTTGTCTCATTGGCCAGTTGTCAGATTGACCCTGCCCCCAGTCTTCTGCCCAAAATCAGGCACCAACTGTGGCCTGCCACAGGGATGGGAGACAGGCACTGGGCACCCCAGCAAGTTCACTGTGTGTAGTAATACAAATCTGCTTGTTTCTGATGGCACTCTGCTTTCTGCCAGCCAAGAAGATCTGGGTTTGTTTTAGAGCCCTGCTTTAACAGTTGGGTCTTCCATATTTCCCAGATAAAACAGGGCTGGGTTTCCTTACAGGGCATGTAGACCAGCTCCTGTCATCTTAAGAATGGGTCTGGAGGATCTTTTTAGAAGTTTTTCACTTCCCTTGCACCTTCTGGACTGTCCAGCAGATGGTGCTGTTTGGTAGCTTAATTAACCTCAGAAGCTGTTTTGCCTCCAAGTGCAGGCTGCTTCTACACAGGTGAGCTGAAACTGTGGGATTTCTATGCCCTCACTTTGCTGACCAAAATCTGGCTTGATGTGGAGCTCCACCTGTGGCAAAGTATTCCCTCAGCTGACCCAGTACTCCAGCCATCCCCCAGCAAGGAATGGCTGCTTCCCTCAAGGGTGGGGGAAGGGCTTTCAGACCTAGGGCTGTTAACACAGCATCTGTCCATGGTTTCTCAGTCTCTTTGTCCCTCACTGACTTGGGCCTTGAAATATCCTCCTCTGTTCCCTGGGTCTTCAAATGGTGGGGTATGTCTTGCTGCTGTGGGAGACTCTATAGTCTGTGTCCATTATGAGAGGGGTCCCACCTGCTTATTCTGTGCCTTTCCCACATGAGACCAAATGAGGGGGAGGGGAGCAGACCGGCTGGTCCAACATGGAAGATTCCTACCTAGAATTTCTTGTCTTTCTTCAATTCGGCCTCTGCAGGGTCCTTCTCCAGCCTATATCCTCCTCCAGAATTTCAAACAATTATAACTGTCCTTTTTTTCACTGATTCTCTGGAGAGTTTTCAGTAGCTATTTACATCGCCATGTTGATGAAGTCACCCCCTTGAGAATTAACATCTTAACGAGATTGAGTCTCCGAATCCATGAAGATGATATATCTTTCCATTTGTTTTTGGTCTCTTTAGTTTCTCTCAACAATATTTTGTAGTTCTTAGAGTATGAGTCTTACACATACTTTGTTACATTTATCTCTAGTTATTTCATGTTTTTGGTGCTATTTTTTATTTCAAATTCCAATGACTAATGTATAGAAATATAATTGATTTCTACATATTGACTTTGTAACCTGAAACTTCACTAGCCTTGTTTATTAGTTCTAATAACTTTTTTGTAGATTCATTAGGGTTTCCACAAAAATTGTGATGTTGTTTGTAAATAAAGATAAGTGTTACTTTTTCTATCCCAATCAGCCTTTTATTTCTCATTCTTGCCCCATTGCACTAGGTAGGATCCAGTACAATGCTGAATAGAAGACATGAGAGTGTGCATCTTTACCTTTTTCCCAAAACTGGGATGAACTGAAAGAATTCTGTCTTTTACCATTAATATGGTATTAGCTCCAGGTTTTTCAGAGATTCCTTTGTCAAGTTGAAGAAGTTCCCTTCTATTCTTAGTTTACTGAATGTTTTTATCAGTGTTGGGGATAGAAGTTTTTCAATTGTTTTTTTCTACATCTATGGAGAGGATGATATATTTTTTTCCATTTATTGCTAATATGGTTTAGTAAGTTGAATAAGGTCTCTGAAATATATGTCCACCTGGAACCTCAGAATGTGATCTCATTTGTAACTAAAGTAAGGATTTTGAGATGAGATTGCCCTGGATTAGGCCCTAAATCCAATGACAGTGTCCTTATAAAAGACAAAAAAGGAGAAAATACAGAGATATTAGGAAGACAGCCACAAGAAGATAGAGGAGAGATTGGAATTATGCTGCCACAAGCCAAGGACAACCACGAGCCACCAGAAATTGGAAAAGGCAAGGAAGGATCCTCCCCTGGAGGCTTCAGAGTGAGAATGTCCCTGCCAACACCTTGATTTTGGACTTCTTGCATCCAGAACTGTGAGAGAATACATTTCTGTTGTTTCAAGCTGCCAAGTTACTGGTAATTTTGTTAAGGTAGCTCTAGTAAACTAATACAGATTTTGGTCCTGGGAAGTGGAGTGCTGCTGTAACAAATACCTAAAAATGTGTATGTAGCTTTGGACTGGGTAATAGGTAGAAGCTAGAAGAATATTGAGATGCATGATAGAAAAAAATGTAGGTTCTGGTGCGAGCTCAGAAGGAAGTGAGTTGGACAGTAGAGAAAGCTTCTATTGTCTTGGAGAATACATTATCATCATGAACAGAATATTGGTAGAACATTCTGAACATTAAAGCTGCTTCTTGTGAGGTGTTAGAAAGAAATGAAGGTCATGTTATTGGAAACTGGAGGAAAGACCATCCTTGTTATAAAGTGTAGACAACTTGGCTGAATTGTGTTCCATTGTTGGATGGAAAGCTAAACTTGGATATCTAGCTGAGGAGATTTCTAAGCAAAGTGTTGGAGGTATGGCCTAGTTTCTCCTTGCTGCTTGTAGAGAAATGTGAGAGGAAAGAGATAAATTGAGAAAGGAACCGTTAAGCAAAAAGGAACAGCACTTAACCATTCAGGAGTTTCTTGGTCTATCAAGATTGCAAATTATGCTAAAATTAGGAAATTCAATTGTTGGAAAAGCATGCTCTGGAGAGAGAGCCAACAGTGTACTTGGAGATAACAGAAGCAGGAATAGAGAGAGGGTTATCCATGAAGTATCTGTGGAAGACCCTCTTATTTAATGGTGTTCTCCCACCCCCACCCCATGACATACCTGAGACACCCACAAAGTTTTTGAGAATATTGTACCAGTGGAAACACTGCCAGCTTGGACTGAAGGGGACAAAGACTAGACAAAATGAGAGAAGGCTGTCAGACTTCCAAAATTTTATAGGCAGGAAATGGGCTTGGTTGCAAATGTGTATTATTCACCAAAAAAAAATGAAGAAAGACCCTGACGGTAGTACAAGGCTGGGAGGGTGGTCACCAGAGGTCTAAAAACTGACCTAGCTGGAGCCATGGGCCCAGAAGGCAGAGCTACTGCAAGCCCAGAGGTCAGTTGCAGGCCAGAGGGTGAAGCATAAGCCACAGAGGAATATCCTCAGGTCTTGGAATCTAAAGGAATTTGCCCTGCTGGATTTCATACTTGCTTGCAACTGATGACCCCTTGCTTCCTTCCAATTTCTCCCTTTTGGAATGGGAATGTCCATTTTATGGCTATTCTATCATTAAATTTTGGAAGCCAACAGCTTGCTTTTAGGTTTTGGG
Source organism: Choloepus didactylus (assembly GCF_015220235.1). Taxonomy (NCBI): domain Eukaryota; kingdom Metazoa; phylum Chordata; class Mammalia; order Pilosa; family Megalonychidae; genus Choloepus; species Choloepus didactylus. Next base: position 36,506,965 of record NC_051326.1, read on the forward strand.
TCCACAGATGGAGAGGAATTTTGCCTCAGGATAGACCATACCAAGAGCCTCACCCTTATCTGATTTAGATGATTTAGATCATATGATTTGGGACTTTTGAGCTAACATTTAGATGAGATTTTGGACCTAGAGTTGATGCTGTAAAAGGTTGGGACTTCAGAAGATTTTGGCATGGGGTGAATATATTTTCTGCATGGGATGGACATGAATTTTGGGGGGCCAGAGGACAGACAATTGTGGATTGTTTCCTCTCCAAAGATAAGTTCAAGTGCTAATCCTGGTAGCTGTGAATGTGACCTTAATTAGAAATAAGGTCTTTGTAGATGTACTTCAGTAAAGGATCTTGAGATGAGATTATCCTGGTTTACCTAAATCCAATGACTGATTGATTGGAGTGATGCATTACAAGCCAAGGAACACCACTTCTAGAGTGTTCACTTCTGGTTGAGCTCGGTCATAACCATGAAACAGAGCCGTTCTTCTCCAAGGATGCAAAGGGTTACATTATGTAAATAGTCGAGGTAGATGACACTCTAAAATTAGCTCTGAGACCGCTCATCCTCTTTACATTTATTTATTGAGGGTCCCGCCTGTTCTGGGTACTGGCTTAGTCACTGGAAGTTTAAAGGGGAAACTTGCACTCTACTTGCAGAGCTGGGGTATATGCAGGAAAAGGAGACCCACTGCTCAAGTGGCAGAGACAAGGACACTTCGGTGCTGGCAGTAGGTGCTCCATGGCACTTTGTGGTGAAGGACTGGTTTGGTTTTGTTTTTAAACTTCCAATCTATGATGGTCTCTGAAAATACAATAAAAATGCATTACTACAAAAATGAAGCAAATAACTTACGAAATACAACCAAGATTTTCTTACTGTTAGATTCAACAAACAATTACTCTGTCAAAATGCTCTAAATGTTTCTCAAACCTCACTCTCCATTTCTGTACTTATCTGGGAAGGCGCATCACCAATGGCTAGGATGGGGAGGGCCTGGACTGAGGATGAAGGGGCCAAGGATTTGTAACCCAAGGAAGAAAAGGCTCAGGGGAAAGCAGTTGTGATATGGTGGGGAAAGTCCTGAATGTGAGTGTGAATCATGACAGCAGCGTTCATTGAATAGTGCCTTGTGTGTGCCAGATCTTCATTTCTGTCACCTTAACCCTTACAGCAACTCTGAATGGTAGGCATTATTACTCAGAGACAGTGTTTCAGAGGAAGAACTGAGGGTCAGAAAAGCTGACAGCTTCTGACTGCAGAGTTGAGCTCCAATGCCTGCCATTTGACCCCAAAGCCCTGAGGGGCTGCCTGGCTATCTTTCTGGGTTTAGTACAAGATGCTTAAATCCTCAGAGTTACAGTTTCTTTGTCTATAAAATGGGGGTAATGAGACTTTCCTAAAACAGGTCATAATGGGCACTAAATGAGGTGACAAATTATTTAACCATAATCATGAGGTAACAAAAAAAAAATCATTTTTCTAAAATGATTGTTGTGTTCAAATATTTAAGGACCTTTATGTGAAAGAAGATGAGAATTGTGTTGAGTAACTCTGGATTACAGAGTTAAGAATTAATTTAAAACTTATCTTCTGCATCTGCTTTGAACCAGGCAATTTATTACCTTAAATGAGTCAGGTGTAAAATCTCTTTAGACAGTAGCTACTACTTAAGTGTATACTCTGATTACACATATGACCTCATTTAATTCTCACAACCCCTATGAAATCAGTGATTTTTATTAGCTCCACTTTACAGATGTACCAATGAGGTCCAGAGAGGTTAAGTGAAGCGCCAAGTTCATGCAGATAAAGAGGTAAGGAGCTGGCCTTGGAGGCTTGGCTGGGGGACCTCCAGGGTCCAGCCAGCTCCCCTCTCCATTCTCCACTGCACTGAACTGCCTCGCGGACAAAGCCGCAGATGCTGGGCGTGGCTCACACACCCCCTCTTCCCACTTCTCTCTTGCTTTTCTGTCCTGGGGAGACTGAACAACTAAATATTTGATTTTCTAGCTTTTGGACCTTGTTTCCTGATCCTTGTTCTCCTTCAATTTATTCCTATAATCAGTTGGTTCAGGATTTCTCCATTCTGCCTATATATTAGAACCACCTGGGGAGCTTTAAAACATATACACACTCATGAAAAAAAAAAATATGTATATATAGAGAGATTTCTGAACTACTCAGAGATTCTCATTTAATTGTTCTGGAGTAGGACTTCGGCATAGATATACTTTTAAAGCTCCCCAGGTGATTCTAATGTGCAGCTGGGATTTTAAATTGCTGATCTAGATGATTGGTCATAAATATTCTGATGTTATGGGATATTATGTGATTTAGATGCTTAATATGTTCACATTTAACAATTTAAAGATTGATAACAAACTTCAAATTGGAATTTGGGCTGGTGCAGAAAGGGAGAGTCACACATCCAACTCCCGAGGCTGTAGAAGTTGGTTGGGAGGGTCGGGTTGGCTATTCCTTCCTTTCAACCATCCATCTTTCAGGTTTTGAGGAAAATTATGAAGGTTGCATTCTTATCTTTGAAACCAAGATAACATTAAGCTCAAGAATGCACACACACACATACCCTCCTTTTAAAGTATTTTGTTTAGTGGGGATACAAACTCTTTTAGAAATCCATTGCATGGACTTGGCTTGCTGGCATAATCTATATCTGGGTTTGTTACCAGGGATAATCAAGGTGAAGATACACTTCTTTGCAAGTAAGTTAGCCATGTGGAGAGAGGGGAACAAATCAGAGAGTCCAGACAGTTGTCTTCTCCAAAAGGTAAAAAATTTAAAAAAAAAAGCAAGCAAAACCATAAATACAGGATGAACTGAGACACATCAAATTGGGAACAATTAGACATGAGAGAATGTATACAATCAGGAACAGAAAGCCTTTTGTGAAAGTAATCTCTTTGTAATTCTGACCCATGGGAAAAAGGCAGAAATCGACAGCTGGGAGATTGAAGAGGCAAACTGAATTATTTTGGTAACAGTCTTAGAAAGTTGTTCCTCTTGGAAGACAACGCCAAGCTTTTAGCTGCAAATTGATAAAGACTGCTAGGGCTTTAGAACTGGGTGAAGCCATTGAAGGGGAATACTGGAGATGTCCAGGGATTTCAATAGGTGAGAGCAAGTGATAAAAAGTTGGAAGGGCTTCTTACTTTTCAATTGTAATGGGGAAAATGGATACACTCATTAGGAATTATAGAAGTTAAAATTTAGAAGGAAAGCACCAAATTAAACAATAGATTTTTAAAAACTGCAATATTTTCAGGTTAATAATGGACATTTTATTTTCTTTATAAAGTATTGCACTCCAGAGCTGAGGTAAAACATGAATCGCAGTTTAGATTGCATGAATGAAATCAAAGTATTGTGTGTATCTTCAGCTTCTAGTCATCTTGTTTTCCCAAAATTGGCACATGTTTGGCATTTATTAGATAATTACAAGTATTTGTAGAATTGAATTGAGCTGTGACAGAGTACTCCAACTGGAGATTTCAGTTGAGTGGTAGAGAACAGTATTTGAATTTTGAGTTTTCCAGCAAACATGGAAAGCGACAATAATCTTAAACACCAAGAAAACTAGCAAAGTCAGTGTTCTAGTTTGCTAATGCTGCAGAATGCAAAACACCAGAGATGAATAGGCTTTTATAAAACGGGGGTTTATTTCGCTACACAGTTACAGTCTCAAGGCCACAAAATGTCCAAGGTAACACATCAGCAATCGGGTACCTTCACTGGAGGATGGCCAATGGCGTCCGGAAAACCTCTGCTAGCTAGGAAGGCAGCCGGCGTCTGCTCCAAAGCTCTGGCCTCAAAATGGCTTTCTCCCAGGACGTTCCTCTTTAGCAAGCTTGCTCCTCTTCAAAACATCACTCACAGCTGCACTCACTGAGTTTTCTCTCTCTGAGTCAGCTCATTTATATGGCTCCACTGATCAAGGCCCACCCCAAATGGGTGGGGCCACGCCTCCATGGGAACATCTCATCAAAATCATCACCCACAGCTGGGTGGGGCACATTCCAAGCAAATCTCTGCCCCACAAGACCACAAAGATAATGGCATTTGGGGGACACAATACATTCAAACCGGCACAGTCAGGTATAAATTTTTGTACTGCTAAAGTGTGCCACAAAATGCACATATAGATTCCTCCCATTTTTCCAGCAGGGGGCGCCTTAGTATCATTTTTTCAAAACAATGTACCTAAGAAAAAGTCTGAAAAAACGTATTTGTTTACTCTACAGGGGGAATAACTTCCCAGATTTGTTTTCTCAGACCTCCTTCCCTACGTGGTTCTGGCAAAGAGCAACATGCAAGTGCAGGGCTGCAGGAAGAGAGGACAGACTATTAGCAATCCCGGGATGAGTTAGGAAACCAGGTTGCAATCCCCGTTCTGGCACTGACTAGCTGTGTGGACAGTCACTTCAGCTCCCAGACCTGCTTCTCTGTCTGCAATAGGAAAAAAATTGTACTCTTATTGCTGAAGTCCTCTGGCCCTGACAGTATATCCTGTGACTGAAATGTCAGCTTGGGTCAATATAAGGTCATGTCTCTTTTAATAATTTATATAAAATAATTCTGAATCCCATTTCATCACTGCGAGTTGGTCTCCTCAGCTCGGCTCGTTTACTGACTGTCACTCGCCAGAGCTGCTCCTGGCTGCTCTGCCTCGTCCCTAGAAGTGGAAGAAGTCGCCACCTCTACGGACCTGGGCTCCCGGTGTTACAACTCATTCAAGTGGCAGTCTGTCTGTCCCCGACAGCCCTGCCTTGCAGGAGTCAGGCACCCATGCAGCTGCTTGTGCTGCGCCCAGAGAGCCCCCTCAAGGCAGTTTAGGGCTCCGGAGCCCGTGCCTCCCTCCCTTGTGGAGGATTTTCTCTTCGAGGCCCCTGGGATCTCTATCAGCTGACTTAGGACTAACTCCCTCAGTGTTCCAAGGTGCCTTCATAACTTTGAATCTGTGAAGGAATTGAGATCTCTTTCTTCCAGAAGGTTTTGTGGCCCTGACAATGTCACAGTTTGTCCATCCCCTCCCTGGCAATTTCAGGGGTGAAGTGAGGAGGGGCAGTTTTCCTTAACACCAACAGTCCTGGTTTCCTCTCCCCCAGAACATGATTGCTTCTTGCCTTTCATCTGCTCAACTAAAAGGGAACATTCAGGCGGTTTTTCTCAGGGAGACGTAATATCTCTTCTACTAGCAATAGAGTCAACTGTTCACTTTTAAACCAAGACTTCTCTTCCTTAAAAACAAAGCAAGTTCAACCTCACTGGGTGCCCTGCAGTATTTTTATGATGCTTCATTCAGCCTGATCTTTCCTTTAGAGAGAGAGCGAGAGAGTGCGTAGAACATAGAGGCAACTTTGCAAGGTGGGAAAGAGAAGGGATTACAGGAGATGACACATGTCCCTTTGTCTCTGTCTCCTGCAGGAATACAGCAAGAGCCTCACCCCACAGCACCCCCACTTCCAGCCCCTAGCCCCAGAGGTGGTGTGGTGGGCTCCTTCAGGGGGCCAGAGGGCTGAGCTCAGGCAGTCTGCAGCAGAGGACTTCTGGGAAGAGTTGTGCCAGAGCCCCTGTACCAAGGACACCGGCTGATGGGACGACTGGGGACCAAAATCCAGCTGCTTTGCCTAAGCTGAGTGGTGGAGTCAGATGAACTGTTCCGGAACTGTGCAGATTGCATTGGCTGGGACAGTGAGCTCCTTGGCTGAGCATGACAGGGCTCTGTCCCCCTGATGACTACTGTGTCTTGGACTTGCTCCTGCCCCTGAGCCTCAGCCTCAGAAGCTGCTATTTCTGGGCCCTGTTCTAAGAATCAACCAGGACATTATACAAGAAAGGGGAGGGGACAGGAAGGGAAGGCTAATTCATGTTCTCAGATTTGGTGCTACTTCCTCATTTAAAAACAAAACAAAACAGAACTCCTCCTTTTGTTTTTTCTTGCACCTTCTTTCTTTCTTGAGTCTCCCCCACCCCTATTTTTCTCCCTTCCTCCCTTTTCTGTTTTCTACTCTCTGGTGCTTCTGACATGGGCTTCATTGTGAGGGTGTCAAAGGGAGCAGAGCTCAGAGTAGTTGGTTGGGATGCCGTACCTTTCACCAGAAGACAAAGTTTGGGCAGCTGGCTGATGCAAAAGGCCCTCTTCCTTTCTGGTGGCCATCGAAGGGCAGTGGGACATTTGCCATAGGACGTGCATGTGCGACCTCTGGAGAAAGAGAAGGGCCCGTCTCTTGTCCCATGTGGCTCAGCCCTTAAGGCCAGCAGCAGGGTGACATCCAGGATAGTGGCTCTGAAGACAGGGGCTGGGGTTCTCACACTGGTTTTATTTTGTATTCCATCAGTAAAAAGATTTGTGTGTGTGCCCCAATATATTTATACATCATATAATGTATTACCTTACCAATATATTATGCATATTTTAAAGCATTTTAAAAACAGAAAGGAAGAGACTACAAATATTAATAGAAGTTCTAACCTTTTCTCCTCACACCCTACTGCATCCTGTTGTGCATTCCCAGATGCCTGCAGGACACTTCAGAGTCTGTTGGCCAAGGTGTCCCCGGGACTGCAAGCCAAGGGGTTTTGCAGGACCACTTGGATGAGATGGCAAGGACGGTGAGGTGGTTGATAGTATCCTGTTTGTTCATAGATATCCCAGCTCTTCTCTCTTGGGCACCTTCCCGCCCCTTGGAGGTTAGGTTTGGCGATTGGACTTGTTTCGGTCAATGAAACGTGAGAAGTGAGTCACTTCCAGCTGAGTGATTCGAGAGCCAGTGGGGAGGTAGGGCAGGGACGAGGAAGAGGACAAAGCGGAAGAGCGAGGGGAGCTGCTATTTTCTGGTGGCAGCAGGCGGCAGAGGTGTGGACAGAAGAGCTCTTGAGAATCACCCACTTGGGTGCTGAGATGCTGCGGGGAACCCACGAAGGCTTCCGCTGAGCTGGCTGGGATTCAGGGCGGATTCTGATGAGCCCTTGGGAATCACCTCTTATCGCAGCACTTCCCTGACTCTAGCTCCCACAACCCCTCCGCTAGGCACATAAGTCTCCAATTCCCTGTATCAGGGCCTTCGCTTCTCGGAACACTGCGAGTGGCTTCAGCTTTCCACAGCAAACTCTGACTCACCCGGGCAACTGGGTAGGAAGCATTTATCCTACCCTCTCCTCACACTACCCAGAATGTGCCACCCCTTCCGTCGAGGCTCCTGGTGGGTGGTGGAGGCCCTGAGGGGTGCCCACCGGAAGCTCTCCCTTTAGCACCTGGGCTGGGCTCACCTGGAAGGTGAGTCTACTGGAGTGAGACTGAGTCTGGCCTGTAATTTCAGACTCAGATTTCCTTGGTTCTCTGGATGCTCTTTGGCCAGTCTCCCTTTCTTAGTGCTTCAATCTCTCCGTTATGGAGAATGGGGTAGGAAGAAGAGCAATCTGGGGGCTCTCTGTTTAACAAAATGGTTTAGCAAACACACTTGGGTCCTGCAAAGCTGAACCCGGCCTTACTGGATGCTTCCTGGGGAACTTCTCCACTCCACTGGTGCCGGTCCCTGCTGGGAGGGGAAGCGTTTGCCAGCAAACTTATCTTCTCTCAATGAGTGGTGGATGAGCGCTTTCCGGAACCCTCCAAAGCTTTTGAGGTTTCTCTTCCTGAATCAGTTTCCTTTGGAGACCGCCTTGCTGTCTCCATCCCTGTTTGCTTTGAGCCTGTGAACAGGGTATTTAAAACTCGCCAAGTCTGAAAACTTCCATCTGCCCGCGCCGTTCCCATCAGATAGGCTCTGCGGTTAGGACAGGCCTGTTGGCTCTGGCAGGGCCGCCTTCGGCTCCCTGCTGTCATCCTTCTCCTCCAGCTCACCCCCCACAGCCCTCTTCCCCAAGCCCTCGGGACCACAGACCCTGGAGCTTTATCACGGAGAATTAGGAAAGGGAAAACGCTTCTGTTCTCGCTGAGAAGCCAAAAGGGGATGTGTGTAAAAACAGTTCAAAAGCCCCTTTCCAAATAAGATAGCTCATGCCTTTGGGAGCTATTGACAGCTGTGGCTGAAGTCACGGGCCAGGCCAGGCACCGCTTCACTGGGCCCAGCCAGCAGCTGATGGAGCAGACGGCGCCTCTGAGTGGAACCCGCATCACCTCCGAGACGTCAGCTTCACTCTCCCCGTTCTCTGACCATCACCTTCTGTTCAGTCTCACTCTGGAAATTCTCAGATGTCCTTGACACCTCCAAACCCAAAACCCTACAACCTTATCACTGTTGTCACCCCCATCTCCATGTCCTCTCTTCCCCCCTTACTCAGCTTAAATCCCCTAGTCTAGCACTAGGACTGCTCGCTTGCAAAACACCTTTAGCTTTTGCCTTTCCCTTTTCTCAAAATACCTGCCAGGTAAATGCCCTCTGCCAGTATCTGCTTGGTCTCTGCCTGCACTGGAACAGCTAAACATTGCTGGGGGAAGATTCGCTCAACCCTGCTCACTGGTTTCACCTCACGTTTATGACCATAAGCCTCAAATGGGCAGGCAACACTACCAGATGGTTCTACCACACTTTCCTAATAAGTTAACTTGCCCACTCTCTGAGATAATTACTTTAAAGCTTCTTTCTCTTCAAACCTTCAACATTCCACCCCCCTCCAACTCAGTCTTACATTTCATAGAGAAAAAAGAGCAATCCTACGTGACTCACCTCCTTTTCCCACCACTGATGTCACCAACCCCCACATCTTTGGCCGCACACCCTGTACTCTGTCTTACTACAACAGAAGATGTGCTCTTGCTCCTCTTGAGCTCACACTCTCCTCTTTCACCTGTACACCTGCCTCCTGTACCCTCTCATCTTCTCAAGAACTTCACTGCTAAAATCGCTGCCCTCTCTGAAGGATCCTAAATTTCTCCGTCTCTATAGGATTATTCCTACTGGTGTATCTTAGATGCTATGTTTGTTTCCCAGGGCTGACGTAACAAGTACCACAAGCTGGGTGGCTTAAAAACAACAGAAATTTGCTCTCTCTCAGTTCTGGAGACTGGAAGTCCAAAATCAGGGTGTCACGAAGACCCTGCTCCTTCCCTCTGAAGGTTGCAGGAAAGATTCCTTCCTTGCCTCTTCCTAGCTCCTCATGGTGGCCAGCAATCATCTTGACATTCCTTGTTGAGTAGATGTGTCACTTCAATCTCTGACTCTGTTGTCACATGGTGTTCTCTGAGTGTGTCTGTGTCTCTGTGTCCAAAATTCCCTCTTCTTATAAGGACACTAGCATTGGTTAGAACCCAACCAAATCCCGGACAACCTCATCTTAACTTGATTATATCTGCAAAGGCCCTAGGACTTGAACATATCTTTGGGGGGTGGGCATGGAATGCACAATTCAAGTCACAACAGACGCCAACACCTTTATTATATACAAACTTTCCCTTGACTTTACATCCTTGTCCAGTTCCTACCCTATTTGCTCTGCTCCCTTGACAGCAGACAGACTAGAAAGAGCTGTCTCCATTTGCTGTCTCCAGTTCTTTACCTTCCGTTTTCTCCGCAACCAACACAATTGGCTTTTGTCTCTACCACTGCACTGAAATGACTCTCATCACGGTCTCCAAATGCCCTCCATCATGCTGAAACCAAAGCCTAATTCTCTGCCCTGCACTTACACAATATCTCAGCAGCATTTGATATTGGCAACTCCTCCTTCATGAAACATTTGCTTCTGTAAGGCTCTCTGATGCCCCATTCTCCTGGTTTTTCTTCTATTCCCATGCTGTTCCTTCTATGTCTTCTCTGACAGCCCCCTTTCCTCCACAAGACTTCTAACTGTTGGAGTCCCCAGGATGCTGTGCTTTGCTCTCTTCTCTTCTGTACCTACACTCCTTTCCAAATGAGTTTATTCAGTTAATGTACTTTAAATGTTAGCCAAACCCTAATGACTCCCGCATTTATGTCTCCAATGTTGACCTTTCCCCTGAACTCCAGGTCCTACTGCCTACTCCTTTCTTGGATGCCTAAAAGGCCCTTTAAACACGAAATGGCTGAAACAGACTGTTGATGCCACCCCTTCACCCCATTCATGCTCTCCTCAAACTTTCTCCATCTCAGCAAACATTACCACTTAGTTGTTGACCCAAAGGGACATCCTTAATTCCCGTTTCCTTCACATTCCACATCCAAGCTACCTGTAAGTCCTCTTGGCCTTACCTCCAAAGTATACCCCAAATCAGGTAATTTCTCACCAACATCCACAGCTAGTACCCTAGGCCAAGTCACCATCATGTCCACTGCAATTGCCTCCTAACTGCCTTCCTGGTCTACTTCTGCCCCACCCCCCCTCAATTTCTACACAGCAGTAAGAGGTTTGCTAAAGTTTAAAACAGATTATCACATTTCACTTCCCTGCTCAAAAGCCTAAAAAAACTTCCGCACAATGCTGATAAAATCCAAACTCCTTATTCTAGCCTACAAGGCTGACGTGATCCAGCCCTGCAAGCTCACCAACCTCACCTCCCATCTCTGTTTCAGCTTCACTGGCCTTCTTGCTAACCCCTTTACAGGCCTAGCTCCCTCCTGCCTCAGAGTCTTGGTACTTGCTTTGCTATCTGGGACACTCTTTTTCCTGATCCTTGTTTAGCTGCAGTTTCAGCCGAATTAACACCTTCTCAGAGAAGCCTTCCCTGACCACCTAGTGAAAGCAGCCCCTCCCACACGATTATACTGTAGTCACATTTTATCTCCTCTGTGGCAAACTTATTTTATTTCTTTGGAGACCAAATCAGGGTAGTTTCCTTTGGGGCTGAAGTAGTGTATGTGTGGTGCATCTGTAGGAACAGAAAGGCCACATGGCTTCTTGAATGTCCTTTGGGCCAGATGGTCAATGGTGGATGGTGGAGACCACCACTGAGCATGGATTTCCAGGTGCCTGCTCTGCTCCGTCACCTCCTAATCCATAGTCTACCCGGCCAGTGTCTCCTGTGTGCTCTTTGTGGGAAGTGGGTCACAGTCACACATTCTCTTGGATTAGGCGGGTGATATAATCTCTAAGGGACTGCACAGAACTCTTTTGAGAACATAGCTATAGAATCAATTCTAAACAGTGCCTTCCCTTGCCCACTTTGTACTTTTGAAGGGTTTCTCAAAGTGTCTGTGGAGCACTTGCATGAGAGTCACTTAGTGTGTTTGTTTCAAGCAGAGTCCCAGGCCCCACTCCAGCTCCAGAGAACCAGACTCTTGGTGGACTGCAGTACTTTTCCTGGGACTATGCATTTGCAACAAGCAACTCTGGTGTTTCTTATGCCCATTTCAGTTTGAGGATCACTGCTTTAAGAGGCTGAAAAAAATTCAGGCACAAATCTTCCTCAGAGTATGATAATAAATTTCCAAAGGTAATAAACTTTGGAAAGGTTTACTGGAGACTAGAATGGATTTACTTTGGCTCTGGCCTAGGTCAAATTCAGGAACAATGGTTGAGTTTCTTAATCATGAGCTCCCTTAGCCCACACTGTGAAGCTCCTGATTGGCCACAGCTACCAGGTAGCTTTCCTTAGAGAGAAGCATAATAAAGGAAGAAGAGTGATTTGAGTGATCGTTTCCATCCTCCCATGCCTCCGTTCAATGGTTGGTTGACCAAATCATGCAAATGCATGTGTTCATTCTTTTAATTAAAAAATAATGCTTTATATCTTCTTTTGAAATATTTTTATTTCACTTTTTCTAACAGTAATATAGGAACAAATGATCATAAAAATAAAATTATAAAGTATCCATCGATTACATAATAGCACTTGGTATTGCTAGTAGAAACAGGGAGGAGGCCTGGAGCTAGATAAGACCAATGTCAAACCATCCAGGCTCTCCAGGACTTGGTGATTGCTACTGAATCCATGAAGACACCAGACATTACCACACGGCAGCGCCAACAGAGATTTCATGTTTTACACCCAGGGGATGCTTGGGGATGGCAGAGAGATGGGTAGATAATGAGTAAAACTACAGAGTACTGTATACACATAGAAAGCCAGAAAGTTGCCCTGGGACATCGACAAGATTAGGCCAAGATTGTCGCTGACCCACAGACATGGCCCACACAGAGCAGTGACTTCACAAAGCTGAGTTAACTTGGTTAGTTGTTTGTGTTCACTGTGGCCAGTAAGGGAGCTAACAGGCACTGGACTATGAGCAACAGACTTCACCTGTCTTTTCCCCTCCACTTCTCTTCTCTGGCACTCTCTTTCCTCTTTCTCCTCTGTAGCCCAATTCAAATTCTCTTGGGCTGGACTAAGCAAAATAGCTGAGACCGCTAACCTAGCGGAGAAATCATGAATTGATCTCAGTTTCCTCTCAAAGAACAAAAGAAGGAAAAAAGCATTGGGTTGACTGAGCAACTACATTGCTCGGCTTTAGTTGAATCTATTTTTTTTTCTGGTTATTGTAATGACTGATTTCTTACAAAAAAAATCAGTCCAGCATTTCTTCATAATAGGGGATGGGCTTCACGTGTGGGTTTGAGCATGTTGACGTGTGTGTTCTCTGCGGTGTGAGTAGGTGAATGCACACTGGCCAGGGTGTGTACTCTGCTGCCTCAAGAACACCTTCTGGAAGTATCCTGGCAGGAATGCTGCTCTTAGGCTTGGCAGTGTTGTGCCTAATCCCTGAGGAGAGACATCACTCAGGACAGAAAGTCTCCACCTCCATCCTCTCCTGCATGAGGGAGCACAGGTCTGACAAGGCTGCCCTCCACTCAGTCCCCTCAAGGAGTCTTCTGGGCCTCGGATTTCCTTCTTTGCTCAAATTAGCCCAGAAAACAAATCTTGGCTATGCTGTTCTCCCACATTTGCAGAAAGCATAAACACTCAGGCTCTCTGAAATCACTAGGTAGAGACCAAGTTCTTTTCTTTCTAACTTGGGACTATTCATTAGCATCCTCCCACTCCCAGCTCACAAAAGAAAAGCAGGCTTTCCCCTACATTGGTAATGGTGTGTGTGTGTGTGAGTGTGGGTGTATTTGTGTACGTGCACACCCTAATGTAATTATACAGGAAGGGAAAACATGACACATAGAGCAGCAGGGCATGGTGGCAAGACTATCGGATGGCGATTTGCTGTACAGGCCCTGCAGGTCTTCTGTCTAGCCGTAGTTCTGAGTTTGACCCAAATATTCTGAACTCCAAAGTGAGAGGGGTTGGCGGGGGGAGGGGGAGCGACGGGGTGCTGAGTGAGATGGAGAGCAGAGAGTTTGGCAGTCTGAGGGTTTGGCTAACAATTAGAACCATCTTTGGGGCTCAAGTTCATTGATATAGGGTATGCCTAGGCATTATTAAAAATGATTTAACACATCAATATTCTATAGCCACTAAATGGCTGTGTAACCTTGAGGAAGTCATTTTCCTTCTCTGGGTTTCGGTTTGTTCCTTTATGAATGAGAGGGCTGGACTAGATGGCATCAGAGGTCAAAAAATTCTGATTTTATGATTATACTGGGTTGGCAGCGGGACCTCCTGTTATATCAGATTAAGTTCCTTAACCTATTGAGGTCTCAGGCCTCGACTTGATGATCCTCACACTTGTTAGGGAGACCCTCTTAAAAGCCAAATCCTAAACTCCTGTACTTGACTTTCGCAACTGGCTTCCCCAACTGGACAATAATCAAAGTTATGAATATGTTAGCAATAGATTAGTAACAGTCTGATTCAACTAAAATCAGTTGTTCAGGTGTGGGACAGTATCTCAGAGGAGGCCCGCACCGTGCTTTGGACCTCCCTCAATCACCTTTTTTGAGGAGGCAGTTAGGTAACGAGGTGATTCCATTAGAATCCACCAGGAGGCCTCTGTGGCCCTGCCAGGAGTATTCAGCTACGGGAAATCAATCCATTTACAGAGCTGCCTGGCCAGTCACTGAGTGTCTCCTGGACACTCCCTCGGGAGTTGTGGGGTGGCAGCCAAGGGGGTCTTTGGGGGTGGTGATTGGCTTAATTGCCCAGGGGAGACAACAGAGCAGGGCGTGCTTGCTTCATCCAGGCTACACTGGTGTGTGCTCGTCACAGGTCCTGGCACGTGTTGGAAACAGTTTACACGGCTTCAAAGTGCCAAGATCAAAGACCAAAAGTGCCTGGAGCAGGCGCCCATCGAGGGCACTGGCTGCTGGGCTGGAGCCTACATCCCCAAGGAAGACAGCTTCCCTTTGCTATTCCTTCCAGTTCTTCTTTCCTGGTGGGTCCCTTTCAAGGTTGCTGAGTCACCTATTTAGGGTGAATCTGAGCCAGTACTTAGAGGACAGCAACATTGAGATGGAGACATCTAACTCATCTAACCGTGCTCCCCGCCCTCACCCCCACCCCTTCAAAGTGGGGATGGGGGACCTCAGTGCCCTTGGGGGAGCCTCCTGCAAAAATAACAGCTTTGGGGGTGCCCTCCCTCTGAAATCCCAGTTCGTAGTGTAATCGCTGACTACAGCGGTTTTACTTGTAATTATAAATGTTATTTTAGCTCACTTCCATTCCTTAACTTGCTATCTTATGTTAACTGAGTGAGTTACAACACTGAAGTGACCAGAAGCCCCCTTGTGTAGCCACTTGTGCTTACCCTAGCGGACTTTTGTGAGTTTTCAAGGGCTTCTTGGCCCACACTTGCACACTACCTATTAACTATAACCAAAACATAACCAATCACTACCTCCACCTCCCTATGTTTGAATCCCATAAAAAATCTAAGCTCTTTAGACTCCCATAAAAACTCTAAGCTCTTTAGACTTGGGGAGACAGGTTTGAATGCTGGCTCCTGTCTCCAGGCCACTCCACTTTGCATTAAAGCTCTTTTGTTTCTCAAAATCCCGATGTCATGGCACTGACTCCTGTGCGTGTCGGGCAGCGAGCCCTTGCTTGGTAACAATAGCACCAGTGATTCCCGGAGACAGGAATGAGGGTAACTGAGGGGAGGACTGAGACGTGTCGTGCTGGAACTCAGTTCTCATTTAACAGCAGGGTGGAGTGGCCCTTCGGCATGACTCTTTGGGTGCTAAGTGGAGAGCCAGTCACAGAGACACTGGGCTCTCACATCTGGGGCCCCTGAGACAGCACTTCCCCCAGGTCCTGGGGGGCCCACTGACTGATTCCCATCAATCGCAGGGAAGCCCTGCAGCTGCTCTGGGTGTGCTCTGCCTCTGGGGAGACCCAGCAGGGTAGCTCTGCTGCAAATCCCTTCCCACGCACACCTTCCCTCCCCCGACTCTGCTCTCTGGCTCCTCTGCCCCCTTTCCGGGGGCTTCTCAGCAGAGAGAGAACCTTCGGGAATTGATATTCATCTTGGTGACCCCAATGAGCTTGAGTGGAGTGGAGAGACTAAAGGAGGAGGCCAGCGGGGAGTCGCAGAAGAGGTCGGCCAGCTCGTCCCGCTCCTCCAGCTCGTAGGTGGCGTCGTTGAGCATTCTCCTGTGGAGGTGGCATGTCTGCTCGATCTTCAGCTTGTTGATGTCACTGCGCAGGCGCATGAGCTGTCTGGCCAACTGCTGGTCCTGCAGCCGCATCTCAGTCTGGAGAGGAGGAGGGGGGACGTCAGCAAAGAGTTGGCGTGGGAGCACTGCCCCTCCAAATCCCTCACCAGCACAGACCCACTAACAGGAGAGCTAATTAATGTCTTGGGTCCACCCTGGAAATATAAGCACTTTCCCAGCACAGGGAGGTGAAAAGACACAGCAAGATGACAAATGAGGTCATATTCACAAAACAATACTTCATGTAACAGATAATCCCCATTCAGTCCATTTTTAGAGCTATACATTCAGATAGAGTAAGAGTACAAAGCCACATGAGAAGCTAAGGCTTAAAATGTACAGGGCTCCTAT
Organism: Choloepus didactylus; assembly: GCF_015220235.1. Lineage (NCBI taxonomy): Eukaryota > Metazoa > Chordata > Mammalia > Pilosa > Megalonychidae > Choloepus > Choloepus didactylus. The sequence continues at coordinate 36,522,783 of NC_051326.1, forward strand.
TTGGAACAATGGAAAGGTAATGGATGGTAATGGATGGTGGTAATAGTAGCACAACATTGTGAATGTAATTAACAGCAAGCTCTGAAACGTACATCTAAATATGACTAAAAGGGGAAAAGTTACACTGTATATATGGTAATAGAACAAAAAAATTTTAAAAAATCCATGGAACTACACAAGAAGAACAGTGAACCCTAAGTCAAACCATGGACCACAGTTACTAGTACAATTATACAAATGTGCTATCAATTGTAACAATTGTTTCACACCAACACAAGATGTTAATAACAGGGTGGTATAGGGAATCTTGTATTTTATGCATGATTGTTCTGTAAACACACGACTTCTCTAATAAAGAAAAAACAAACAAACAAAAAATACTTGGGAATGGTTAAAAACAAATTCAGGAGCCCTTCTGAGTGGGAAAGAGGGAAGGTGATGAGGGAGGATGTATGGGGTTCTGACCCCATTGGTAACATTTTGTATCTTACGCTGGGGGGTGCGTGTGCATATCATATATCATATCATATTTCATATTATTTTTAAAAAATATTTTAGAACATATCTGAAATATTTCTTAATAAAACTGCAAAAAACCTAAAGATAAAGAATGCTAATATTTATCCAACGTTTTACTATGAACCCACGCTGTTCTAAGCTCCTCATGGATATTAACAGTTCATCTTTATTACAATTCTGTGAGGTCATATTACCATCATCATCCACATTTTATAGATGAGGATGCTGAGGCACAGCCAAGTCAATAACCTGTGTGACATCCCAAAGATAACAAATGGCAGAGCTGGTATTAGGAACCCAGACAGTCCAACTCCAGAGCTCAAACTACTGACAGTGATGCCCTTCTCTCTCTTAAGGTAGAGCTGAATGAGGGGACGTGGAGCTACCTGTTTTTTCAGTGACCTATGAGAGGGGTCATAATATTTTTAGAGCCTCAGAGCTTCCTTTCTCTTTTCCAAAATTCATTTCCAGGCTAACCTTGTCGGAGCTTCAAGGCCACCACTAAGGTCCTGGCAGGGCAGGTTTTGTTCCACATTTTATAAGTCAGGGAAGGGACGCTCAGGTAGCTTCAATGAGGCGGTGACTTCCACAGTTTTGCTGTGGCACGGATGGGAGGAGACTCACTGGAACTGTTCAGGCTCCTCATACACAGCCTCTTCCATTAACAACACTTCAGCACTAAGACACATCACCAGCTGCTCCTACTTGACACGGGATCTTCCTCACACGGTTTACTCCGCCTACACTCGCAAGGGGTTATTGTTTTAGTATTTTATGTATTCATGCTCAGCTATGCCAGTCACCTATGCTCGGAGCCAAACAATTTAGAAAAATCAGCCACGAGATTCCAGAAAGTTATGCAGACGGATGTAATTATTTTCACTTTCCCCCTGTTCAGGTTTGGAATCAAGTGCATTGCAAGGTTAAAAAAAAAAAAGTGACTTGACAATATTTCCTTGTTCTCTCCCCCCCCCCTTACCTTTAATGTACTTCTACAGATCTTCCCTCTCCCCCAATTTCATATATGAGAAAAATCAAGATCTAAAGTCTATAATGGTTAAGTTCATGTATCAACTTGGCTAGGTGATGGTGTCCTGTTTGGTCAAACAGGCACTAGCCTGATTGTTACTGTGAGGATAGTTCATGGATTTAAATCACGAGTAAACTGATTGCATCTATGGCTGACTAGACACTCAACTAGGGAGACTGACTTCAACAATGCGAGAGTCTCATCCAATCAGTTGAAGACCTCAAAGGGAGAGCTGATGATTTCAGCAGTCAGAGGGAAGACTTTCCATCTTTCCTTCAGCCAGCTTCTCCTGGGAAATTCATCAAAAACCTTTCACTGGAGTTGCCAGATAGCAGCCTGTGGAATTTAGACTCACCCAGCCCCACAGTAGTGTCAACCAGATCCTATAATAAATCTTGTACAATTCACATTACACATACACACACACACACACACACACACCCTGTTGGTTCTGTTTTCTTGGAAAACCCTGACTATTACGCTGACAAACAGAATTTGTTTTTGATCTGGGATAGCACCAAGGTAATGAGGATGAGCTCACCATAGGGTAGTTGGTCATTCATTTGTTTATTGAAAGCCTGGAACTGGGCTAGCTGCTGCCTAAACCCTGCTGAAAGAGATGGGTGTCAGATTTGTCTGAAAGATAGGACCAGTTCATGCTTCTCCATGGCTCTTGTCCACCTAGAGGTGGACTGAAGTGAGAAGACTGGGGTGACACGAAGGGGTCACAGAGGCTGCAGAAGTAGGAAATTCACAGCTAGGGGGTTAAAACCTGGGTTCGTGGTGAACCCCACTCCTCACCAGCTGAGTGGCTTTGGAAGTCACTCATGCGCCTCGAACTTCTGTCTCTATCTACTGGAAAGGAATGATGACTATTCCAAGGATTCTAAGAATTAGATCAGATAATAACATACTGTGTAAACTGAACAGGGCTGGCCAAGGAAGTGTGAGAGGCTCCACCTTGTTTAAGTCCTTTCTCTCCAGGCCAAGGTACAGGCCGTGGGAACCTGTGAGAACCTCTCAGCTTTAAGCCTTCATTAAAGAGTCCGGGGCAGCAGTCCTGACACCTGGTTTCTGTGACTCAACCATCAGTGCAGGTTTCATGTTCTTCCTGGCAAAAG